>NC_091691.1:45813333-46116363 GCF_041296265.1 Equus caballus
ATGGCTGGTCTGACTTGAGATCTGTTTGAAGTGTAAGAGACATATCAGATTTTAAAGATTAAATACAGGGAGAAAAAGTTTTAAGTATCTTAGTAATTTAAAGAATATTGAATATATGTTCAAATGACAGTATTTTTCATATATTGAGTTAAAACATACTGTTAAAATTCACCTTTTTTTTTAACATGACTGCTAAACATTTTAAATTATATATGTGGCTCACGTTATATTTAAGTGGACAGTACTGTACCAGAACTTTAGCTTAGAACAGAAATCTAAGAGTAGTTTCTTGAAATCTTAAATCATCAAAGTTTACTGTTACAAAGATTGAGGGGCCATCTTGTGGCCTAGTGGTTAAAGTTCTGCATGCTCTGCTTTGGTGGCCCAGGTTCATGGGATCGGATCCCAGGTACGGACCTACTCCACTGTTGGCCATGCTGTGGAGGCATCCCACATACAAAGTAGAGTAGGATTGGCACGAATGTTAGCTCAGGATTAATCTTCCTCAAGCAAAAAAAAAAAGGAAGATTGGCAATGGATCTGCTCAGGGCAGATCTTCCTCACCAAAACAAAGCAAACCGAACAAAAAAAGTTTACTGTTACAAAGATCGAAAGTTACTTTGTTAATGTGGAAATCCCAAACTGCATGAATATAACTGTAGCCCATAAAAGTATCTCATTTGGCATACCAGGATGTGATAGCCAATTTATCAAAAAGCTCTTTCTTCTCTCCATACATCTACCTCCGCCTCTTTGCCTCTAACTTGAGGAAGAAATTATTTGTAAAAGGAAAGAAGGAAGCGTCTTTCTAGTGTGAGCACGATGGCAGAGGGTGGGGAGGGCACGTCCTGAATCTGTTTATCTCCAGAGAGCTGTCTGTTCAGTAGCACCCAACCCGTGTAATTCTTCGTCTCTGATGCTTTTTCCTAAAGGGGACATCTGTCTTCACCTTTAGTCTTGGCTTAGATTTATATGATGTGAGTGATATTTTCATTATCGGATACAGTTTCCTGTTAGTTTTTCTGGGATTTTTTTTGGCATACGTGGATATAAAGTGATTTAGAACCTCTTGGGACAAAGGAGAGCTGTTAATATTTATGTCTAAAGTGATTGCATCTAAGATCAGTAAATATATGTATGTAATTCTAATCACATACCATTTATTCATTTACAGAAATCTCCAGTGACCTTGACCTACCTAGATAAATGTATATAATTTCCAGTCATCTCTAACAATGATATCATTTACCTTACATCTTTCTTGGCACAAAGTCAGGCATAAATACGCAGTGTTGTTTCTGGTATTACCACATATTTATTAGCACATTCCCAGTATCAGTGATGACAGTAAACCTTGCAGAGTAAGTAATCCACTTTGGCAATTCAGAATTGATGTTGTAAGATCTCTAGCTGGTAATTTGACACTATTAATAAAGTATTAAGTAAATGGTATAGTTTTAACAAATAATAGTAGGTTTCAACTTTAATTACATCACTTTACTGCTCCTTCAAGGGGCTTTTTTCAGTGAGAAATGGGTAGGATGGGGCTGCAGGCAGTGCATGGGGTGTTGCTCATAGCATGTGTCACGCAGGAGAGTGTGGTGCAACATGAGTATAGAATTAGATGAAAAACTCTTGGTCTGGTTAGCTGTATTCCAGGCCTCAAAATGAGAGCTTGAATGAGGTTAAAGCTGGGAGCAGTATTGATTCCGTGGCTTCACCAGTCAGCAGTGACAAGCCAAGGCAGGTGATTTTGAAGTGCCTGCTTACTTGTCTGTCATAGGGAAGGCAAAGTTGAGTGAGTTTGCTGCCCAGAGACATGACAAAATGACATTGCTTTTTTTTTTTTTTTAATTCACTAGCATTAAATCTCTCTCTTTTTTTCCCCCCTTTGCTGAGTGCTTTTCTTGTTGACAGATTCTGAATTTGTTGCATATTCTGGGAAGTGTAAGATTTGATTTTTGGCATGGTCTCATTTATTGGCATTGAGTTTTGTCCAAGTATAAGACTGGAGTTGCTATAACTAGGTTTCAGTGATGAATAGAAACTTCAAAAATTGACCAGTATAAATTCTGGAGACAATGTAACATTTTATTGGATACTCTCTTAAAACTATGCAGTGACTGAAATTAATCAGCCTTTCAGAAATCTAGACAATCAGGAGAGGTTGCAACATAGTCAACCCAGACCACCTGGATTAAAATTCTGGCCCTACTGTTCATTAGCTGTATACCCTTGGGCAAGTTACTTAAACACTCTCAAACCATCTCATCTGTAAAAGGAATATAATAATGATAATAGTAGTACCTACCTCCTAAAGTTCTTGTGAGGATTAGGGGCTGGTACATTTGAAGCATTAGAACAGTGTAGGGTATGGTAAGTGCTTACTAAATATCTTGTTGCCCCACTTGCATTTTCTTCAATGTAAAAAATGCTATTTGGACCAATAACAAAAATTTGAAATAGGGGAAGAAAGAAAATTGATGCAGTAATCTAAAGTGAAAACATCTTAGGTTCCATTATAGTAGTTTCTCAAGTATTTGCAAAATATTCTTTCTGGATATGGTTTAAGTCTTATTAGATCCTTGCCCAGGAGAGTTCAGTTCCACTTCAGTGTTTCTCAAATTAAGTTCAGAGACTTCTTTTCTTGAGGTCTGTTTCCTTGTTGGCGTCATCTCTCAGGGTCAAGCTCAATATGTTCTTCATCTTCTGGCCAAATTGTACCAAGCTGTACTACTCACTGTCCTCCAAATATAAAAAAATTACAGAATTTTACATTCTCTAAGTCTTTTGTGAATCAACTACTATAAAACAGAAAGAGATATATTAATTATGCAACTTAATAAAACAGCCATATCTGGGAAATGTGAAGTGTGATAAAATGCCTTTTCTTTTTCATTCCTCTGTTGTATGATGAGACAAGTTAGAAACTAGTTTATCAGTGCATCAATGAATTTTCCAGGGATTTTTTTTATCTAAATATACAAGCACTGTTTTTAAGAATGCCATTATTGTAACTCCAGGGAATGCGCATTCCTTAAGTTCCTGAAAAGTGTAAGTTGCCATGTTATATCTCTGTTCAAAATCATTAAAATCCTCAGACAATAAGTTATAGAATCCCTTATTCATTAGATCTGAGACTCCATGCTTCCATGATAGGATCTTCTAAGAGAGCCACTCCTGTCTATACCAAGTCATTTTGCATCAGTGTCAAAGTCGTAGATAATCAAAACTCTCAGCTCTCACTGCCATCTCCTCTACTGCTCTTGTTATTGGCAGGGAGATGGATGGTTGTGTTCCCCGCCCTTTAAGGACTTGGAGAGCCAGTGGTCCCCTGTGCTGAGGTTATACTTGCCTTCTCCTTCTCTGGCCTATACTTTGTCACTGCCTGCATCTTCCAGGGCCCTAGGTATACTTTGCACCTCTTCTTCCTCTACCTTTCTTCGTAGGGATGGTGGCAGTGAGGGCAAAGGAAACTAACATTTGCCAGGCATGATGCTAGGCCCTTTCACATATCATCTCGTTAATCACAACAGGCTCCCAAGGTAGGTGATGACATCTTGTTACTTAGATGAAGAAAATGGAATTTCTCTTTGTCTTGGTCTGAATCTTGCCTACTGTGAAGTCCAGGCATGTGAGAGGAGTTTTCTCTAACCCAGTGGGCTAAGCTGCCTGGAACTGCTAGTATACCTAGTAGGGACAACCAAACTAAAGTCCTCTGTCATCATACGGACCTACTTGGAGATCTCACTACTGGTTCCTCATTAGACTAGATAGTGGCAAGGAGCACAGAAACACTAGATCACATCTTGGTCACTGTTTCCTGTGTTACATCCCTGTGGATTAGGAGTCCAGCAAAGTCTGGCTTTGACTAAAATCTTCTTACTGTGACTAATGTTTTAGTGAGGTCTTAGTATAGTTTGTCTCAAATAGGTTAAAGGCCCGCTAAATTTTATTAAGAGATGTCCATAAATATTAAATGAATTTAAATAGACATATCTAGACAAGGTGGTATGGTAAAACACCTTTTTCTTTCTCATTCATCTGTTAGCATCACAGGGTTTTCTTAACATGCATATAGAATTTCAATTCATAAATCCTTTTTATTTATGGAAAACCAAAATTTTAGTGTTTTCGTTTCTCTTCCCTACCTAGAAACGGTGGAAAGAACTTTCTAAGGAAGACTTATGTCCTGCTTTTGATCATTCACCAACCAAAATAATGACTGAAAAATATAATGGGAACAGGATAGGCCTAGAAGAAGAAAAACAGGCAGGTGACAGATACACAGAACTATCCTCTAAAATGCAAGATACTATGGAGGAGAACAGCGAGAGGTAAGCTTACTGCACTAACATGCTTAAAAAGATGAGACTTTTTGATCTTAATAAGTTCAGTGGATGTGAACTAAATATAGGCCCTTTGTGTATTGAATTAACATAACTATTCATTTATTTATTACCTAAGGGTATTTAAGTAGTCTGTGATGACATCATCAATCTCAGAGAGCTTTTAGTCCTATTAAGAATTCAGTACCTATGGACAGGAACCATAGAGAATGGTTTAACCATAGAGTTAGAAAATGGTTTAACACAATACTAATTAAGTGCAAAAGTAAATATAAGTAGATGCTAAAATATAAGTATGATACAGAACATGAATACTATGAATACCTGACATTTGTACAGTTATTTAGTGTTTGTACAATAGTTATAATGTAATAATTGATAACATGCCTTTAATAAAATTATAAAATATTAAAATGGGTGTTTAAACTTAATTCCATTATTGGGAGAAGAAAAAGGTCTTTTTCAAAAAAATCACATAAAATGCCCTTTTATACTTTTCAAGTTTTGAATCCATATGAATGTAAACTATTCACGTTTTTCAATTAAAAAAATTACATTTCTAAGGCTCTAATTGGGGCTGGCCCCGTGGCTGAGTGGTTAAGTTCATGCGCTTTGCTTCAGCAGCCCGGGGCTTTGCTGGTTCAGATCCTGGATGCAGGCATGGCACTGCTCACCAGGCCCTGCTGAGGCGACGTCCCACACAGCACAACCAGCAGGACCACAGTTACAGTATACAACTATGTACTGGGAAGCTTTGGGGAGAAAAAGAAGGAGGAAAACAAAAGAAGATTGGCAACAGATGTTAGCGTAGGTGCTGATCTTTTAAAAGAAAAAAATTACATTTCTAAGCCTCTAGTTATCTCACATGCATTAGGAAGCTGGTATCCTGAGGTATGAGTCACTTAGCAAGGTGACTTCCTCTCTTTGGTCTCGTTGAATGACTTTTTTCTTTTCTTTTTGTGAAATATGCTTTTTATTGTGTATAATTTTATGCTATCATCATATTTGTTACATTGGGATCTTGGGATGTGCTGTGAAAATCGTTACAGTCTCCTGTATGTTATAACTTTACTTCTGTATTTCCCCAATATAAAAATTACCTGAAATTTTATAAAAGGTAACATATTGCAATACATAGTGTATGTGTTATTATATATTATACTGAAGAGTTTATTATAAGTTAGCAATGTTACTCCTTATTTATGGCTTTGGTGGTTTTAGACTACAAGTGAAAACATAAAGTTGTTTATTCGTTCCTTCTTTCAACTTAAATATAATACTTTTAAATCAAGAAATAATATTCTTTTACATTATCTTATCTTTTTCAGTAATAAGACACTCCAGTTCCTAATGTTGTTGTTTTGGCTGGTCCTGTGTACAGAATTAATTGGAAACAAGCTTGATGATTGAATTAGTGTCCTTAGTATTTCAGAGGTATTGAATTCTAATCTTTAAGGACACAGACCAGCCGTATTAACAGTCTCAACGAGGTAAACCTCTCATTGTCCAAGTTGGGCAGTACAGAGATCAGTAAAACCACTCAGGAGTTAGAGTCACTGCAGAAGGTGGTTTTATTGGGTGAAGGGGGAGGCAGTGTACACATATGTTATTGTTTTCTTCCGTCTGGGATAGATGAGACTAGAGCATGTTTGAAAGCAGGGGGAGAGTCCCAATAGGAAAGTAAGGACTCTGAGCAGAGAGGATTAATTGAGGAAGCAAGGTTATAGAAAAGTAAGGGAGGAGCCAGCCCCGTGGCCAAGTGGTTGGGTTCCCGTGCTCTGCTTTGGCGGCCCAGGGTTTCTTCGCTGGTTCCGATCCTGGGTGTGGACATGGCACTGCTCATCAGGCCATGCTGAGGTGGCATCCCGCATACCACAACTAGAAGGACCCACAATTAAAAATATACACCTA
Source organism: Equus caballus (assembly GCF_041296265.1). Taxonomy (NCBI): domain Eukaryota; kingdom Metazoa; phylum Chordata; class Mammalia; order Perissodactyla; family Equidae; genus Equus; species Equus caballus. The sequence continues at coordinate 45,819,594 of NC_091691.1, forward strand.
TGTACCAGGGGGCTTTGGGAAGAAAAAGGAAAAATAAAATCTTTAAAAAAAAAGAAAAAGAAAAAAGTAAGGGAGCATACAGTAAAGATTACTCTCAAAAGTTCTATTGTTTAGTCCTAATGAATTTTAATGCTGATCTATAGCTTTGTATTAGAGTTGCTAATAAAATAACTCAAAACCTTATTGAAAGGATTTCAGTTTCAAAGGGATAGAACACCATATTTTGTTTTCTTCATTTTCATTATTAAATATCCTCCAAATCAGTGTTTTTCATATTGAAGATCACATTCCCATCATCATGAAAGCAATTTAGTGAGTTATAAAAAGCATTTTTTAAATAGTAAAATACAGTAAAATAGAAATCAGTTTAAATTAGAGAATAAAATAGATGAGTGTCACAAATAGTAACTAAGTCTTTTAACGTATTTTATATATGTACAAGTTATATATAAATTCTATGTTTACATAGAAGTGTACATATATGAATGCGTATGTGTGTGTAGTTGCTCTGTTGTGATTGTAAGGTATTTCTTTCTTTAAGGTTGCCATCAAGGTTTGAAAGCCTGTGTTCTCAATTGTACTGGAATGCATAAACCCAGATCACTTAGAGTGGAGAACAATTTGGATAAGTGAAAAGTCAGATCATTCAGCTCCTTCTCATGTGTTTTACATAGTGTGATTACGCCTGTTGAGACATGATTGGCAGGAGCCTGATATATGTGCCACCACGAGGAGTTTCACATGGCCTTCCAAGGGCAAGGGCCCACTTGAAGCATTCCCTGCCAGTTTATGGCCTAAGTTAGGTAAACATATGGGAAAACCAGGTCCTGCTTGGCAGGTAATCATACAGACGCACTTTCCTCAGGCCCAACTAGATGAAAACAATTTTATTATATCACAAATTGAGAATAATCCTTCCTTCGTTTGAATTGCATTCTTAAACTAAGTAATGGTCTCCTTGGGTATTTGTATTCACTCCATTCCTGTTGCACATGTATAGTGCATTTTTGGAAAGCAGGAGCCTCTATTCCGTTATTTTAAATGGGAAAATTGTGTGTTCTTAGCCCAACCAAAACCATAACCACTTTCCCCAGATATTGTAAAAATCCTCTTGAATTCCTATTTAACAGAATATTTAAAGCACTAATTATATAATCATGTAACACTCACTGAACGTATTGGGTTTATATGATACACAGCAACACTAGATAAAAAATATAATTGTCTTCTATTCTGCAATGAAAATTTAAAATGAAATAATATGTTAAAAATTGCATCTCAGTTGGAACCTGGTTGTTGGTGGCCCCAGGCTCCTAGCAGAAGCAAATATAAGGACTAAGCCCTTGAGTGGGAGCTCCATATTCTTTTATGTATTTTGTATATGCTTTGCCTACACTTGAATACAGCTTCAATTTTTTCACTGGCAGGTACACAGATTTGTTATAGTAAATTTTCAGTTCAGAGAGTGAATTCTGGGTAATAATTTTTGCAAGTCATTATAGCAAATATTGAGATAGCATTCAGATAGCCAGAGATACCTATGTATAAGTAAAAGCAAAGAAGACGTTAGAAAACACCATAGGACATACAGAGATAAGCACAGTGTAGTTCCTAAGTTGCTAAATAGGGAGTAAAACAAGAACCCAAATTAGCAACATAAATTATTTGCTGTAAGTTAAAAGCCATAAGATGAGAATAGAAGGCTATAGGGGATGAGAGGTGGGAGAATTGAAGAACAGAATTGAAATGATGGGACCCGAGAGAAGAGAAGGTTTCTAGTTAGAGTGGGGAACAAATTTGGAGAACAGCAAAATACCGTTTGGGCAAGAACAAAGTTGTGCATAGCAGGAGAATATTGGAAATGATGTGGACATGTTTTCAGTTCTCTTGGTATATATCTAGGAGTGCAGTTGCTAGGTCATATGGTAACTGTATGTTTAACATTTTGAAGAACTGCCAGTTTTCCACAGCGGCTATATCATTTTACATTCCCACCAGCAATGTCTGAAGCTTCCAGTACTCCAAAGAAATTTAACATTGATAAAATCATCTAATGTATACTCTATATTCAGATTTCTCTAGTTGTCAAACAAAAATCCACCTTATAGCTTTTTAAAAGAATAGCTTTATTGAGGGCCAGCCCGGTGGTGCTGGAGTTAAGTGTGCACGTTCCTCTTCAGCCGCCCACGGTTCGCTGGTTTGGATCCCGGATGCGGACATGGCACCACTTGGCAAGCCATGCTGTGGTAGGCATCTCACATATAAAGTAGAGGAAGATGGGCACGGATGTTAGCTCAGGGCCAGCCTTCCTCAGAAAAAAGAGGAGGATTGGCAGCATTTAGCTCAGGGCTAATCTTCCTCAAAACAAAAAAATAATAACTTTATTGAGATATAATTTATATACCATTAAGTTCACTCATTTAAAGTATACAGTTCAGGGGCCGGGCCGGTGGTGCAGTGGTTAAGTTCGCATGTTCCGCTTCGATGGTCCAGGGTTGGTCGGTTCAGATCCAGGTGCAGACATGGCACTGTTTGGCAAGCCATGCTGTGGCTGGCGTCCCACATATAAAGTAGAGGAAGATGGGCATCGATGTTAGCTCAGGGCCAGTCTTCCCAGCAAAAGAGAGGAGGATTGGCGGCAGATGTTAGCTCAGGGCTTTTTCGTCAAAAAAAAAAAAAAAAAAAAGTATACAGTTCAATGGATTTAGTATATTTACAGAGTTGCGTAGTCCTCACCATAATCTAATTTTGGAACATCTTCATGATCCCAGTCTCTATAACTATTTAAGAAATAATTCAAGGTGTAATCAAAGATCATGCAATATATTTGGTTGATGTAATCCTTTAGTCTCCTTCAAGCTGGAACTGTTCGCCACTGTTGTTTTTCCTTGCTTGACATTGGCATTTGCACCTTCTAGACCTTTTAGAATGTCTCACAATTTGGATTCCCCTGATTATTTCTCCTTATTCAGGTTAAACATTTTGGCCAGGAAAAAAGTTGGCTCTTAACATAGTAGACACTGAAGAGGCATTGGAGATTTTTTATCAAGCTATGCAATCAGAGCTATGCTTTAGAAAAATTACTGTGGCAATAATGTTTAACTTGGAAGCAAGGAAACTGATTAGGTTTTTGCTGTAATATAGGCAATAAGTGAAAAGAGGAAATGGATTTTGTGAGATTTTTTTTAAAGGAAAGAAATAGTAACTTACATATTGCTATCTGCTATTCTTCTTTATGGTGTCCTAGGACCGTGTATCTTGAGAGCCAAAGACCTTCCATTGGAACAAAATTTCTTTGTTAATTAGCGAAATGGGAGCTAGAAGTATGCATGGACAAACAGAGCAGTTGGCCCTCCCAAACAGAATATTCATGGAAATATTTAGTAGATAAGCTTTTATCAGGAGGCTTTGTGAAAAGTTAAAAATCTGAAAAGGGATTAGATGCTGGGGGACCCACTTGTCTTTCCACTTCTGCTAGCTGGTTAGCAAAGAAAAGAAAGAGAGAAAACTGGCTATCACCAGTTTATGTTTCAAGAAGGAAAGCACCATTCTTATTTTCAGGTTCTATTAAAAGTATTTATTAATATAAAATTATACTAAAAACTTTTGCTGAATTATCAGTGCATCTCTGGACGATTTAGAATATTGAGGCTTTTTCCTTTATCTTATTCCAGTGTTTGAATGAGTTGAAAAATGCGGAGGGGGGTATTTGAGCTGAGGTCCTCTGTGGTAGAGTGATTAAGTCCTGCTGTGCACTTCCTTTTATTTGTTTTTGTTTGTTCCTAGTGTTCTACGGAAACGTATTCGAGAGGACAGAAAAGCTAACACGGCTCAGAAGGTGCAGCAGATGAAACAGAGGCTAAATGAGACTGAACGAAAAAGAAAAAGGTGGTTATATTGGCAACCTATTCTCACTAAGATGGGGTTTGTGTCAGTCATTTTGGTTGGCGCTTTTGTTGGCTGGACACTGTTTTTTCAGCAAAACGTTCTATAAATAAAAATTAATTCTGCCCAGCAAGCTTCTGCACTAGTAGCTGACAGTGTGGTGTTAATCACAACAGTTTGTCTGTTAGCAAACTCCTCATACCCAAAAACGGTGCAGTAGAATAGACACCAACCAGATAAGTGACATATTCAGTCCCCAGCGCAACATCTCAGGGCGCTGCCCCCAGACTGTAAATGGCTATCTAAAATAAAGACTTTAATGCTTGTTAAAAACTGGTACATTTTGCAACTGTATTCGTATATGTTAAGCGTAAAATTTCACTTGACGAGATTGAGAAATCCTTTATCAGAAGGATTTGTTTTTGGAGGCTGTCTGGATTTTGACCTGCACTTGATATAAGCAATAAATATCATGGTTTTATCTAAATTATTACTGGAAAGAAAATGACCTTTAATGTGTGTAATGTATAATGTACTATTGATATGGGCATCAACATTTTATATTCTTAACCATTTCAGGGTAAATATATTTTATAAGTACCTATTTAATCTTACTTTTGTAGTTAAATGTACTTTTTAAAAGCTCAATTTGCAAAATCTGTTACCATAAAAAATAAATTGTATGTTGACTCAGTTGTACTGGATGCATTTTCCTACAAGAAGTTTGATATGAGCAGTTAGATCTCTGAATAAGCAATTTTTACTATATATTTGCATTTCTTTTATGTTTTACGGTTTCCCAATTTTAAAAAGAAAAACAAACAAACAAATATTTTCCTTAAAAATATCTTTGAAGGAAAATTCTCCTTACTGACGTAGTCAGGTAACAGTTGATCAAGACTTTGTAAAGAAATCGGTTTCTATAAAGCCCATTATTAATACCATTTATTTTTCATGAAAATTTCAGTGTAATTACCGTAATTTATAATTGGGGTAAATCATGATTTGGGTAATAAAAATAAGGAGCAGCATTTTATTATCCATGATTTCAGTTTACTAGACTGAAGTTTTGAAGTAAAAATTTTTTCAAGTTCTTTCTACTTCAATAAATAGTATGATGATGTACGAACCTTACATTGTCCCTTTAACTTCTTAATGGGTATTTTTAAAGCCTACTGTTTAATGAATTTAACTGCTCATTTGAGTGCTAGCTTTCGTCAGATTCCAGCATTCCTTTCAGTGTTTAACTTGTTTAACTTAAACTTTAAATAGTTGTTATAAATTTAATTGCTGAAATAATGAAATCACATTATTTCAGTGGTTTTCAAACTATGCTCATTGGATTTCTAAGGGGTCGCCAAGAGGTGGTAGGAAAGACTCCAAGTTTTCTACCCTTACTTTTAACCAGACCATCTCTGCTTTATCTATTTTATATACTACATAAGATTTCTGCATGAGGTTTAATTATTTTAAAAGTGCAGTTATAATTTAAAAAACAGTTTGAAAACCATTGGTATAGATAGGTATCTTGAATTGATTTGAGTAGCCTTCTTGAATGTGTTAAATTATGCTGAAAGTATGAAAGGATGTAGGTGGTACTACACATTAAATAAGATTTGTATAACTTGTGCCTGTGTCCTAATTCAGTATTACTGTGTCCTGTAACCTTTAAATGGAGAGGAGGTAAGAGGGACGTTTTCTTATGTCTGTCTGCGTTAAACCTATGCTCAGGCAGCAAACCCTAACATCTTAGGTCATTATTGGTTTAAAGTCTTTCTTTCCAATTTACCTTGATTTATCTTTGCTAGAATACAGTATATTACTTTGCAAGTCAAATATGAATAGACCATATTAAACTTCCAATTGAAGATAGCCTTGCTTTAAACAAAAAGGTAAAGACTTCTTATACAAAACAAATGCCGACAATGATGCACACTGCCCCTTTGCTGGGTAAATGCGCTTCATTGGATTCGCTATTCCCGCTTTGCTTTTTGTCTGCTCTCTGTCCTTCTGGATGGCATCTGTTGTAATATATTTTTCAATCATATTCAGCATAGTGAACACTTGCTGGACTTCTGCAAGGGTTAGTCATCTTTCCTCCTTCAAGCAGATCCTTGAGGATAATGTGTTAAGTTTTTACCATTAATAATATTTTTGGTGGGTGCAATGTACTAATTATTGAAAATATATGGCAACGTGCTGTGGTGCCCACGGTCATCGTCCTGACCCTTTATTAAATGAGGTATGCTACTAGGAGAGGAGGACACAGCTATCATTCTTGCCTTCTCAGGTGGCGAGCAGAGGAAAAGTTAGTAATCCTTGATGGGTTCTGCAGCTTTATAAAATTTGTATCCTTAGGTCTTCATCATATTTTCTAATTATAACAAATTTTAAAAGTCAGTTGTGTAGTTTGACTTTGAGGTAGTATTTTTTAAATAAGGAGGAAAAAAAGATTTTTTTAAAAACCAGAGGCTTTTATTATTTTAAGAAAGAATATTTACATTAATATCGACTTCATTTATGTTCATATCTATCCCTGCTAATAAACTGACAGCAACTTTTGATTTAATGCCATCTTTTCTGGCTACACCAACTGGTTATATATTCGTTTCCAAGTTTACCCAAGTATTTCATGCTGTCCCACTACTCATTTTTAGATATGCTTGCACATATATAATATGTAAAAATATGATTCTCTATATTTAGTTTATCCATATATAAAATAAAAATAATACCCTTTTCCTGAATTCTTGGGTTAAAAAAAGTAATATGTTAAAGTGCATAGAGAACTTTAGAACAATATAAAGATCATTTCTCATGTTTAGAGGATATTTTATGTGTTTGCTCTGTCATGTTCCTCTTCTATCTTTTTGGTTCATTTCACTATGTATTACTATTTCTACCAAGGAATGAACAAAAAAAAGAGAAAGAAAGTGAAAACTTGTTAATTTTTTTTTAAATAGCTCTGCTTAACAGGTATGTCAGAGGAAGGAGTTGTGACTCTTAACTTTATGTACACTTCTGCTTGTTCCTTTGTTTTAAATAAATTAGAATTGATGGTATGAATCAAAAAATATGTATCAGTTTAAAAAGTAGTTTATAACGTGGAGCAGTCCTCCAGTTTTTACATCAATTCCTTCTTTGCTTTCAGCATCAGTTTACAGTGATGGTTGCTACCATTTACTGATCGTTTCCTATTTGCCAAGCACTGTGCTAAGCAGTTTTCATATATTATCCTATTTAATCCTCACAACAAACTTTTGAGGTAGGTGGTGTTATTATTAAGCCATAATCAACCTGAGACTTGATACTTCTATATTCTTCTATGGTGCTACCATTGAAAAGTCTCATATATATAGTATATTTTAGAATTAGATAATTCTTAGAGAAAGACTTACCTTCTGCAAGTCATTTCCCTCTTAGAAAAATATCTCTGACTAGATTCTATATTAATAGACACAGGCCAGAACCTGATTATATTAGAAATATTTTTATGAATCATTATATACTCTGTTTTAATGAGTACTTAGATTTGCAAAGTGCCTGCCTGGTTATTGTACAGATTTTAAAATCTAGTCTGCCTTGATTTTTACATTCAGATACAAATCATCTAGAGATTTTTCTTAAGTATAGTCTATTATCATCTAATGCCGTTATGTATAGCGTCCATTTCTTCCCATGTTCAGACAGGAGCCTAGGAATCACACCTTCTGTAAACATTGATTTATTTTTTCGTCTCATGGGCCCACGTGAGTTTGTCAGTGGGGTAGAGAACATGGACCAAGAGTGTGATCTCTAAATCTGCTGTGCGCTAGTGGGGGGCGGGGAGCCAGGGAGTGGGGACCGAGGTCAGAACTTGGTACATCAATCCTGGTCTGGAACTAGCTGTATAGCAGAAATGTCTGTTCTGTGTTCTTATTTCTACATCAACAGCTAATTACATCTCTTTTACTTTAAGAAACCCATTTGGCTTTGACTTAATTTAGATGATGGGACACAAAATCTCATAAATAAAATTTTGAAGAATAGAAGCATAATATTTTTCCACATAATGAAATTAAGTTCTCCTGACTTAAAATACAAATCTTCGTCATTTCCTGAATGGTTTATTCTGGAATTGACCTGTTTCTTTAATTCATTTGTCTGGATTTGATCCCATTTTTCCTTATTCCTATCTTCAAAGTACTGTTGGTGGGACAACAGCACCAACAGCCCTTACAACAGTGGCTGTGTTAGAAATTGTAGCTCTCTCTTCTTCTATTCAATATACGTAAATGATAACACGCATTGGTGGGAAGAAACTCACTTTTGTAAGCTCCACAGTGCCTGCTCTACCCAGGAATCCTCAGAGAGATACTGCACACTTACTGGCTGTATTTTGTGTATGTGGCCATAATATAGCCATTTCATTGTTCAAGATTTGGGAGTTTAAGCCTTTCATTTGGGAATTTTAAGCTACCCACTTTCTTGGGTAGTGTTCTGAAGAAAAATCTTCTAGGAAAATGGTATGAGTTTGGCTATCTCCTTTTTTCCTCAGCAGCAGGAATTTTCTCAATGTTTACCACATTCACATTGCTCCAAGAACAGCATTGAGCAATTCTGCACGAGTGCTTTCTCTCAACATTCTTCAGAGAAATGATTGTCTCCTTTGGCTACTGGATTCTGGAAACTTCTTTGAGGAGAATTTTTTCCTTACTGTCATTGCTGATCCTTTTCTCATGTTGTATGCTATTTACTCCATCACAGAGTGTTGTCAAGCGTAAGCAGTGAATCAAACTGAGAAGCTTTTACTTGGTTTGAGAGGCTTTGTCTTTATCAGTAACAACCTGACAAAGAAAAGATTTTAAAGAGCTCTGACCATCTCTGAACAGTCCATTGGGAGAATGAAAAGTCCAGTCTTTTGAAGTCTTTCTATTTTAATAGGTTTTATAATTTAGCATGGAATATGGGAATTACAGGATTTATCGTTTACAGAGTCTACTTTAATACTCTCTGTTTTTCCATTACGTAGTATGTTTTGGGGAACAATAAGGAGAATTGCATGGGACTTTTTTTCTTTATTGAGACCGTTTTTTAAAGAAAAGCATCAGCTCTTTATTGTTGCTCTAATATCGCATAGATTTTATAGATACATGATGATGTTAATAGTTCAAATTACTATAAAAACGAACAAGTTATTTTGAGTTTGATGAATTCAGGAAAGGAAAACTAGGTAAGTTGATTTGATCTATAAGGTAATACTTTGCTCACTATAGAGAAGTTTTTATGTTTCTTTTCATTAAAATATTAGTGTGAAAATCTGTTGACAAAAACTGCTTAGGATGCAGTTTGACATTCTATGACTTCAGATGGGGAGCTAGCTTGGGAAGATGATGCTCTGTCTGTAAAGCTGGCCTGCATCCCCTTCTAGAATAAGGATGATTGGCAGTGTGCAAGGGCCGCTTTCTCAAAGAAAGCACCAAGCGTGGCTAATTCCACCTCATTTGTTTGGCCCCGTTTTACTTTTGCCTTGTTAAATAAAACAGCCAAAAATGATTCAAGTGGACATATATTTTCCTAAAATGAAGCCCATTTATCTTTTCACTCTTGCAAGTAGTCCTTTAAAATAGTTAACACTTCCAATGATTTCATCTTATTTTCTTATCTCCCAGAATAATATTTACAAAGAAAGAAATAAATGAATTTTTAAAAATGCTGTCAAATTCTTCTAGTTGTTATAGATGATAGTTTATCCTTGGTAAGTGTATTTTTAACACACTGTTGGGGAAGACAAAGTGTATGTTGAACACCTACAGTTCTGCCAGTCAGTTTAAAGACATAATCTAAATTTAACCCACTTAACACTTCTAGATATATCACGTTACCCCTATTTTCAGGTAAGAAAACTGGTCAAAAAATAAGTAACTTGCCCAAGATTGCACAGCTAGTACCTGACAGAGCTAAAATTTAAACTCCAGTCTGTAGAATTCCCCAAACCCAAACCTCATACTTTTTCCATTATGTCACACTGGCTCTTTTTATGGAGTATTTAAACCAAATGTTTAGACAACTACTTTTACCTGTTAAAATTCAAAGTAACCCTCTTTATTTTTTAAGTGAAACAAGTCAAATTTTTTCCCTCCAAAAAATTTTGTGAAATGATTTGAACTACCAATGAACCAGAGAAACGCTGGAACATCAGAATATTCTCTAAACCAAACCATTTCATTCACTTTGATTGCTTAGAGTAAATTTTTTTTGTTTTAAAGAGCAGACTTCTGAATGTGTGGCAAACAAGTATGTATCTTGCAGCCATCCGAATCAATAAGTACCTTTCCCTATTTTGACCACTTTGGTTCAGGTTGCCGTAGATCCCGGCAGTGAGCATGCATAGAAGGTTTTATGACCACAGATATCTAATGAGAATGTCTTCTTGATGACTTGACAATTTCTCTATCAGTGCTGGAAAATCAAAGAAAAGGGTTATTCAGAACAGCAAGGTCATTGTTACTGTTATTTTTTCCTTCAGTAGAAGGAGCCAGTAGTTGGAAGAAGCCCAATTTGCAGTATTTCGAGGTTTTTGACTAAATGTTTTGGATAAATGTATGGGTGTGGTTTATATTTCCTATTTATATACATGGAGATACCATAATGACAAATATTTAGATTTTTTTTTTTTTTTTTTGTCATAGCAAGGGATGTTGGGGGGAAAATGGAAATACCATTTACCTCCTCAAAAGTTCAGCTATTTTCAGATATTGTGAAATAACATCAAAAACTCAGCTGCCCTTCAAATAGTTATTTCATCTGTCTATCACATGTTTAAACTCTCATTTATCTTTACTTTTTGGCATTAAAATACAATAAATCTCTCAATTATTTTATGTCTGTGTTTTCTTTTATAATGATAGTAACTTAAATCGTGTTACTTCAGTTCTGTATTTCTATAACCATTAGTATTACCTTCAGGACAAAAAGCATGCTGCTAACAGTCCATGATTAAAGCTGTAAGCCAACTTTATGTTCAAACATTACGTTCATAATATTTTTAGCAGTATGATACAGTGGAGGTCCAAATTGGATTAGACTTTTGCGTTGAATTCCAAAGTATTGGTAAGTCTAGCGCATACCATATAATCTTGCTAAACTGTTGTGGGTACATTTTTTTTAAACCTGTCTGTCTGTCAGTATCTCACATGGAGGTCATTTCTTGAGTAATAAAGGATGACCTGAAAAAGTCATAGCCATTCTTGACAAACAGTATGAGTTATGGTGCTTTAACATGAGTCTACCTCACACCACCAATTCTGTTTGAAAATCGAGCACTGAAGCAGTTTTACCAAGATAACAGTGAAGCGCTTAGTGTGGCTGAATGTGATACGTTGGAATGTTTTTCAGTTGCCTTTTTAGTTCCTTGTTAGTCCTTTTATGTTTGTGTGTATCTGTCTGTCTGTGTGTTTGGTAAATATGAATTGAATAGATGACTTCTTATTTTATGTTTTAGGCCAAGATTGACAGACACCTAAATATTCATGACTTGAGAATATTCTGCAGCTATAAATTTTGAACCATTGATGTGCAAAGCAAGACCTGAAGCCCACTCCGGAAACTAAAGTGAGGCTTGGTAAACCTGTAGATTGCCTCACATTTGTCTGTTTACAAAGTAAACTTTACATCCAGGGAATGAAGAGCTCCACCAGCAGAAGACTTTGCAGAACCCTCTAATTTGATGTATTGTTAAGTTTTTAAATGTGTGTATGAAATGTAGAAAGATGTAAAAGAAATAAACTAGGAGAGACTACTTTGTATTGTACTGCCATTCCTACTGTATTTTTATACTTTTTTGGCAGCATTAAATATTTTTATTAAATAGACTATGTTGGTTTGTGTGCATTATCTTAGGACAGCTCTGCTTCAGATAACGAATATTTTCTTAAGGGTGTACTCTCAAATTTTTATACCTAGCAATTGACATTTAAATTGAAATTCGTTCAAAATGTTGGCCCCTTGCTTTTTAAGTTTTTTTTTAGTTACTCCTCAGTAGTCTTCCTGTCAATATAGGTTAGGTGAAAGCAACAAAAGAAAAGTTATTCCTTGTCTTACTTAGAAAAGTAATATGGATAACAGTATTAAGTTAATTTCAAGTAAGTACAGCAACTCAGTGCTGTTTTTTAAATTGCAGTGTGATCCTGTGTGGATGTTGTGCTTTCCCCAAACATTTCCTGTTAGAAACAGATCAAAGATTGCTTCCTGAGTGAGACTCGGCCTCTTTGCCATCTGATTTCCCAGCCAAGTGATGGGTTTGGACTATGTGTCCAGTCAGTTGCTGGGTTATCGGTGATACTCTTGTTGTCCAGAGACACTCAAGCCTGTGTGTCACGTGAGCATCACCTTAATGGTGTGATTGTTAATAAACTCATAATTGTTTTTGTTTTGCCAATCATGAAAGTTTTCCAATACTGTTCATTGAATACATCTATTTCATCTTTTAAAAATTTAGTGACTCGGCTTATGTTTCTTTTTGCCTTGTTTTCCAGGGTTTTTTGGTCTGTTTTAGGAATAAGCAAACTGTTAATCCCTGCTAAATCTTTCCTAAAGAATGCATGAAAAGTTTATTATTCCACACAGTAGTACAGTAAGACCATCCTCCCATTGTGTCAACAAAGCTTCTTGAAACAGTTATCTGCACTCAGCTACCTCTATTTCCTCGCTTCCCAGGTACTCTTCACCCTACTAGTACTATCTGACTTCCTCTTGTATCTCTCCACAATGACCCAGAAAGGTCATCTTAGCCAATGTAGCTGACCCTCTTCAATGCTTACCTTATGTGGCTTCTTGACAGCAGGATTAGGAACTCCTCCTTTGCAGCTTTCTCCTTAGACTCAGTAAGACCTCTCTCTGGGTTTTCTTCATCTCACTTCTTCTGCCTGACTCGTCTTCTTGTTTTAAAATTTTATGTAGTAAGAACACAATTGGAATTTTATCCCTGTTGATTAGTAACTCCCCATATACCCCTCCCCCCAGCCCCGGCCACCACCATTCTACTCTGATTCTATGAATTAGACTATTTTACATACTTTATAGAAGTGGAATCATCCAGCATTTGGCTTTCTGTGACTAGCTTGTTTCACTTAACATAATGCTCTCAAGGTTCATCTGTGTTTTCACATAGTGCAGAATTTCCTTTTGGGGGTTGTATAGTATTCCAGTATTTGTATATGCCACATTTTCTTTATGGTCAGATGAATGGTCATCTGTCAGTGGACTGTTACGTTGTTTCCACATCTTAACTATTATGAATACTGCTGTAGTGAACATGGAAGTGCTAATATTTCTTCGAGAGCCTAATTTCAGTTCTTTTGGATAAATATCCAAAAGTGGGATTGTTGTAGTTATGTTTTTAGTTTTTTGAGGAACCTTCACACTGTTTTCCATAGCACTGCACCATTTTGCATTCTCACCAACAGCACAAGAGTTCCAGTTTCTCCACATCCTTGCCAACCCTTGTTGTCTTTTGGTTTTTTTGATAATAGCATCCTGACAGGTATAAGGTGGTATCTTATTGTGGTTTTTATTTCCATTTCCCTGATGATTAGTGATACTGAGCATTTCTTCATACCCGTTGGTCACTTTTATGTCTTCTTTGTGTTACTGAGCAGTGGGCTTGGTCTGCTTGCTGCGATCTGAGCCAGTTAGTCGTGAGTTAGAGATGGAGGAGGGAAGCTTTAGTTCTGTTCACTGGCATAATCAGAATATTGGTGACTACGTCTCAAAAAACTTGTCTTCAGAATTACAGAATCTTGATGTAGTTCTATAGGGAAAATGGGCAGTAAGGAGGAGGGTTAGAAATGTTGGCCTTCCCGCATTACAGACTCCAGGGTCTTTCATTGTTCTTTTCTTCTGTCACTGATGATGAATATCTTGTAGGTGTGTTTCCTGCCTGTGGTCAGCCTGTTCCTGGAGAGAAGCTCATAGAACAAAGTTTTAATTTATCAAGCTATAGCGAAGTCCAGACGTAAGCGGAAGCCATAAATCAGGAGAGCACGTGAATTATTTTAGAGTACGTGCCGAGCAGCGAGTAGTCACACAGAGGAGAGGCTGGGATCATTTAGTGTAACAAGATGGCCTCACTTGTGTTCACTTACATTTGGAGAAATGTCTGTTCAAGTCCTTTGCCCTTTAACTGGGTTATTAATTTTTTTGCTCTTGAGTTGTAGGAATTCCTTATATATTTTGGAGACCAACCCTTTATCAGATAGATGGTTGGCAAATATTTTCTCCCATTCACTAAGTTGCCTTTTTACTCTGTTTCGCTTATGCCTGACTCTTGAATATTAGAGTTCCCAAGGACTCCATCTTTGAGCCTTTGATTTTCAGTTTAACACACTTACCTTGGATAGTCTCATCTTTGCCCAAGTCTTTATCTAATACTTCTGTGCTGATTATATACAACGTCAACTTCCAGCTAGATGTTACTTCTGAGTTATAAGTCATATATCCAATTCCATTAATGGTCATTACATAAATTCCTTAAACTCCAAAGTTGAATATTATCTCCCTCATCCCCATCTCACTTTGTTCCTGTATTTCCCAGTTTATTTGGTGGCACCCTGCTTTAGTTTAAACCTTTATTACAAATGTGGATTACAGCAATAGATTTTCCTGCCTACTGTGGCACGCCTGTTTGTGCCAGTGCACTCTGCACAGCCTCCCAAGTGATTTAAAATACAAATCTGATTGGTAGTCTCCTTAAAATTCTCTGACGGCACCTTAGAAAATTTTGCCTTCATTTTAAATCCCAAAGCCCTGGCATGCTGTGTTGTGCACCATTTCATCTTTTGGCTGTTACCTGCCTGTCCTATCATTTTTTAAAAAAATTTTTTCCCAGCTTTATTGAGAAATAATTGACATCACTGTATGAGGTGTACAGCATAGCATGGTGGTTTGACTTACATATATTGTGAAATGATTACCATAATAGGTTTAGTTAACATCCATGATTTCATGTAAATACAATAAAAAGAAAAGAAAAATCTTTTCTCTTGTGAGAGAACTCTTAGGATCTACTCTCAAACAGCTTTCCTGTGCGCCATCCAGCAGCGTTAAGTGCAGTCGTCGTCTCGGACAGCACATCCCTAGAACTACCTGTCTGATAGCCGCAGGCTTCTGTCTTCCGACCACCCGCCTCCAGTCCCCTCCTCACCCCAACCCCTCTGGTAACAACAGATCTGATCTCTTTCTATGAATTTGCTGCTTTGTTTTGGATTTCATATATAAGTGAGACCATACACTTTGTCTTTCTGTGACTTATTTTACTTAGCATAATGCCTTCAAGTTCCATCTATGTTGTCACAAATGGTAGGATTTTCTCACTTTTTTATGGCTGAATAATATTCCAATGTGTATATACACCACAACTTCTTTATCCATTCATCCATCAGTGGACACTTAGGTTGTTTCCCGGTCTTGGCTATTGTAAATAACGCTGCAGTGAACATGGGGGTGCATATGTCTTTTCAAGTTAACATTTTCACTTCCTTTGGATAAATACCCAGAAGTGGAATAGCTGGATCATATGGTAATTTTATTTTTTATTTTTTGAGGAACCTCCATACTTTTTCCATAGTGGCTGCACCAATTTACAATCGCAACAACAGTGCCCAAGGGTTTTCTTTTCTCCACATCCATGCCAGCATTTGTTATCTCTTGTCTTTTTGATAATGTCCATTCTAACAGGAGTGAGGCGATATCTCATTGTGGTTTTAATTTACATTTTCCTAATAACTAGTGATGTTGAGCATCTTTTCATGTACCTGTTGGCCATTCATGTATCTTCTTTGGAAAAATGTCTATTCAGATTGTTTGCCCCTTTTTTTAATTGGGTTATTTGGTTTGTTTTGGTTTTCTGTTTGATTGCTTGGCATTTTTTTGCTATTGAGTTGTGTGAGTTCTTTATATATTTTGGATATTAACCCCTTATCAGATGTATGGTCTGCAAATATTTTTTCCATTCTGTAAGTTGTCTTTTCACTTTGTTGATGGTTTCTTTTGCAGTGCAGAAGCTTTTTAATTTGATATAGTCCCACTCCTTTTTTCTCTTTTTGCTTTTGCTTTAGGTGTGACTGCCTGTCCTCCTTAATGGGCACCCTACATTGCAGCTATGCCAAACCATTTGGAATTAGTGGAATGTTTCTTGCTCATTCATTTGTTGAATGAGTATTTCTTGAACACTTATTTGCTGGGCACCATACTAGGCATTGTATATTCAGTGATAAGGGGGAAAACATGGTTGTGGTCTACTACAGTCTTATGGGAGAGTTAAGCAGCAGTCATATAAATAAGCAAATACATATGCAGTTCAAACTAGTGGTGAGTGCTATGATGGAAATGAACAGAGGTACTTACTTAGATGTGAATAAAGGGGCTTTCCAGATTTGAGAAATCAGAAGCAGAGCTATTATTCAGGAATACTTGGGCACTCACTCTGCTGCTGTCCTTGGATAAGGATATGGCCTGACAAGAAGTTTGGCTCAAAAAAAGGAGATTCCAGTGTTTGAAGGCATTAGGTTAAAGAGAAGTGCATAGATTGCTAGTGTAGCTATGTTCCTTAGGAACAGCAGTGTAAGCCCCCAGTTTGGAAAGGGCAGTGGCAAGGCAAGAACCAACGTTTCTAGATCTGAACAGACCCTACCTTGTGTTCTCTGAGACCACTGGTACATAATTCCTGAGGTTTCTGGAGACCATGGAAGCCCCTCTAAAATCAGCTGTATCTGCCACTGTCCTGTGTGATCACCTTACTTTTGATGAAAGTTTTTCTTAATTGAATCACAGATTTAATGTAACCGTGTGACTCTTTGGATGGATCTCTTCCCAGCAATTCTTAGCTCACCTGAAAGGCTGCAGCTACTGTCAAAATGGGATTGATGTAAAAACCCCCACTACTGTGATTAGACTTGGGACAGAGTATTGGGAAACCCAAGGAGTGAGCTCAGTCTTCCCAGGTGGGGACTAGACAGCATGTGGCGTGAGACATTTGGGTGGTTGAGGGACTCTTCAAGAGCAAACCAAACAGCAAAATTTGCCCACTGTTCCAGTACTTCTGATTATCTGGCCCAGTGAACACCTTAAGGAAGCTGAGATGACCGCAAGGTGGCCCGATGCACAGATCCCAGCTTCTAATGAAAGCTGTAGGAATACTTAAATTTCTCCCAAAAAGCTGGTAAGTGGGGTAGGGGAGGTCCCAAGGACGCCCTCTTTAGCTGCTGTACAGCGGCATTCCAAGCAGAACTGAATAACTGCCATTTTAGGTGTGGAAGAGAGAATGGAGCTGAGAAATGCTCAAACTTTCCATAGTTAACTTTCCATGTCCGGGGCGGGGTGGGGAGTGAGGGGATTGTGCCATAGGGTACAGAAGCAGATTACAAGGGGGAAAAAGAAATCAGAATTACTTTGAATAGTAATTATATTGGCCTTTGTGAACCAACCTTGCTGTTTTTACGGATAATGTTGGAAAGATCTGTTCTGAAGCTCTGTAAATTGCACAGACTAAATGAGTGAGAAAATTTTTGCAGAAAAATTGATATTAAAACAATAAAAACTAATCTTCAGCTTGGAAGATAATGGCTTCTAAGTAGAAAACTAAAAGTTCTTAATTCAAACGACTGTGGGATGATTCAGTTTAAGTGTTAACAAATCTGATTTCAGGCTAGTTTTGTGAGGGATGTATGGCAGAGACCTCTATCTCTCAGTCTCCCCATCCCCAGATCCCATCCCTGCAGCTGGGCGGGTCATGTGACTAGTTCCGACAGTGGGAACTGAGAGGAAGTGAGGTGGTGACAGCCCATGCACAGTTCTCCCGTAACTTCCCCTGCCCAGGCAGCGGAGGGGGCCAGGTGTTCTAGATGGTTTAGTTGCAAGATGGTGGAGTCTGCTGGTCTAAGTCCCTAAGTGACGGACTAAATGCAGTCCCTTGCTAGCCTTCAGGGGACATGTAATGAGAGAGAAATGAGCTGTACTATTAAGCTTCTGCTATTTTGGGATTGCTTATTATACGTAACGTAGACAACTGAGAAGCAGAAAGATGGTAACACACTAGAAGTCTTGGGGATTGGATGGGGACGTATGTATTTTGCACTTTTATGGAAACTACTTGAGTCCAGGGCTTTTGATCTCAGGAGAAGAGACTACCCCATTCTTAATAAAAGATTACAGTAATGCAGCCAAGAGCTTCTACCAAAAATTATTTGTATTGATCCATTCGAATAACTCTAGTTTTTATCTGTCTCCTAGCTTTAAAATTCAAAGATGGACTTCCTTCTATAGGGAGAAATTTAAAAAGATATATTAGGTGTGGAGGTATACAGTAGAAGACTATTACAGAGAGGGAAAAGTGTTAATGGACAGTGTTGTGTGAAGGGGAAATCAATCATGTTGGAGAAGGAAAAATTATTGGTGTTAGTGAGAATATGTCACAGTGAAATCAGGAAAAGCAGTACCTTGTGAAGAGAACACACTGAGGCACTGGAGAAAGTGGACGTAGAAGCGCCAACCCACCTTTGAGAGCTTAGGAGAGAGGAGCAGCCGCACAGAGAGGCCTCGGGAGAGGGAGGCTCACAGAGCCCTGGGAGACCATCGTCCCTGAGCTCCCAACCAAGCCATGCTGCTGTCTCCGTCCTTGGAAGCAGCTTATAGTGCCTGTCTAGGCATGACTCAGTGGGCTGAAAGACAGGCATGACAGCAGGAAACCAAATGAGACGTGGGGGGAAACTCTGCACTCCTCCACTCTCAAGTGAAGAGAAATAGAATCAGGTTCAGATGTGTTGCTGATCAGAATAATGAGCCCCTAGAAGGAGATGTCAGCTGAGCTCCCTGAGAGCAGACCAAGGTCTCATAGTCTTCTCACCCCAGGAAACCAGTGGCCATTTGCGGAAGTGACAGTAGAGTAGGTTGGGACTGTCACATGATATATAGAGTAACAGCTCCAATGCAGTAAGTTAATCTGAAACATGGAACTACCTCGGGGTCGCATAGTGTATCAGTTAAGAACTATTGTGGCTACTCCTAACAGATTCAAAAAAAGAATGGCCTGTACAAGATAGAAATTCACCTATGTATAGTTTAGGACTGATAGGGCAACTCAGAGACTCATACACTATTTTTTCTACTCTACTATGCATGGTTCTTATCCTCAACATTATCTCAAGGTCCAAGATAGCTGCTGGAGACCCAGTTATCACATTCACATTCCAGGAGAGCAGCACCCCTCCTGGCTCAGTCAGCTTCCATTAAGCAGGCTTCCTTGGAGTTGGCATTCCACTTCCACTTACATCTCATTTGCCAGAATTTGGCCACATGGATGCGTTTAGTTGCAAGGAAGTCTGAGTATGTCAGCTGGGCATATCGCCACTCTGTTTAAATGGAGTTGAGTCACCTACACAACCTAGTATACACAGTAAAAATAAATCCATGGCCCTTTTCTGCTGAGATCCAAGCAGGAAGCTGAATGGCTGATAAAGGTGTTTGGTTTTGGGGGAAATCACTCAGCATGTTTCTGGGTCCACTCTACCATGTAACACAAGAGAAAGTGGCTGTATTTCACCTCTGTGGTGCTCAAGCAATAATCACAGAATGAAAAGATAGCACATTTTATCCATGTAAGGATTCAGCCTTTTGCACTGAATTTTCTGACTGTCCTGTACTTTCTCTAATAAGAAAAACAAAGGCTATCACTACTCTAGCCAGGATTGGGATGAAGGGTAGTACACAGATATAAAGTAAATATAACAATGCAACCGACATGTATTATAATCCAGATGTGTATGTGTCTTCTATGAATTGATTCTTGCAGAACCCAGACATCATTAAGAAAAGTATAGAAATCAAAAGAAATTATTCCACTGAATTTTTTTTGAATAAAGTTACTAAAGTACCTGAATAATTCTTTTATTTTTTTTTTCCCTGAGGAAGATTAGCCCTGGGCTAACATCTGTGGCCAATCTTCTTCTATTTTGTATGTGGGTTACCACCACAGCATGGCTGACAGTGGTGTTAGGTCCATGCCTGGGAAACGAACAATTCGAACAATTTGTAATATTAATTAGCTTGTTTTTCTGATTTTTTTTTAAAGATTTTATTTTTCCTTTTTCTCCCAGAGCCCCCAGTACATAGTTGTGTATTTTTAGTGTGGGTCTGTCTAGTTGTGGCATGTGGGATGCTGCCTCAGCACGGCTTGATGAGCGGTGCCATATCCACACCCAGGATTCGAACCAGCAAAACCGTGGGCCACCAAAGCAGAGCTTGTGACCTTAACCAGTCGGCCACGAGGCCAGCCCTCTGATGTTCTTAAGGTTTGAGGAAGTTTGATAAAATAATGAAGTAATGAATATCTGTATCAAAATCTGTTAAGAAATTGAAGTTCAATATTTATAACTTTAAGCCATAAAATGAAGAGTTAGAAAAATTTGAACGATCTCAAACACTTTCGTTTTTCCCTTCATTGTTTTCTGTGTTTATGGGGTTCTCTCTGAAAAGCTAGAGCCTTTGACCTTTGTAACACTACCCTGTATTTCTGGTTTCCTTCATATTCCATTGGAGAGAGGTTGGGACTCCAGACAAGGCTAATGACACTGCTGAGTGGTTAACAGTGAAGAGCTCAGCCGGAAGCACCTAAACGTAAATCTCTCAAGTTTTCCTGGTTGCTATTATAATTGTTGAGTCTTTGAGAAGCTCCTGCATACTGTCATTTCTCAGCCTGCAGCATGCAGTCGTTGTCTCGAGTTTGCTGGAAAGCTGGGGATCTCTTCTGTGTTCGTGCATCAGATTGCAACTGCTGCTTGAGAATAATGGCCTCGGCTTCACTTCCACACTCGAAACTCTGTGGATGGTTCTCTCCCTTGCAGCCTCTGAACTGGGACTCTACAGGCAAGGAGATCCTAGGAAGCGTTGTCCTCAGCCTCAGAAGGGAGTGGTGGCGATGCCACATCCACAGTGGACAGCCCAGCCCCGGCATGTGTCATGGGAACCTGCAGGAGTGCAGACTTTAGAGTTCAAACATGCTCTCTTTCAGAGCAATAAAAAGTAAAGATCTCACAATGTATATGTATATCCACTCATCGTGATATACACCTTAAATGTAATTTTATTTGTCAATTATATATCAATAGAAGTAAAAAAAAAAAGTAAAGATGAAGATAAATTAGAAGCATCAACATGAGCCATTCTGTCCCCAAAGAGGCTGATTACATTTTGGCCACAGGAATATTCAAGATGGCCTGATAAATTGGAACCGTTTGAATCTTTAAAGACCTAAAGACTCTGGTGGTGCTCAAAAAGAATAAAAAATATATAACATTGGGAAGAGGAAAAGTTCTGGACATAGTGATGGTTGCAGAACAGTGTGAATATACTTAAAATACCACAGGACAGTGCAGCTGAAAATGGTTAAAATGGTAAATTTTATGTATACTTTAGCACAATTTTTTTTTAAGATTGGCCCTGAGCGAACATCTGTTACCAATGTTTTTTTTTCTTTTTCTCCCTCTCCCCAAAGCCCCCCAGTACATAGTTGCATCTTTTAGTTGTGGGTCCTTCTAGTTTTGGCATGTGGGACACCACCTCAACATGGCTTGATGAGTGGTGCTAGGTCCACACCCAGGATCCAAACCGGCGAAACCCTTGGCCATCAAAGCAGAGCGTGCAAACTTAACCACTAGGCCACAGGGCCAGCCCCTACTTTAGCACAATTTAAAGATATAAATATGTGTGTGTGTCCTGTGGGAAAGCTCTACCTGCCTGCCTATTCATTTGTTAAATGGGAATAGTATGAGTTACCTGTACTTCATAGGGTGTTGAGAGGAATAAATAAGAGGCATCTAAAGTGCTTAGCACAGTTGCTAGCATTTAACTATTCACTAATATCAATATTACTATTACCTAAAGGATAAGTGTTATTTATATTACAATAAAAAATATGTTAGGCCCTCAGCCAGATGATCAAAGTTAACATCAACAGTGGTAAGTCGTGTTGATAGTGTGTACTCTTGACATGATATGAGAATGGCACTTTACCTCTATGATCTTCCTCCCCAAAACACATAACCCCAGTCTAATCAAGAGAAAACATCAGACAAACCCTAGCTGAGGGGATACCAGACCAGTATGCCTCAAGACTGTCAAGGTCATCAAAACGAGGAGAGTCTGAGACACTGTCACGACCAAGAGGAGCTAAGGAGACATGATGACTAAATGTGATGTGGTATCCTCAATGGGTTCTTGCAACAGAAAAAGGACATGAGGTAAAAACTAAAGAAATTTGAATAAAGTATGAGCTTTAGTTAATAATAATGTATCAATATTGGTTCATTGATTGTGACAAATGTACTATTCTAATTTAAGATGTTGATAATAGGAGAATTGGCATGGAGTATGTGGGAACTTTCTGTACTGTCTGTAATTTTTCTGCAAATCTAAAACTATTCTAAAATACAGTCATGCAGTCACATAATGATCTTTCAGTCAACAATGGACTGTATATATAATAGTGGTCCCATAAGATTACTATCATAGCCTAGGTGTGTAGTAGGCTATACCATCTAGGATTGTGTAACTGCATTCTGTGGTGTTTGCACAGTGACGAAATCCCCTAATGATGCATTTCTCAGAACATATCCTCATTGTGAAGCAGTGCATTACTGTCAAAGTTTCTTAAGAAGAAAAAATAAAGGAAGACTTCAGAAGGATTCAAGGGGAAGTGACAGTGTTGAAGACGGCCAAAGCAGTTTCCACATGCGGGCAACAGGAGCCCCTGAGGAAGACATCCAAAGTGAACAAAACGCTAACGTTTATGAAGCAAGAAAAGTTTCCTGAAATAAAAATACTTGAAACTATATATGAGAGAGTACATTTGAGACTGTCAACTTAAAGCCAGCAAAATTGTCATATTCTAGTAACATTTCTAACTTTGATAAGAATCTGACTTGCTTTCCTTTGTAAGTCACTTGTTCCTCTTGTCTACACACCCGAAGGAATTTTTTTTCTTTAAAGTCCAGCAACACTTCATGCCAGAAGAAAATTGTGTATTTAGGTATTTAGAAACTCAGGTGAAGCAAATGGGAGCTAAAATCCAGCAAACTGACTTCATCGTGCCTTCTTATAAACTTCTATCCTAGTGTTAGTGACAAAAGCCCTAGGTGCCTAATGCTGCTAAATTGGTAGTCAGACTTTGCTTAACTAATGTCTTTATTATTTAAATCAGAGCCAGACTTGACTGTTGATATTTTTTAATGGAAAAAAAAGAAAAAGCAATGATTGAAATTGAATTTCCTCGTTCCTATTATGCCTAAAATCCTCACCATTTTTTTGAGTTAAGGTGGTCAGTGTCTGGGGGTACCCATATAAAACCCAAATTCGTGTAAGTGGTAAACAATCACTCAGTTAATCAGGATCCCTCCTCATTAGCTTGAGGGCAGTGGTGGTGGGAGTTGGAGTTCAAGATAAACACGAATCCTGGGGCTCAGCGAGGGAGAGGAAGCGCAGTCACCTACAAGTGCTGCTCAAGTGAGAAACCTTACAGATCCTGGTGGAAAACATGAGGAGAAGGGCCGGCGTCAAAGGAGTCCAGTTTAAGGAAACTGGACTGAAAATTAATTACTGTTACATAAGCTGACCACTAGCCAAAGTGAGTCAAATTCATTCAAATTCAAATCTCCGTCCTCAGTCAAGTGGCCACGTCCTCATGGAACTTACTTGTTCCTTCTTGACCTGCTCAAGTCTGATCTCATAAACTCCACTGATGACAGAGTGCTGCTGTGCACATCAGGTTTTATAGCTCAGTGGGTCAGACGACATCCGGCTCACGATGGACAGCTCATGTCACATGATAACGTGGTGGCTCATGATCAAGTATTCAGTCTCTGCTAGGGCCTGGTAGCTGGCCAAAAGCTATTTCTCAAAAGGAGACTATTTACTTAGGATAGCATGGGTTTTGTTTCAAAATTCTAAGGATTTGCACTGTCATTCACCTGTGAAGCCCTGCAAAGCTCCGTACAGCAACCTTATCCACCACTGATGATGAAAGCACCCTCAGATCTGCTGGTTCGTATGGCCCAAATGCAGAGCAGCTTGCATGGCAGCCTGGACCTGTTGCAGAAACATCTCGTACTCAAAACTGGCAGGTTTAAAGGTTACTTGGTAAGCGGGTGAGCATGCCCTAATAAGTTATAGGTTGCCTCCAAGATCCAAAGAGGCCCACTAGGCATTTTTATTATTTCTCTGGTAGTAGGGACCAGTTGCAGAATTTTGTCCTTCACTTCGGAAGGGATATCTCAAGATTCCCCAGACCACTGGACTCCTAAAATTTTGTAGGGTTTATTTCTCACCAGCTTCTTACACTTGCCAATGTTTCTTTTCTCTCTCTCTCTTTTTTTTTATTGGTACTTGAGCTAACAATTGTTGCCAATCTTTTTTTATTTCTGCTTTTTCTCCCCAAAGCTCCCCAGTACATAGTTGTGTATTTTCAGTTGTGGGTCCTTCTAGTTGTGGCATGTGGGATGCCGCCTCAGCATGGCTTGACGAGCAGTGCTATGTCCATGCCCAGGATCCAAATTGTCGAAACCCTGGGCCGCTGAAGCGGAGCATGTGAGCCCAACCCCTCGGCCCTGGGGCCAGCCCCTACAGACGATAATTTGAGTAACTGTTTTGCCAGTGCATGCCACAGACTACCAGTGTTCCTGTTACCTCTGGAAATAGAGTCATGTGTATCTTTAAATCTAATCAGATCAGACAACCAATTCCAGAAAACCTAAAACCAATTCAGAGAATTCATCTTTAAGAGTCTGTTCCTCTGTAACCACTCCCCTTTCAGTATCAAATTCTATTATCAGTCAGGGATCAATCGGAGAAGCAGAACCGCTTGGAGGTATGGGTATAGGTAGGTATAAATGAATCTATTTGTTACAGAGATGTGGCCTTATGCAACTGTGGGAGCCAGTTAATCAGCCTCTCTAAAGCTGTTGTCTTAGCATCTACAACTGGAGCCTGAAGTCCACGGGGCAGGCAGTGGTGCAGGGATATAAAGTGGGAAGGACAAGTGGGAGCCCACAGGCCTGAGCTGAGCCCATGAGGATAGACTGAAATCTGTGACAGCTCTCATGGCTTCTAATGATCCTGGTGTCCTGCAGGAGAAGCTTGGTGCCAATGGTCACAGAGCTGGTGTGCATACCTGACCCAGGGCTTGGCTCAGGGAAGGTGGAGCAGTGCAGCCTGCTGCTTTCCCACACCCGTGACGTGAGCCCACAGGTAGGTGACAATGTGTACAAGCCACATAATGCCTACTGCTTCATGTCTACTCTCCAAATCTCCCGTAATTATGTCTCTTACGGCCACCTTTAACTGGAAACATACGAGGAAGTGAATTCTGGGCAATGTAGTTCAGCTTATGAAAGTTAGACATATTGCTGATAAATATTAGCCAACGCTGCTGATATTTACATACCAGGATTAGATATCACAAAGGAGTTTTGGGAACTCCTAATGTATCTAGGTATAGTTATATACCTAATATACCTAGGTATAGTTTTTTGGTTACCCGTACTTGGTGTTTTCTGAGCTTCCTGGATCTGTGGTTTGGTATTTAACATTAATCTGGGGAAAATAATCATTGTTGCTTTAAATATTTCTTTTCTTCCTTTCTCTCTTCTTCACCTTCTGGTATTCCTATTATGTGTATATTACACCTTTTGTAGTTGTCTCAGAGTTCTTGGATTTTCTGTTCTGGTTGTTTTGTTTTTTCTCTTTGCTTTTCAGTTTGGGAAGTTTCTATTGCCAGATCTTCAAGCTCAGAGAGTCTTCCCTCATCTGTTTCCAGTCTACTAAGAAGCCCATCCAAGGCATTCTTCATTTCTGTTATATTGTTTTTGATCTCTAGCATTTATTTTTGATTTTTCCTTAGGATTTCCATCTCTGTTTACATTGCCCCTCTGTTCTTGGATGCTGTCTGCTTTTTCCTTTAGAGTCCTTATCACAATAATCATAGTTGTTTTAAACTCCTGGTCTGATAATTTCAACACCCCTGCTATGTCTGGTTCTAAAGCTTGCTCTGTCTCTTCAAATTGTGGTTTTTGCCTCTGGTATGCCATCTAGTTTTTTCTTTATAGCAGGATATGATGTACTGGGCAAAAGGAACTGGAATAAATAGATCTTTAGTGATGTGGTAGTAAGGTGTGGGGTAGAGAATACATTGTATAGTCCTTAGTGAGAACTGTCACCTTCACAAGTGCTTCTGATCCAACCCGTCTCCTCCACCACCTTAGGTAAGACAGGATGGCTAGAGTGAGCTGGAGTTGAATATTTCCCTTTTCCTAGGTAGTGTTGGCTCTGATAAAACTGCAGCAGATTAGGCTCTGAGAAAACAGTTTCTCCTGAGGACAGATCTTGTTAAGAAGAACAGAATGCTCCAGTGAATTTCAAAATGGTTACTTTTCTTCTCCCTGTGCCAGAAGCATGAGGATATTTTTCTCTGACATTCACTTTGAGAAACTAGTAGAGCACTAGAGACGAAACTCACCAGTGTGTTGTGGCCCCCTGACGACTGAGTCACCCTGAAGTTTTTAACTCAGACTTGTCCACATTAGCCTCCAGCAATCTTTCAGTTACCGTTCCAGCTTTCCTACCCCAGCACCGTTCCCACAGAGCTTTCTGCACATGAGTTTCCGCTCTGGTAAGTTGTGATTCTCTGTATCTGCCTTTCTGTCTCTCTAATTTGGGGGGCGGCGGTTTGCCCTGTGACCCCACTTCTCTGATGTATCTAAGCAGGGTTGTTAATTTCTCAGTTTAACTTTGTATTAGTTGTTAGGACACAGTGACAACTTCCAAGCTCCGTCCGTCTCAGGCTGGAGAACCGAAGGCCTCTCTGCTTTTTCCTCTTTAATATTTTCTTCATTTTAGTGTCGATGATGAAACTGAAGAAGCAGAAACTGCTGAAAGTTTTAAATGTTCCTTTAACTGAGTCCTTTGTTGCCTCATTCCAACCTTATTCTTCCAGATTCCTTTAAAGGGCTTAAACCAAAGCTACTGCTGATGAAAGGTATTGTCAGCTGTGAATTCCCTGGTAAGATGAGCTCTCCAAAACTGGAGACAACTTAGATGTCCATCAAGAGGGGCACGGACTAAACAAATTGTCAGACATGCATAAAGGAATACTATATACTGGCGTGGAACAGTGTCCATAATATATTGCTTAGTTAAGAAAAATAAGTTATCCCAAGATGTCTATGATATAATCAACTTTTGTATAAATAAATAAACAACTACACACATTCACTCATACACAGAAACATATAAGTAGTTTTTATATTCATTTTAAAGGTCTTAAAGGAAAGACATCACAATATTGGCAGTAGTTTCTTCCGTGGAGAAGAACTACGTGGGGAGGGCAGGGGCGGGGGAGGTAGGGACTTTGCTAATAGCTATATATGCTTCTGATAGTTTATTCATATTATCATTCAATTTTGTTTCACTTCAATAGAACAAAGATAATCTTTTGGATTAAATAAAATTCTTGGACCTTATAAATCTGATGTAAAATAAATAACTGAGACACTCAGTGACAAATGCAAAATCCAGGGAAAAAATCTTTTAATTATCGTGGCCTAAGAGTAGACTCATGTGGTCATATTTCACAGAGGACATTTGTGTATCTGCGAGCAAGCCATTTCATATTTACTTTCACAAGTGGACAAATTTTCCCCAGTCCTAAAACCAGATGTTCGTGCAACGCCTAATCTGCTCTCTCTTGCCTGGTTCCGGGGCTGGCATGATGTTAACTCCTTTCCAAGCAGCTACGCAAATAAATTCTAAAACCAAAATACTTTATATTTTAAAAG
This sequence comes from Equus caballus, assembly GCF_041296265.1. NCBI lineage: Eukaryota > Metazoa > Chordata > Mammalia > Perissodactyla > Equidae > Equus > Equus caballus. Next base: position 45,847,337 of record NC_091691.1, read on the forward strand.
TCATGAAACCATCCAAGCTTTCTTGTCTTCAAACACTGATATGAAGAGGTGAAGAAGTATATTCAGAGATGATCTTCAGGTGTCCCTGAGGCGAAACTGAAACCTGCATCTCTGGTCCTATATCGAGCCATCAGTTTGCATCTTATTTCACTCCTTCTGGGGACAACTTTACTCTTCAGGAACTCTCAACACAGCCAGGAATGACCCGCTGGAACAAGCTGGCCAAAGACATCCAGGCAGATGTGCAAAACTCTTGAGGTAATGTGTACTGGGTTGAATAGTGTCCCCCAAAACTCACGTCCTTCCCAGAACCTTAGTTAGAAGTAGGGTCATTGCAGATGTCATTAGTTAAGTGAAGATGAAGTCATAGTGGAGTAGGTGGGCTTCAATCCAATATGACTGGTGTCTTTACAAAAAGAGGAGGAAAGACACAGACATACAGGCAGAAGGCCATGTGAAGACGGAGACAGAGATGGCACTGTGAGTCTCCAAACCAAGGAACACCGAGGTTTACGGGCCACCACCACAGGCTGGCAGAGGCAAGGAAAGATCCCCCCACAGCCTTCAGAGAGGGCATGCCCTGTTGACTCCTTGATTTCGGGCTTCTGCCTCCAGGACTGGGAGAGAATAAAGATCTGTTGTTTTAAGCTGGCCAATTTGTGATCATTTGTTTTGGCTGCTCTAGGAAACAAATATATAATGTCCGTCTTTTAATTTTAGAAGTATTAATAAAACTATATAAGATACCTTATAGTTCTAGCAGAACTTCATATAGAAATGTTATGATAGCATTTTATAAGAAAATTATTTTTCAAAATACTTGAAAATAATTTATGTATGTGTTTATTTTTTTAACTTATGAAAAATTTAAGTACAGAGAAAAGTAGAGAGAATTATAGAAACATATACCCAACTACTAAAGAATTATTTTCCCCATATTTACTTTATCTGTTGTTTGTAAAGCACTGTGAAATAAATTATATACAGTATATATATACTCCTACATACCTCATTATAAAACCCTAAAAAAATGCAGAAAATGTCCTAAAAAAACACAATACCATTATAATGTCTAACAAGATTAAAAATTCCTTAATACTATCTAACACCCAATCCATATTAAAATTTCTTCAATTTTGTCATCAAAGTATCTGTTATAACTGCTTTGTTTAAACTAGGATCCAATCAAGGACCGCACATTGCATTTGGTTTTGTAGGTATCTTTTCATTGGCTCCCTTACCTTTTTTGTTTGTTGGTTAATGTCATTGACTTGTTGAAAAGACTAAACAATGAATGTTGTTGAATGAATGAATGAATGACTTGTTAAAGAGACTGAACAATGAATGTTGAATGGACTGAATTGTGTTGCCCAAAAACTCACATGTTGAAGCCCTAATCCCCAGCCAACTGTTTGGGGACAGGGCCTTTAGGGAGGTAATTAAGGTTAAAGGAGGTCATGAGGGCGGAGCCCCAATCTGATAGGACTGGTGTCCTTTTAAGAAGAGGAAGAGGCACCAGACCCCTCTCCTCCTCTCTCTCCCCTTGCGCACACAGAGGAAAGGCCACGTGGGAACACAGCAAGGAGGTGGCTGTCTTTGAGCCAGGAAGAGAGATCTCATGTTGATCTTGGGCTTCCAGCCTCCAGAGCTGTGAGAAAATAAGTGTCTGTTGTTTAAGCCCCCCAGTCTGTGGTCTCTTGTCGTGACACCTGAGCTGACCAATATACCTATTGTCCTATAAAATGTTGCACCCTGTAGATTGATCTATTTCCTCATGGTGTTGTTTAACTCGTTCCTCTATCCCCTATGTTCCCTGTATATTAGAGGTTAGATCCAAAGGCTTACTTAATTTTATGTTAAAATTTTTGGTCAACTCTTCTTGAGTTATGCTATATACTTCATATTGCATTCTATTTGACGCAGAAGTACCTGATTGTGCCACAATTAATGATGCCAAATCACTCATTTAAGGTGGCGCAAGCTGATTTCTCCACTGTAAAATTATTTACATGGCTTTTAACTTTTGATTGAATTATTTCAGATATTCATAAGTTGCTTTCAGAGTCCAACATTGCTTCAAATGTTTTCTATTAATAAGCTGAGGTAAATCAGGATAATTTGTTAATCAGGGTAATTTAAAACAAACTATCAGGTAGGAGACATAGCTAAATATTCAGGTTCATAAAAATTTATGATTTAACAAGGATATCATTTTAAAAAAACATGAATGTTCTTTTGTCTTCTTTTACCTTTCTGATTATAGATCTATCAGGATGTTCTTGATGGCAAGCAGCAAAAAATGACACAAACTTGCTTAAATAATAAGAGAACTATATTATCTTATAGAAGGGTCTAAAAGTAGGGCAGGATCAAGGTTATAACCATGGCTCAATATTGACATGGGGCCCTAGATTCGTTCCATGTCCTTGTTCTGCCCTCCGCAGTCCTGACTCACTGTGAGGCCAAGGCCTGCTGAGGTCACTAGATGATCAGTGCTGCATGCATCCTCCTCCAGGCCGGTGAGGAGAAACACTAAGAAAGCAACATGATCCTTTAGTCCAGGACTGGATGCTGAAAACAGAAGCCCTCTTAGTAGCTCTTAGAGCTGTACCTATGGGGCCGGGGGGGGTGGGGGGGGTGTCTCTGCTATTTTTGCCAGCCTGACATCGTACCTACTTCTTTCTGCTGTAGTTCTTTACTTTCCTCATGCATCCTCAGAGTATGTGTTTTGGTGGGGCTGCTTCTCACCAATTCCCATCTCTTAAGTGCATGACCTGATCAATCCCAGACACAGTCATTAGTTCAGGATATGACCTGAATTCCCAGGCTTATTTGACCCCTTGAAGAAAGGGAGCATTTTCACTGGACATGAGGCCTTGAGGGTGTCAGCCTAGAGTTGCTAGGACCCCCTACTGGAGAGAGCCTGACTAAGAGTGAGGCCAACACAGTAGAAAGCCAAATTTAAAAATGGAGAGGGACCAGACCTAGATGACATCATTAGATGTGTCTGAAGCTAGGTTGACTCCCTGTACTGTTGTTGAGTCAAAAAAATTTTTGCGGGGCTGGCCCCGTGGCCGAGTGGTTAAGTTCGCGCGCTCCGCTGCAGGCAGCCCCGTGTTTTGTTGGTTCGAATCCTGGGCACGGACATGGCACTGCTCATCAAGGTACGCTGAGGCAATGTCCCACATGCCACAACTAGAAGGACCCACAACAAAGAATATACAACTATGTACTGGGGGGCTTTGGGGACAAAAAGGAAAAAAATAAAATCTTAAAAAAAATTTTTTTTTGCTTTTATTCTTTAAGCCATTTTGAGATCTTCTGTCATTTGCAACCAGAGAGTCATATTTGTGCTGTACTATACTATACTATACACGTTACTGAACCAGGTTCGTTTTGCCCACTGCATGATTATGCCAATCACTGAGACGATGAGTTTGCAAAGAGAAAGAGTTATAATCACAAGGTGCCAAGCAAGGAGGTGGGAGAATCAATCTCAAATCCGCTTCCCCAACAGTATGGGGACTCAGGGATGTTTATGGGGTAGGGGGCAAGGTGGTCTGAAGTGTGGGGATTGGTGATTGGAGGTGAGAAGGAGTGAGGTAATCAAGGATCTGCACAGTGTACTCAAGCTTCATGGCTCTTCATAGGATGCATGTTCTCAAAATGGTGGTCTTAGCACGATCTGAGGGTGGAGTTTTCAGCCGCTTGACGTTAAAAGGGTCGCTTATTGAGTGTTTACGCAGGCCCAGTTGATGGTTTGGTGGTCTCAGCCTGAACTGCAAAGGGGGATCCTAATTCCTGAAAAACAGCTCAAACACCCATCACCGTGGTGCCCCAGGCACCAGGGAGATGTTGTCTGTAGGAACCTGGTGCAAGTCAGATGATATGTTGTCTAAGCAGCACAGTTAAGAATGGATGGGCGAACAACTAAAAGCTGTAATTAATAATTGCAAAAAACCTTTAGTTTCCAGCCACCTAATCATTAATGACTAACTGTTTGCTGGTTTCACACACACACACACACGTTCCAAAGTTAAAATACAGCAAACTACATGGAGTGTCCTTCTCGCATTTGGAGTCAGCCATTCTTAACCAATCCTCTTGCATGTATTCACTCACAAGTTAAGGAGCCCCTCCGTGTGTGTTTGGCCTGGTGGTCTCTGACTATTTTTTCATGGTTCTGGAGCACAAGGTGGGTGGGCAAAATCAGGCAAGCCGTGCCCTCTCAGAGCTTCACCTTGGGCTTGTTTGGTCTGGGAATTCCGTGTGTCCCTAGCAGTGGGCCCAATACATTTTCTTTAGTGAGAGAAAGGGTAGAATTATAGGGCTTCACTTTTTTAAAATGTAAGCTCTTAAATGGTTGGCTAACCATTTTCAATTATTTGTCTTAACTGGCAATTGATGGGCAATTCCATTAGGCCCTTTTGTTCTCCCAAGCACATATACTTGAGTATAGGCTCTAGATTCTCTTTCCCTCAGACCCCACTGTGATGCAGGAGGGAGCATTCAGACAAGTTCAGGCAATGAGGAGCCGGATGCCCAAATCCAGTGCTTGCTGGGGGGGTGAGGAAGAAAGACCCAGAGCCAGACCGAGGGAAGCACCTGTTGACACAGCCTCGGGTGCACAGAGGTAGTACACCCTCCACAGGGTGGGAAGTGTGAGGCTATTAGCATGAGACCTTGCCCTGAACTCCCAAGTTCAAGGCTTCATGTTTTATGCCCAAGTCCCATCTCCAGATTCTCCTGGAATCAGTAACAACTCTATGTAAAACCATGGTTAATATCCTGCATTTTTCTGAGAGTTAGAAGATGAAGAAGATAGGAGGTTCCAGAAAAAAGGATGATCACAGATCAGACGTGGAAACAGAATCCGGCAAGGACTGCTTTGTCTCTTCCTGATTTTGCCGGGCATGGCCTTACTTGTAGGTCATACTGACAAAGTCTCAAAGATTTCATGCATTTGCAACAGCTCCACCTTTGCGTATAGTTAGAGCTTTGGGCTGACCACTCTACTTCTCCGTAGACCTTGGCATTTGACGCCACTCTTTGTCCACTTGGTTCCTAGGGGCTTCCAAATGATCATTTTTAAACTTTAAAAAAAAAAAAAAAAAAAAACACCTCACCAATTAGTGCCTTAATTATGTTCAGCTTAAGATCAGAGCAGTTTTAAGCGGGTACTACTAACAAAACCTTATGGTTGCGGCTGGGTTTTCCTTGTGCAAATCCCCAGGTGCCCCAGAGCAGGCTGCTGACTGTGCCTGGACACCTTTTGCAGCCTCTCCTCTCCATCCTTGGTGTTCCACAGTCGCTGAAAAGCAATTCCTCGAGGAAAAGTTCTTGAAGATGTCTATTGACGTTTACTGCTTCTTGGAAAAGAGCTTCTCAGGCTCTGAACTGTCATGACGACATTCAGAGTTTTTTGTTCTGGCCTTGGGTATGGCTGTGCAAAGTAAACTGAATTAAACTAGACTTGTTTGACAGCCGTGATAGAGATTTGATTGAATGGGATTCTAATTTCCTAAGACCCAAGCAGGACGTAATTTAGAATTTTAGAAGCAAGCAACCAAAAATCCTTTACAGAATGCTTGCAGAGAATAATAACAAAAATTACAAATGGCTTGAAAATACGATGTCTTATGTCAAAGCGGTTTTATAAACAATTGCTCAGAGATTGAAGACTGGTGCTTGGCAGATAGAATAACAAAACCAGCATTCATCTTTCCTTGTTTATCTCCTCCAAGAGCAGGGGAAGAGGTTTGGTACACCAATTTAGAAGTTATAAACAAACGTCTCTACTTAATGGTTTATCCTTTGTTTATTCAACAACAGGAATTTTTCTGAGGACCTCCTGTGTACACAGAAAGCAGTTGAGTTCAATCCTGCAGCTGCTCCCTCAGGGAGATAATCTGTACTCATGTTAACAATCATTAAGCAGCAATTCAAGGAGGCACACAATAAGGGCCTGAATGTGGGGGGCAGACGACAAACCCCAGGGAGTTGAGAGGTCCGATGAGCTCTGTGCGTCCTGCAGAGGTCCCAAAAGACTTTGGGGAAGTGGGCCACCATTTCTCATAGGCCACATCCACGGGGTGGGAGCACATTCTAAGTGTCAGGAAACAGTGTGAACAATGGCTTGGAGCCTGGGAGGTCGTGGGAGGCTATGAGGGTCCAGGCCTGAGTTTATGTAAATGACCCAATACCAAATGAGGTGGGAGGGTAGGCTGGGAGCAGACAAAGGCCTGGGTGACACACTTAGGGAAGCAGGAGATATTTCTGAGCAAGACAGTGACATAAAAAAACAGTCTGACAATGGTGACGGTATCCCAGACTAATCTACTTTTTCCATAGTACTTAGCCCCTTTCGCCATGTCATGCAGGGTACATTTTTATTATGCTTCTCATTCCCTGCCTGTCTACAACATTAGCTCCCAATAGGGCAAGGGTCCGCGGTGCCTGGAACAGCGCCTGGCACATGGGAGGTGCTCAATGACTATTTACTGGATAATTACTATTTTCAAATTTGTCTCAAGACCAAAAATGTTTAAAATGTCAAATACTGAAAGGTGAGATCCTGAAAAGTAAGAGTGAATTTCTCTCTACTGAAACTCATCTGTCTGACTTTTTCAAAAAGGCCCTGACAGCGAAAAGGATGTTTTGGTTTGGAAAATGCTGGCCACAGCAATGTTGGAAGGAATTATTTTACACTGAAAGGGAAGTGGGAAACCATACTGGAGGTGGGAATGAGTAGGCGCTGGAAGAGACCACAGTGTTGGCTTCTACTCAGAAACCACTAATTATTTTTCCCCCAAATGAAAGTACAGTGAAGAATGGCCACTCAGCATGTTGAATTTAGTTGTGAACACTGGTCATTCAGCACAGTATAAAATAGCCTTAAAACATGCCTAAATACTAAAAATTAAGTGTATTATCTTACATTTAAACTCTTAGTAAGTGTGTGTGTGTGTGTGTATGTGCACATGCTCTCACAAAAGCACACATCCCTTACTTTAGATAAGAACAGGCTGCCCACGTACAGATGCTGCTGCTCAGTGCCCCCCACGCGGTGTGCACTTGTTTTTCCGGCACTGGCCATGGATGTCATCAATACCGCCATGTTTCCTTGGCAGGTCCCTTTGCGACCCCGGTATGAATTTGTAAGATAGCTGTCTCCACTCGCCCCCTTGTCATCACTGGGTACCAAGCCCACCTCTCCCCACCAGCCTCTCCCCTCCCGGTGCCACAGTGTACTTAAATACCTTAAGTGTGTCTGTAACATTACCATCTTCCCAGCATAATATTAAGTGGGAAAGGATCTTGGGCACCTTGACTGTAAGTACAATTTCAGTTTTATAAATAACTAATGCAATAAGAGTCTGACCAAAGGTGATACTGTAGGGGTTCAGAATATGTCACCCCCAAATATGCCACTTTGGCATATTGATTATTTTGAATTAAAGGCACTTGAGAAACAGCTAGCGAGGGAACACTCTGATCCTCCTTTGTGCCCCTGAAAGCAAGAGATAACTCTCCCATGTGGAAGGTGCCCTCCCAGCACCAGGAGGGTAGGAGGCATCCTCATCACCAGAGAAGGGGAGTCGAGGGCCAAGAAGGCCGCACAAACCAAGCTTGTTGCTTCTTCACCACGCTAATACCCCTAGCCCAAACCCCTTTGTCTTGTCAATTCTTCACAAGTTTATTGTTTCTTTGTCTAAAAGGTATAACGATTTCCTGCTTTGGTCATTTCTTTGAGTCTCATATCTTTGTGGGGCTCTTGTACGTATATATGTTCATCTGTAATTAAAGTTGTTACTTTTTCTGTTGTCAATCTGTCTTTTATTATGGGCATAGGAGGGTTCTCAGCCAAGAACATAGATGGGTAGAAGGAAAATTGGTTTTTCTCCCCTACGATACTTTGTACACTGAAAATCCCACACAGTGGGTCGTCACCCTCTTCAAGTATGAGGTGCTGGCCCATTGAGTCTGTTAGCTCCTGCAGGACCCCCCGCCCCCCGCTTCTTTGCCCTGTCTCTCTCCTAGAGGGCCGCCCTGACTGGACCACGTCTGCAGGCTTCATGGTCCAGGGTGGGTTGGCCTTTGGGGTTCTCGAGCATGGAGGGCGGAGAGGTGAGTCAGGACAAGGAGACGATTCTTCTGATAAGAGAGGATGGCGGCTCGCACAGTGAGCCACAGTCAAATCCTGGATATGGTGGAAATAGAGCAGGGTTTGCTGACAGGACTTATATTTGTGAAAGGCAGGAGAAAGGAAGAGTACCCAGGTTTTTGGCCTGAGCAACTGGAAGGAGAGAGTGACATTAGTGGAAACAGGGAAGAGAGGAAGGAACAAGTTTGGGAAGGACGGTGGGAGTTTGGTTTTAGACGTAGTAAAGCTGAGATACCTCCCAGATGCCCAAATCCAGGCGTTGAGAAGGCAGTTAGATGTTAGCCCAGAGTTCAGGGGAGAAGCTGGGCTGGAAATATGAATCTGAGAATCAGGAGCATGTAAACGCCATTTTAAGCCGTGAGACTGAGGATAAGTATTGAATTTAAAAATCTCTGTCATTTCAAATACATATTGATAAGTAAATAGTAACTGTTCTAAACCTTGTTCATAATTCAAAGTATCCTAAATCATTTATTTATAAGTAGAAACACAGGGCACGCTCCGTTTGCTGTACCTATGGCCTTGTACTATCTTCTTCAAGTCATTACACTAAAGATGGTACGTAAATTTATGGCTACATTACAACCTGTTCCCTGGGCAACCACATTAAGTTCAGAATTTTCCCCTAAATTGTTATTACTTTAATTGAAATTGGTCTGCTTTGTCCCCTTGAAATATCAATTCCCTTAGACTAAAATTTTCCCGTCTTTTGAATATAAGGAGGATACTATAGCTGGAGCCAAGAAAGAAATATAGAAAGCACAAGTAACTCCTGCCACTTACTGAACAACATTAAAAACAATGAGAACATCACATTGATTTCAACAAACTGCTACTTTTAAGAGCCTGGTTCCTTCGCAAGTGGTGGCAGTGTCACCCATATAGATCCATGGCACTCCAACATGTATCCTTTTTTTTTTGCTGAGGAAGATTTGCCCTGAGCTAACATCTGTGCTAATCTTCCTCTTTCTGCTTGGGGAAGATTCACCCTGAGGTGACATCCGTGCCAATCTTCCTCTGTTTTGTATGTGAGTTGCTGCCACAGCACGGCCTGCAACGAGTGGTGTAGGTCCATGCTGGGGACCAAACCCAGGCCACCAAAGTGTGCACTCTGAATTTAACCACAAGGTCACAGGTCTGCCCCCGCCCATGTATTCTTACTAGAGAAACTTAGCTTTGGCCCATACCGGCCATTTTCCTTTGAGATGTTTTTCAGTTATGCTTCAAAGAACCTACTGCTGTAAACTGCCCTAAACCAGTTCCAGCCCGGGAACTGGAACCCTGGGAGCAGCGCCTGCATAGAAGGACCTGGAGGCACCCTGGAGTCACCTTTGCCTCATTCCCATACTAAGAACCCTGCCTGGGGGGGAAATGTACTCCGACAGGCACATCTAGCGCCATGTGCCGAGGAGCCGGAGGACTGCGCATGTACCGACTGCGCATGTACCAACTTCTCCTGGACGTCTCCGCCCCTTTGCCAGAACCCTGATGATGCCACGGCCCTCTGCCCTTTAAAAATTCTCCGTTTCCCTGTCTTCCGGGAGTAGATGTCTTTAGAGCGTGAGCTCTCCCTTTGCCATTCCTTGATCAATGAATAAAAGTTTCTGCTGTGCTGTTCTGAACCCGGTCTTGTTTTATTGGTGCGAGTGACTCCAGGCAAGAGGACCCACTTGCAGGTAACTGGTCCCTTGGGGCTTGGTGACAGCAGGACTTTGTGGGCCTGCTGCCAGGGTCAAGGGTGCCCCCAATGGCTCAGGCACTAAACTTCTCTGAAGCAAAGTACTCTGGGATACAACATTGCTCCCTTTGTTTCAAAAGAACTATATGTTAACCCTAGAAGATATAGACTTTGCAGGTAAACAAGCAGAAGAAAGTAAAACGTTACCCATAAATAACTGCTGCTAGCATTTTGGTAAATAGCCGTCCCAACTTTTTGCTATGCAAGTGCATTTGTTTCTTCCCCCCAAATTGAGATTATATGATAAAGAGTGTTTTGTAGCCCACTTTATTCGTTTAAGCATATGGTTAAGTGAGCCTTTTCTTTAAGGCATTAAATATTTTCCATAACATCTTTTTCTGTGGTTAAAAAAATTAATATGAGTTCATTGAAATTCAAGATTTATAAAATAGATATTCATCTCATAGCTACATCATTTCCAACAGATTCCCATGGATTTCTCCAAGTACATCGCTGTGAACTGTTGTCTAACTATTTTAAACGGTGAGTGATATTTATCTTATAGATGTCCCCAAGTTTATTTAAGTAATCTCCAGTTTCGATTGTTTTTTAAGTTTTCACTGTTATAAATAAAGCCTTGTTTAAAACACGCTTGTAGATAAGTTACTCACAGATTTCACAAATCGCCCCAGTCTTGGACTGCCCACTTCAGAGGGTTGAGTCTGTGTCTTAGAGACAGCGATGGCTGGCGGAAAGCTCCAAGGCCCACGTTCCTTAGACCTTCGTTTTGAGCTCCACTGGCTGCTAATTAACTGTTACTTAATACAACTTTAATAAATAGGCTTGCCTATTTTGTTTTGTACACAGCAGATTAGATGTGACAAACTAAAGGAGTAAGTTTGGCAGATTATGGAGGGGAGAGGAGAGAACTCAGGGTAGGAATGGCTGACGTGGGGGCCGTGAGTTGCATGCAAAGTGACAGTAGGAGGACACTCTCATCATTTATTTTTTTCCATCAAATATTTCTTAAGCAAATCGCTGATGCAAATAATCCATAATCAATCTATAAATCAAAATTGGGATGAGTTTATTATACGAGCCAGTTTTGAGGACGACAGCCCAGGACAGAACCTGCGCCAAGGAGGGAAGCACTCTGAAGAAGCAGGGTGAACAGCGTGGTTACATATCGTCGTGGAACAAGAGACATACATCAAATATGACGGGAATATCTCTTTTATGACAGTCACAAGACGTTTTGCTAGTACAGCATGTCAGTGGTCACAAGATGAGCATAGTTAGGTCAGTATTTAGTCCTTAGTTTCTGGGAAGAAACACTTATCTTTAAAGAAATGCTGATTTGGGGGGAGGCCCACATCCCTATCTTTAAGGGCATCATTCTTGGTTTTGGGTCATTGTAAACATTTAAAGCAGATGAACAATGCATGCTTGACAGACCACGGTCAGGCCTTTCTGGAAAAACACAGGCCAAATTAGGTTTTTGTTGTTTGTTTGTTTGTTTGGTGAGAAAGATCGGCTCTGAGCTAACATCTGTGCCAATCTTCCTCTATTTTTGGTATGTGGGACGCCAGCACAGCATGGCTTGATGAGAGGTGTGTAGGTGGCACCCGGGATCCAAACCTGCAAACCCCAGGCCGCCAAAGAGGAGCATGAACTTAACCATTATACTACTGGGCCGGCCCCTGGGTTGAATTAGTTTTAAACCAAATGGCTTCTTCATATGCCTCAATATTTTAACTTTTCTTATTGCTTTTCATTTATTCATCAAAATGATATGAACTAGCACTCTGAAGACACATCTAGCTAGCTGGAGAGAGAAAAACAAATCAAAGTTCACACAGACAAATGTATAGGGATTAGAAATACAACGTAGTCAACAATAACAAAACCTAGGTTCAATATCCTCTATTTAAGAAGCTGAGTAGACCATATAATACTTGTTGGAAAGATTTTCTTCCAATGGTTAAAAATGAAGAGTGTCAGGGGGCTGCCTGGTGGCACAGCGGTTAAGTTCGCACGTTCCGCTTCAGCGGCCCAGGGTTTCGTGGTTCGGATCCTGAATGCGGACATGGCACCGCTTGGCAAGCCATGCTGTGGTAGGCGTCCCACATATAAAGTAGAGGAAGATGGGCATGGATGTTAGTTCAGGGCCAGTCTTCCTCAGCAAAAAGAGGAGGATTAGCAGCAGATGTTAGCTCATGGCTAATCTTCCTCAAAAAATAAATTAAAAAAAAAAAAAAGAAGATTGTTGGCATTTGAATGAGAGTCAGCTATTTGGAAAGTTCTCATAACTAGGACACCTCATTGCCTAACCACATCATTTTGGGGTATTTTAGTTAATCTGCAAGTCCACAACAGCTGTGAGAACAAAGCCACCACAGCATCAACACAATAGACTGAATATGCTAGCAAGTGTAGTCGGCTTCTCTTAATTGAGAACTGCTGTGGAAATGAAAAAATAACAAATATATCACTTACATAAAATATTGTTGAAATACTCATATGCACAGAATTTGTCATCTTGGAAAAAACAAATATTTTCAGAGCTCTAAATGTAAATGGACTCTATTCGATAATTCTATTATATTTAGAATTTTAAATGGCATTACTGCCAAGTGAAATAAAAGTTTCCTCTTCACCGCTTATTTCATTTTATCTGATTTCTCTTCCTCTCAAGGGAAAAAACAATATTTCTGCCAACAGCAAGGATTTTTTTCCCATTAATATACCCAGTAGCCAATATCCTTTAAAAACCACACAATTTCAAGGTCAAAGAAAACAAAACAAACAAGCCAAGTTGAAGGAAGAAAATAAGATTTAAAATTTTTATTTAAGTTAGAAAGTGCTAGCAGTAGAGCTAATATATTTATAAATTGATAAATATATTTATCAATTCTGCATTGTGTAACATCCAAGACACTTAGATTTTTGTAAAGAAAAAAGAAATGTAACTTACATATGAAAAAAGAAAATAGTCAAACAGTTCCCTCTACTGGGTGTTTTAATAGAAATCCAGACATAGTGAACTCTTGCATAATGGGCATGCACAGAAAGGCCTGAGGGGATGTGCGACCAAGTGAGAATCGTGGTCTCTCTAGGGAGGGGCATGGCGGGAAAGACGAGCTGACAGGCCATTCTACATCTGTGGTGTTGGAATTTTTCATAGTGAGAGTGTATTCATCACATATAATTAAAGGTTTTTGGGGGGTTTTTTGTTGTTGTTGAGGAAGATTGGCCCTGAGCTAACATCTGTGCCAATCTTCTTCTATTTTATGTGGGATGCCACCACAGTGTGGCTTGAGCATCGGTGCTAGGTCCATGCCCAGGAGCCGGACTGGCAAACCCTGGGCTGCCGAAGCCGAGAGTGTGAACTTAACCACTATGCCACCAGGCTGGCTCCTAATTAAATAATTTTTTAAAACCAGATGCAAAATTCTATATGCAGTATAACGTCATTTTGTTTTAAAAATATTTATACATTTATTGAAAAATACATTCAGGTAGAATGACACTAGGTCAATAGTTTTTAATTTTGTTTGTAAGGATTACAGATGATACTCTCTTTTTATGCTCCTTTGTATTTTCTGAATGTTTTATAAAAAACGTTGTGTTGATTTTATAATTAGGAAAATATTCTATTTACCAATAAAAGTTTTAAAAGCCTAGTAAAAATTAGGTACATAAAAGTGTTTTAGTGAAAAGGATATTGTTTCAATTATTATTGTTAACCTACTCAGTCTCTCCTCTGGGCAGTTATTTAGGTAAGAGCTTATTCCCTGAGAAATACATATTGAAAAATAGGGACATTTGATACTCAAAATCATCAAGTTGTATGACTGAAGTAACTCATGCAATCATATGTAGGAAGTTCCCAACGTATTTGTGGATTGTGTGTTTCTACCATGTAGTTGTTTAGAACTCAGAGCATTTCAGCATAGGCATAATGCGCTAAATGCACTTCTCAAGTTGGGTCACAAAAGTCTGCTTTACCCAAAGCATAGCTAAACTAGTATGTTAATCGCAATAAAAAGTAGTAAACAATATTTGCAATGAAGAAGAGTAAACAAAATGTCCTTAATAGTGGAATAACTCAAATGAGAGTTGGGACCCTTGGTCTGTGAGCTGAACAAAATTCCTAAAACCCCAGTGTGATGGGGTGGGGACGCCCAAGGCTCTAGAAGTTTTCTGTGAGTTCAGAGGGACTTTTTCTCTCATGCTCTCAAGATCAAAAGAGTGTACTCAACAGATCCGTGAGTGGTGGGGGTCTGACTCCAGATTCTGCAGGGGAGGAGAAGGGGAGCCTATATCACTCAATTTAAAGGTCCATTTTAGATTGAAAACTTTTGAGCATCAAAAGACTCTATCAAGAAAGTAAAAAGATAACCCACAGAATGGGAGAAAATACTTACACATCATATATCTGATAAGGGTCTGTCATCCAGAATTTAAAAAGAATTCTTACAGCTTAAAAATAAAAAGACAAATATCCCAATTAAATAATGGGCATGGGATCCGAATAGATATTTCTCCAAAGAAGATATGTGGATGGCCAATAAGCACATGAAAAGATGCTCAACATCATCAGTCATTAGGAAAATGCAAACCAAAATCACGAGATACCACTTCACACCCACTAGGTTGCTATGGCAAGGATGTGGAGAAATGGGAACCCTCATACATTGCTGGGGATCAAGTAAAATGGTGCAGCCACTTTGGAAAACTATTGATAGCTTTTTTTTTTTTTTAAGTTAAAGAGTTACCATGTGACCCAGCAATTCCACTCCCAGGTATAGATCTGTGATGGTTAATTTTATGTCAACTTGACTAGGCCATGAAGTGCCCAGATTTTTGGTCGAATGTCATTCTGTCTGTTAAGGTGTTTCTGGATGAGATGAACATTTGAAATGGTATTCTGAGTAAGCAGATTTTCCTCCCCAGTGTGGGTGGGCCTCATCCAATCCGTTGAAGGCCTGAATTGAACAAAAAGACTCAAGAAGGGAGAATTCACTCTCTTTGCCTGACTGTCTGAGCTGGGCTATCAGTCTCCTCCTGCCTTCAGACTCAGACTTGGACTGGAACTTACACCCGCGGCTGTGCTGGGCCACCAACTTGCTGACTGCTGATCTTGGACTTCTCAGCCTCTATAATTACATGAGCCAGTTCCTTATAGTAAATTATACACATATACGTGTGTACATAGATACATATATATCTATAACTAAGACAAATGACAGCATATGTTCATATAAGAACTTGTACACAAATGTTCATAGCATTATTCACAACAGACAAAAAGTAGAAACAACACGAATGTCCATCAACTAATGAATTGATAAAGAAATTGTGGTTTAATGCATAAATGGAATATTTTTGGCAATAAAAAGGAATGAAGTACTACTGTGTGCTAAAACACGATGAACCTTGGAAAGATTATGCTGAGTGAAAGGAGCTGGCCACAGAAGCTCACACACTGTAGAATCCACTTATATGAAACACCAACACTGGCAAACCTATAGAGACGTAAAGTGGATTAGTTGTCACCAGGGGTTGGGGGAGGGGAGAGTGTTTTATAATTGCTTAGAAAGTTCATTAAGCATGAGCAAGAGGTATAAAAAATGTTTTTTTGGGTATAAAAAATGTTGTAAAAGTGATGGCCACACAAGTTTATGAATATACTAAAAAACAGTGAATTATATATTTAAAATGATAAATTTTCAGATGTTAATTATAAAATTGAGATAAGAGAGGCAGACTGCATAGCTGGGGCCCCTGATCACCCCCTTTCTCTTTGCGGGGAGTAGGAGGAAATTGGCGTTGTTGGCTCAGTACAATAAAAGGCCAAATCGATGACCTATTCAATGAATGAGCTATCTGGGTTAATGTTCTTATTCCTAAGGACTAATGAGATTGCTCTTGTTTTTAAGAATTTTCTAAAAGCATTCCTGCCTAATTAAATAGAATATACTGAATATAATAAAATTTTGTTTTTAAGAATTCACTGTTCTCCTGTGAGAGGGCCATCAGTCTAGTCTTCAGTTCTCTTCACAGAGAAGAGACAACTAAGGAAACATGGAAGGTCTGGAGCCTGAGCTATTCAGCTACGAACTCCAGGACAGATCCCGGAAGTTTTCGTTTAAATCTCTGGTAGCTATATCTTTTGTCTTTCTGCTAAAAGTGGAGTGTAGCCTTTCTATTCCTGTTAAATACAGGATTCTGGTTATTTGAATCCAGGAGGTTTGTAAAACTGAGGTTTTATTTGACATTGACGCCCAGCAAACAGCTTGTGTCCTCTTTAACCTCATCCCATGTCTATCTATTGGACAGCCGGGAGCTTTAATTCTCTGAAATATGCACTCAGCACAACTGAAATGAATATAGGGACCGAGGAGAATGGCTTCTTCACTTCGTCTTGGAGTCTGTTTTGCGTGTGCACCAGACTTTTCTCCCGAGGTGGAGAGGCTCAGAAGGCACGTGCCGGCATCCTTGTTGTGTTCACGATGTCTATGTGGCTGTGCTGAGCTGCTCTGCGGGTGCCAGTGGCCCTGGCACAGTTGGAATTCATCACGGCCGGTACGCGTCACCTGCTGTGCTTTCCAGGCAAGCAGGGCAAGTCACTCCACTGGCTGGGTGCCTGTCCTGGGGCTGGTGTTAGATGACAGTGGTGACCCTATCGTAGCAGCGTGTGAGGGAGGAGTATCGTCTGAGGCCCCAGTGCGTCCATAACTGCATCATCTCCACACATCCATTCTTTACCTCCTAAATCCTATGAAATTGTATCTAGGACTGGGAAATTTGGTAATATCATACCACATCTAGACTTTTCAGAAATATTTGGCTTGTTTGTCTGAGAAGCAAAGATCTGAATGTGTCAAGTGCACTACCATTTGGAAGCAGAAAACAAAAGCCCACCAAGACTTGTTAGCAGAGCCACACGGGCAGCCAGGGGACAGGAGTTAACAGATAGACCTGTGGACAAGGGACAAGCCTGAAAGAAGGTCCAATTGAGCTATTTCTGTCCTACCCACTGTCTCGGCTTGTTCTGCCCTGTAGCATCAGCCACAAAGCTCCACATGGGTCCCTCTCAGATTCCTCTCCTCCTCCTTAGCTGCAGCCTTCAAGTTGTTTCTCCTCTAATATGTGGAGCAATTTAGCGACTTTAGTTTCTACTCTTGTAACCAGAAGTATTGAAAGAGCACACACGTGTGATGATAGTGAGGCCCCAATATGCCTGATACATTCTGCTCATTGTGAATTTTCACTGGGCTCTCTCAAATGAAAATTCCTGCATATACAATTGTTTATTCGTTCAACAAACATTTACTGAGCAGATGGTAGGTGTTAGGCACTGGGACGCAAAGATAAAATGCAGAGTAAAGAATAGGTGTGAGACTCGCTCCACTGACATTACCCCACTGCCTGCTTCCTGGCTCACAGCCTTTGTGCAAGCTCTTCCCTCCGCCGGCTGTGCGGTTCCCCTCCGTTTGTATGATTAACTTCTGCTCAATCACACATCACTTCCTCAAGACCAGCCCACCCTGGCTGGTTGCGGGTCATCTCTTTCGTGTTCCTGTAATACAGTGTGCATATTTTTATCTTTATATCTACCACAGGGAACTGAAAATAACTCCTAAAGAAAGGGGAAAAGACAGCTCAAAGTAGATCGCATTATTTTTGGTATAGCTTTGAGGTTCAAAGTGTTGATTTCTCCTGATTTATCTTGTAAAAAGGAATAAACGTGAATTTTGGCATAAGCAGAGAGCATTGCCTATCAAATGTGACATGGACAGGCTGTGAAGCCCCCCAGGGCCTGCCAGTTATCCTGCCCGCACAGGTCACCATTTATACACTTGCCTACGGGATGGCCCCTGGGCCAAAGGCCTTGCAGAGGCTGGAGGGGGGAACTGGTCAGAGCTGCTTCTCTTAGGGAGTGAGCACAGGGGGCAGCGGAAGGGGAGAGGATTGTGAAGCAGAAATGGGGGGACGTGCGGAGAAGCCCCCAGCAAGGCAGGCAGTCGGCTGGAGGAGCGGAGGCAAGCAGGCCGAGTGCCCGCGGGCTGAGCTCTGCGCGCGGCCGGCTCTCCGCAGTGCTAAGAGCGGTGGGTGCTCCGGGCTGTCGTTGGACTAAGGGACAAGGCAGATCTCAAGCTGCAGTGCCCGTGAAGCCTGGTAACACATCTTCTGAGCTTTCTGTGCCTGTTCACTACTCTAGGGAATCTCATCAACAGAGATGTCATCTAAATATCTCTCTGACAGGTCAAAAGAAAGACAAGAAAATTAGCACACTGGAAAGGGAAGTCCTCAGGTGAAAAAGAAGCATTTCAATTAGGTTTGCAAAGCTTCTGCGTTTCTCTACCCCTTTTTTATTTTTTGTAATCTTAACGTTTTATTTTAAAAATTTTGGGGGCTGGCCCAGTGGCATAGTGGTTGAGTTTGCGTGTTCCACTTAGGCGGCCCGGGGTTCACAGGTTCAGATCCTGGGGGTGGACGTAGTGCCACTTGTCAAACGAGGCTGTGGCAGGTGTCCCACATAAAATAGAGGAAGAGTGGCACAGATGTTAGCTCCAGGCCAATCTTCCTCACAGAAAAATTGGGTAGGCATACACAGAGTATAACATTTGTTATACTCTATACTTTTTTAAATTTTCCCTAAGAACTTTATTTTATTGTCGTAATAAACATATAACATAAATTGGCCCTTTTAACAGTACCTAGGTGGACAGAATAGTATTAACTACATGCACACTGTAGAAGAACAGATCTCTAGAACGTTTTCATCTTGTGTGACTGAAGCTCTGTGCTCACCGAACAATTCCTTAGTTCCCCCTCCCCCAACTCCTGGCAACCACCATTCTACTTTGTTTCTGTGAGTTTAACTTAGATACCTCACGTAAGTGGTATCAGGCAGTGTTTGTCTTTTCGTGACTGGCTTATTTCACTTAGCATAATGTCCTGACGTTTCATCTATATTGTGACATATGATAGGATTTCCTTCCTTTTTAAAGCTGAATAATATTCCACTGTGTGTACATACCACATTTTCTTTGTCTATTCATCCATCCATGGAAATGTGGGATGCTTCCACATCTTGGCTATTGTGAATAATGCTGCAACGAACATGAGTGTGCAAATATCTCTTTGAGATCTTGTTTTCAGTTATTTTAGATATGTGCCCAGAAGTGAGACTGCTGGATCATATGGTAGTTCTAGTTGTAATATTTTTTAGGAACTTCCATACTGTTTTCCATAGTGGCTGTACCATTTTACAATCCCACCAGAAGTGCAAAAAGATTCCAGTTTCTCCACATCCTCACCAAAACTTGTTATTTTCTGGGGGGTATTTTTGATAGTGGCCATCTAAATGAGTGTGAGGTAATATCTCATTGTAGTTTTGATTTGCATTTTCCTGATGATTAGAGACATTGAGCATCTTTTCATATGCTGTTGGCTATTTGTGTGTCTTCTTTGGAGAAATGTCTATTCAAGTTGTTTGCTCATTTTTTAATAAAGCTATTTGGTTTTTGATATTGAGTTGTAGGAGTTCTTTGTACATTCTGCATATTAACCTCTTATCTGATTCAGGGTTTGCAAACATTTCTCCTATTCCACAGATTGCCTTTTCACTCTGTTATTGTTTCCTTTGTTGCACAGTTTTTAAGCTTCATATAGTCCCACTTGTCTGTTTTTGCTTTCGTTGCCTGTGCCTTCTGTGTCATATCCAATAAATTGTTTCCCATTTCAATGTCATGAAGCTTTTCTCCTACATTTTTTTCTAAGAGTTTTATAGTTTAAGGTCTTAGGTTTAGTTCTTTAATCCATTTTTTTATTGAGTTCATAATAGCTTACATCGATGTGAGATTTCACTTGTAAATTATTTCTTGTCTGTCCCCACAGAGGTGCTCCCCTTCACACCCTGTGCCAACCCCTCATCTCCCTCTCCCTGGTAACCACTGAACCGTTTTCTTTGTCCATGTGTTTGTTTATATTCTAGATACGAGTGAAATCATCTGGTGTTTGTCTTTCTCAGTGTGGCTTATTTCACTTAGCATAATTCCCTCCAAGTCCTTCCATGTTATTGCAAATAGGATGAATTTGTCTTTTTTATGGCTGAGTAGTATTCCATTGTATATATATACCACATCTTCTTTATCCAATCATCAGTCGATGGGCACTTAGATTGTTTCCATGTCTTAGCTATTGTGAATAGTGCTACAATGAACATAGGGGTGCATATGTTACTTTGGATTGTTGATTTCAAATTGAGTACATACCAGTAGTGGGATAGCTGGGGTCATACGGTAGTTCTATTTTTAGTTTTTTGAGGAATCTCCATACTGTTTTCCATAGTGGCTGAACCCGTCTGCATTCCCACCAGCAGTGTATGAGGGTTCCCTTTTCTCCACACTCTGTTTTTTAGTTTTAGTCATTATAAGTATTTTAACAGGTGTAAGGTGGTATCTTAGTGTAGTTTTGATTTGCATTTCCCTGATAATTAGTGATGTTGAACATCTTTTCATGTGTTTATTGGCCATCTGTATATCTTCTTTGGAAAAATGTCTGTTCATATCCTCTACCCATTTTTTGATTGAGATGTTTGTTTTTTATAGTTCAGTTGTGTGAGTTCCTTATACATTATGGAGATTAACCCCTTGTCGGATATATGATTTGCAAATATTTTCTCCCAATTGGTGGCTTGTCTCTTTGTTTTGATCCTACTTTCTTTTGCCTTGCAGAAGCTCTTTAGTCTGATGAACTCCCACTTGATTATGTTTTCTTTTTTTCCCTTGTCTGAGAAGACATGGTTTTCCAAAAGATCCTTTTTAGTTTGATGTCAAAGAGGGTACTACCTATATTATCTTTCAGGAGTTCTATAGTTTTAGGACTTATCTTCAAGTCTTTGATCCATTTTGAGTTTATTTTTGTATATGGTATGAGATAATGGTCTGCCTTCATTCTTTTGCATGTGGCTGTCCAGCTTTCCCAACACCATTTATTTTTATTTTTTTTTTTTATTAATGTTATGATAGATTACAAGCTTGTGAGATTTCAGTTGTACATTTTTGTTAGTCATGTTGTGGGTACACCACTTCCCCCTCCGTACCCTCCCCCCACCCCCCCCTTTTCCCTGGTAACCGCCGATCAGATCTCCTTCTCAATATACTAATTTCCACCTATGAGTGGAGTCATATAGAGTTCGTCTTTCTCTGACTGACTTATTTCGCTTAACATAATGCCCTCGAGGTCCATCCACGTTGTTGTAAATGGGCCAATTTCGTCTTTTTTTATGGCTGAGTAGTATTCCATTGTGTATATATACCACATCTTCTTTATCCAGTCATCAGTTTCTGGGCATGTAGGCTGGTTCCACGTCTTGGCTATTGTAAATAATGCTGCGATGAACATAGGGGTGCAACGGACTCTTGAGATATCTGTTATCAGGTTCTTAGGATAGATACCCAGTAATGGGATGGCTGGGTCATAGGGTATTTCTGTTTTTAACTTTTTGAGAAATCTCCATACTGTTTTCCATAGTGGCTGTACCAGTTTGCATTCCCACCAACAGTGTATGAGGGTTCCTCTTTCTCCACAACCTCTCCAACATTTGTCGTTCTTGGTTTTGGATGTTTTTGCCAATCTAACGGGGGTAAGGTGATATCTTAGTGTAGTTTTGATTTGCATTTCCCTGATGATTAGCGATGATGAACATCTTTTCATGTGTCTATTGGCCATATTCATATCTTCTTTTGAGAAATGTCTGTTCATGTCCTCTGCCCATTTTTTGATCGGGTTGTTTGTTTTTTTGTTGTTAAGCAGTGTGAGTTCTTTGTATATTATGGAGATTAACCCTTTGTCGGATAAGTGGCTTGTAAATATTTTTTCCCAATTAGTGAGCTGTTTTTTTGTTTCAATTCTGTTTTCCCTTGCCTTGAAGAAGCTCTTTAGTCTGATGAAGTCCCATTTGTTTATTCTTTCTATTGTTTCCCTCAACTGAGGAGTTACAGTGTCCGAAAAGATTCTTTTGAAACTGATGTCAAAGAGTGTACTGCCTATATTCTCTTCCAAAAGACTTATTGTCTCAGGCCTAATCTTTAGGTCTTTGATCCATTTTGAGTTTATTTTGGTGTGTGGTGAAAAAGAATGGTCAATTTTCAATCTTTTGCATGTGGCTGTCCAGTTTTCCCAGCACCATTTGTTGAAGAGACTTTCTTTTCTCCATTGTAGGCCCTCTGCTCCTTTGTCGAAGATTAGCTGTCCATAGATGTGTGGTTTTATCTCTGGGCTTTCAATTCTGTTCCATTGATCTGTGGACCTGTTTTTGTACCAGTACCATGCTGTTTTGATCACTGTAGCTTTGTAGTATGCTTTGAAATCGGGGATTGTGATTCCGCCGGCTTTGTTTTTCTTGCTCAGGATTGCTTTAGCAATTCGCGGTCTTTTGTTCCCCCATATGAATTTTAGGATTGTTTGTTCAATTTCTGTGAAGAATGTTCTTGGGATTCTGATTGGGATAGCATTGAATCTGTATATTGCTTTAGGTAGTATGGACATTTTAACTATGTTTATTCTTCCAATCCATGTACAAGGAATGTTTTTCCATCTCTTTATGTCATCGCCTATTTCTTTCAAGAAAGTCTTGTAGTTTTCATTGTATAGATCCTTCACTTCCTTGGTTAAGTTTATCCCAAGGTATTTTATTCTTTTCATTGCGATTGTGAATGGGATAGAGTTCTTGAGTTCTTTTTCTGTTAGTTTATTGTTAGTGTATAGAAATGCTACTGATTTATGCACGTTAATTTTATACCCTGCTACTTTGCTGTAGTTGTTGATTATTTCTAATAGTTTTTCTGTGGATTCTTTGGGGTTTTCTATGTATAAGATCATGTCGTCTGCAAACAACGAGAGTTTTACTTCTTCGTTACCTATTTGGATTCCTTTTATTTCTTTTTCCTGCCGAATTGCTCTGGCCAGCACCTCCAGTACTATGTTGAATAGGAGTGGTGAAAGTGGGCACCCTTGTCTTGTTCCTGTCCTCAGAGGGATGGCTTTCAGCTTTTGTCCATTGAGTATGATGTTGGCTGTGGGTCTATCATATATGGCCTTTATTATGTTGAGGTACTTTCCTTCTATACCCATTTTACTGAGGGTTTTTATCATAAATGGGTGTTGGATCTTGTCGAATGCTTTCTCTGCATCTATTGAGATGATCATGTGGTTTTTGTTTTTCATTTTGTTGATGTAGTGTATCACGTTGATTGACTTGCGGATGTTGAACCATCCCTGTGTCCCTGGTATAAATCCCACTTGATCATGGTGTATAATCTTTTTGATGTATTGCTGTAATCGGTTTGCCAAAATTTTGTTGAGGATTTTTGCATCTATGTTCATCAGTGATATCGGCCTGTAGTTCTCCTTCTTTGTGTTGTCCTTGTCAGGTTTGGGGATCAGAGTGATGTTGGCTTCATAGAATGTGTTAGGGAGTTCTCCATCTTTCTCAATTTTCTGGAACAGTTTGAGGAGAATAGGTATTAAGTCTTCTTTGAATGTTTGGTAGAATTCTCCAGAGAAGCCGTCTGGTCCTGGACTCTTGTTTTTGGGGAGGTTTTTGATTACCGTTTCTATTTCCTTACTTGTGATTGGTCTATTCAGATTCTCCATTTCTTCCTGATTCAGTTTGGGGAGATTGTAGGAGTCTAGGAATTTGTCCATTTCTTCCAGGTTGTTCAATTTGTTGGCATATAGTTTTTCATAGTATTCTCTTATGATCTCTTGTATTTCATTGGTATCTGTTGTGATTTCTCCTCTGTCATTCCTGATTTTATTAATTTGCGATTTCTCTCTTCTTTTCTTGGTGAGTCTGGCTAGGGGTTTGTCAATTTTGTTAATTCTTTCGAAGAACCAACTCTTTGTTTCATTGATCCTTTCTATTGTCTTTTTTGTTTCAATATCGTTTATTTCTGCTCTTATTTTTATTATTTCCCTCCTTCTACTGACTCTGGGCTTTGTTTGTTCTTCTTTTTCTAGTTCTGTTAGGTGTTGTTTGAGGTTGCTTACGTGAGCTTTTTCTTGTTTAGTGAGGTGAGCCTGTATTGCGATGAATTTCCCTCTTAGGACTGCTTTTGCTGCATCCCAAATGATTTGGTATGTCGTGTTCTCATTTTCATTTGTCTCCAGATAATATTTGATTTCTTCTTTAATTTCTTCAATGATCCATTGTTTGTTGAGAAGCGTGTTGTTTAGTCTCCACATTTTTGCACCTTTCTCTGCTTTTTTCTTGTAGTTGATTTCTAGTTTAATAGCGTTATGATCAGAAAAGATGCTTGATATTATTTCAACTCTCTTGTATTTATTGATGTTTGCTTTGGTTCCCAAAATATGGTCAATCCTTGAGAATGTTCCATGTGCACTTGAGAAGAATGTGTAACCTGCTGTTTTTGGATGAAGTGTTCTATATATATCTATTAAGTCCATCTGGTCTAATTTTTCATTTAATTCTATTATTTCCTTGTTGATTTTCTGTCTGGATGTTCTGTCCATTGGTGTTAATGGTGTGTTGAGGTCCCCTACTATTATTGTATTGTTGTTGATGTCTTCTTTTAGTTCTGTTAAGAGTTGCTTTACAAATTTTGGTGCTCCTGTGTTGGGTGCATATATATTTATAAGTGTTATGTCTTCTTGGTGGAGAGTCCCTTTTATCATTATATACTGTCCCTCTTTATCTTTCTTTATCTGTTTTGCTTTGAAATCTACCTTGTCTGATATTAGTATAGCGACACCTGCTTTCTTTTGTTCATTATTCGCTTGGAGTATTGTTCTCCATCCCTTCACTCTGAGTCTGTGTTTGTCTTTGGGGCTGAGGTGTGTTTCCTGGAGGCAGCATATTGTTGGATCTTGTTCTTTGATCCATCCTGCCACTCTGTGTCTTTTGATTGGGGAGTTCAATCCATTTACATTTAGAGTGATTATTGAGACATGGGGGCCTACCACTACCATTTTGTGTCTTGTTTTCCGGTTTTCTTCAGTTTCCTTTGTTTCTCGTCCCATGGTTTAATCTGTTCTGATGTAGAGCTGCTACTCTCTGTTGTTGTCCTTCTACTTATCTCCTCTGCTCTTGGTTTTGTAGCCCCTTTCCTTTTTTGGATTTTTCAGGAATGAGGGTTTTCCTGAGGATTTCCTGAAGAGGAGGTTTTGTGGCAATGAACTCCCTTAATTTTTGTTTATCTGGGAAAGTTTTTATTTCTCCATCGTATTTGAAGGATATTTTCGCTGGGTAGACAATTCTCGGCTGTAGATTTTTGTCCTTCAGATTTTTGAATATATCATTCCACTCTCTTCTAGCCTGTAAAGTTTCTGCTGAGAAATCTGCTGATAGCCTGATGGGGGTTCCTTTGTAGGTTAGTTTCTTTTGCCTGGCTGTCCTTAATATTTTCTCCTTGTCGTTGACTTTTGCTAGCTTCACTACTATATACCGTGGAGTTGGTCTTCTTGCATTGATAAAGTTTGGAGATCTATTGGCTTCTGTCACCTGAAGATCCATCTCTCTCACCAGATTTGGGAAGTTCTCGGCCATTATTTCTTTGAATAGGTTTTCTGCCCCTTTCTCCTTCTCTTCTCCCTCTGGTATACCTATAATCCTTACGTTGCATCTCCTAATTGTGTCTGATAATTCTCGGAGAGTTTCTTCATTTCTTTTAAGTCTTGCTTCTCTCTCCTCCTCTGCCTGCAACAATTCTATATTGCCATCTTCCAAATTGCTAATTCTTTCCTCCATATTATCGGCCCTATTGTTCAGAGCATCTAGATTTTTCTTGATCTCCTCTATTGTGTTCTTCATTTCCAATATTTCTGTTTGGTTCTTCTTTATCGTATCAAACTCTTTTGTGACATAGCTCCTGAACTCGTTGAGTTGTCGGTCAGAATTCTCTCTTAACTCATTGAGAATCCTAATGATGGCTGTTTTGAAGTCATCATCATTTAGGTTATATATCTCATTTTCTTTGGGATTGTTTTCTGTGTATTTGTTACTTTCTTTCTGTTCTGGAGATTTAATGTATTTTTTCATATTGCTTGATGATGTTGATTTGTGCCTCCGCATGGAGATAGAGTTTAGTTGCTCCTTTCACTTGTTTCAGCTGCTGCGGTGGGGGGAGCAGCTGTTTATACTTCACCAACCAGGAACCCTGTCCGTAGTTGCTAACTGGGCCTGGGCCCCTCTTCGTAGCCACAGTGGCCCTTTGGACTCCCTCCTCTGCCGTGGGGGCCGTCACAGGGGGGCTTCAGGCTGCAGGTGCCTACTGTTGTTGCCCACCTAGATGCGCTCTCTCCTTGGGGTCTGCAACGGTGTTATGGGCTTTTCCAGCGGCCAGGGGTGGGATCACTTATATTTGTCACTCTGTTGCTGTCGGCACCCACCAAATCTCACTTGTCCTCTATGGGTCGCAGGAGAGCTATTGGCATCTTCTACAGTCTGTGGTTAGTACACCTAGCTATGCTGCTTTTGCCCTGGGGTCTTCCAGCCTTGTGGCTGGCGGCTGGGTGCCTTCTACTGGTGCTGTGCAGAGGCTTTCCCTAAGGCTGCTGTGAGCCTGTAGGGTTTCCCCCTAGGCTACTAAGCTGGGTCTCTGGAACTCTCTCCAGCCCCAGTCCTCTCCGAGATCTCCGGCAATCCCTAACCTCACGGGGTGGGCAACGGCAGCTGGGGGTCGCCCCGCCCTCTGGGATTCTCTCCGGGCCTCTCCCGGAGCCGTGAGTGCTCAGCGTGGCCCCTCTGCTAACGGCAGACAGAGAGTTTTGTCTGCTGCCCGGGCGGAGCGCCGGCGCTTCCCCTCCGGGTCACCGAACCGGCCTTTGAAAGTTCCCCCAGCCCCGGTCCTCTCCTCTCCGAGATCTCCGGCAATCCCTAGTCCCACGGGGCGGGCAACGGCAGCTGGGGGTCGCCCCGCCCTCTGGGATTCTCTTCGGGCCTCTCCTGGAGCCGTGAATGCTCAGCGTGGCCCCTCTGCTAATGGCAGATAGAGAGTTTTGTCTGCTGCCCGGGCGGAGCTCCGGCGCTTCCCCTCCGGGTCGCCGAACCGGCCTTTGAAAGTTCCCCCGCCCTGGTCCTCTCCGAGATCTCCGGCAATCCCTAGCCCCACGGGGCGGGCAACGGCAGCTGGGGGTCGCCCCGCCCTCTGGGCTTCTGTCCGGGCCTCTGCCAGGAGCCCTGAATGCTGGGCGTGGCCCCTCTGCTAATGGCAGACAGAGAGTTTTGTCTGCTGCCTGGCAGAGCTCTGGCACTTCCCCTCCGGGTCGCTGTACCGGCCTTTGAAAGTTCCCCCGCCCTGGTCCTCTCCGAGATCTCCGGCAATCCCTAGCCCCACGGGGCGGGCAACGGCAGCTGGGAGACCTCCGTGCCCTCCGTGTCTCTCTCTGGGACCCTCCGGGCGCCCCGAGCACCAGGCTGGGTCTCCCCGCCAATGGCGGGGAGAGACTCTCCCTGCGGGCTCAGGTGTGCAACTCCAAAGTTTCCCTCTGCGTTTAGGAGTAATTGCGGGGGGTTTAGGTAGGGTTCTGGTCACCTGTTTCCACTGTCGCTCCTCTGTTGTGTTCTCGCTCCTGCCCTAGATGTGTGTGGATCCTCTGGGGGCGTCCGTTGGAAGAAAGCCGCTTGCGGGTACTAGGCTGCCCGTCGGGGTCGGAGAGTTTTCACCTATTTCCACATCCTCCCGGAGGAAAGTCCATCCGCCTTCCGATGTATAGTCGCGTGGGTGTCTCAGACGTCCTGAGATGCTGTCTGGATATCCTTTGTCAAGCAATAAGTGTCCAAATAATTGTAGACTCGAAGGGCGAGAGACAAAGAGGACTACTCACGGCGCCATCTTCCTTACTCTCCCAACACCATTTATTGAAGAGACTCTCCTTTCTCCATGGTATGTTTTGGGCACCTTTGTCGAAGATCAGCTGTCCATATGTGTGCAGTTTTATTTCTGGACTTTCAGTTCTGTTCCATTGATCTGTGTGCCTGTTTTTGTACCACTACCATGCCGTTTTGATCACTATGGCTTTGTAGTACACGTTGAAGTCAGGGATTGTGATACCTCCAGCTTTGTTCTTTTTTCTCAGGATTGCCTTAGCAATTCATTGTCTTTGATTGTCCCATATGAATTTTAGGATTCATTGCTCTATTTCCATGGAGAATGTCATTGGGATCCTCATTGGGATTGCATTGAATCTGTAGATTGCTTTGGGTAGTATGGACATTTTAACTATGTTTATTCTTCCAATCCATGTACATGGAATCCCTTTCCATATCCTTATGTCATCATCCAATTCTCTCAGAAAGGCCTTGTAATTTTATATAGGTCCTTCACTTCCTTAGTTAAATTTACCCCAAGGTATTTTATTCTTTTTGTTGTGATTGTGAATGGTATTGTGTTCTTGAGTTCCTTTTCTGTTAGTTTGTTATTAGAGTATAGAAATGCTACTGATTTATGCAAATTGATTTTATACCCTGCAACTTTGCTGTAGTTGTTGATTACTTCTAAGAGTTTTCCAATGGATTCTTTGGGGTTTTCTATATATAAGATCATGTCGTCTGCAAACAGCGAGAGTTTCACTTCTTCCCTCCCTATTTGGATTCCTTTTATTCCTTTTTCTTGCCTGATTGCTCTGGCCAGGACCTCCAGTACTATGTTAAATAAGAGTGGTGATAGAGGGCATCCTTGTCTCGTTCCTGTTTTCAGGGAGATGGCGTTCAGTTTTTGCCCATTGAGTATGATGTTGGCTATGCATCTGTCATATATGGCCTTTATTATGTTGAGGTAGTTCCCTTCTATCCCCATTTTGTTCAGAGTTTTTATCATAAATGGCTGGTGGATCTTGTCAAATGCCTTCTCTGCATCTATTGAGATGATCATGTGGTTTT
This sequence comes from Equus caballus, assembly GCF_041296265.1. NCBI lineage: Eukaryota > Metazoa > Chordata > Mammalia > Perissodactyla > Equidae > Equus > Equus caballus. Next base: position 45,876,095 of record NC_091691.1, read on the forward strand.
TATTCCTCAGTTTGTTGATGTGGTGTATCACGTTGATTGATTTGTGGATGTTGAACCATCCCTGTGTCCCTGGTATGAATCCCACCTGATCATGATGTATGATCCTTTTGATGAATTGCTGAATTCTGATTGCCAAAATTTTGTTTAGAATTTTTGCATCTATGTTCATCAGTGGTATTGGCCTGTAGTTCTCTTTTTTTGTGGTGTCCTTGTCAGATTTTGGTATCAGAGTGATGTTGGCCTCATAGAATGTGTTAGGAAGTGTTCCATCCTCCCTAATTTTTTGGAATAGCTTGAAAAGGATAGGTATTAAATCCTCTCTGAAAGTTTGGTAGAATTCCCCAGGAAAGCCATCTGGTCCTGGGGTTTTATTCTTTGGGATGTTTTTGATTGCTGTTTCAATCTCTTTCCTTGTGATTGGTCTGTTCAAATTGTCTGCCTCTTCTTGAGTGAGCTTTGGGAGATTGTAGGAGTTCAAGAATTTATCCATTTCCTCTAGGTTATCCATTCTGTTGGCATATAGTTTTTCGTAGTATTCTCTTATAATCTGTTGTATTTCTGCAGAGTCTGTTGTTATTTCTCCTCTTTCATTTCTGATTTTGTTTATTTGAGCTTTCTCCCTTTTTTTCTTTGTAAGTCTGGCTAGGAGTTTGTCAATTTTATTTATCTTCTCAAAAAACCAGCTCTTTGTTTCATTGATCCTTTCTACTGCCTTTTTCGTTTCAATAGTATTTATTTCTGCTCTGATTTTTATTATTTCTCTCCTTCTGCTGACTTTGGGCTTTATTTGTTCTTTTTTCTCTAGTTCAGTTAGGTGTAGTTTAAGATTGCTGATTTGGGATTTTTCTTGTTTGTTAAGATGTGCCTGTATTGCAATGAACTTTTCTCTTAATACAGCTTTTGCTGTATCCCATATGAGTTGGTATGGCATGCAATCATTTTCATTTGTTTCCTGGTATTTTTTGATTTCTTCTTTGATTTCTTCAATGATCCATTGCTTGTTCAGTAGTGTGTTGTTTAGTCTCCACATCTTTGTGCCTTTCTCAGCTTTTTTCTTGTAATTAATTTCTAGCCTTATAGCATTATGATCAGAGAAGATGCTTGTTATTATTTCAATTTTTTTAAATTTGTAGAGGCTTGCCTTGTTTCCCAACATATGGTCTATCCTTGAGAATGTTCCATGTCCATTTGAGAAGAATGTGTATTCAGCTGTTTTAGGGTGGAGTGATCTATATATGTCTATTAAGTCCAATTGTTTTAGTTTTTCGTTTAGCTCCACTATTTCCTTGTTGATTTTCTGTCTGGATGATCTGTCCATTGATGTGAGTGGGGTGTTGAGGTCCCCTACTATTATTGTGTTGTTTTTAACATCTTCCTTTAGGTCTGTTCATAGTTGCTTTATGAATCTTGGTGCTCCTGTGTTGGGTGCATAAATATTTATAAGCGTTATTTCTTCTTGATGAAGTGTCCCTTTGATCATTATATATTGCCTTTCTTTGTCTCTCTTTACCTGTTTTATCTTCAAGTCTACTGTGTCTGATACAAGTATTGCAACACATGCTTTCCTTTGCCATTAACTTGGAGTATCTTCTTCCACCCCTTCACTCTGAGCCTGTGTTTGTCATTGGAGCTGAGATGTGTTTCCTGGAGGCAACATATTGTTGGGTGTTGTTCTTTAATCCAGCTTGCCACTCTGTGTCTTTTTATTGGAGAATTCAATCCATTTATGTTTAGGGTGATTATTGATGTATGAGGGCTTAATGCTGTCATTTTATCACTTGTTTTCTAGTTTTCCTGCATTTCCTTTGTTTCCTGCATTTCCTGTGTGTTTTGGTCTACCCATTGAATTATGTAGTTTTTTATGATGTGTTTCTTTGTTTTCTCCTTATTTATTATTTGTCTCTGTTCTGCTTTTTTGTTTAGCGGTTACCCTGAGGTTTGTATTCAGAATCTCGTGTATAACATAGTCCATTTTCTGATGGCCTCTTATTTCCTTAGTCTAAACCAACTCAGTCCCTTTCCTACTCCCCTCCTAAGTTGTTTTTCTCATATCTTATTCCATTTTGTGTTGTGAGTTTATTGTTAAGATGACAGGATTATCTTTGTTTTTGGTGTTTTCCTTCTATCTAGCTTAATGCTCTAGTTGAATATTTGCTATCTGATTCTGCCTACCTATTTATCTCCTTACTCTGTATTTTGTGACCCCTTTCTCCAATTTTTTTTCAGGTATGAGGGCCTTCTTGAGAATTTCCTGTAGGGAGGGTCTCATGGCTACGAAGCCCCTTAGCTTTTACTTGTCTGGGAAAGTTTTAATTTCTCCCACATATCTGAAGGATGCTTTTGCTTGATAGAGTGTTCTTGGCCGAAGATTCTTGTCTTTTAAAGATTTGATTTGTTGTACCACTCTCTCCCACCTTGTAAGGTTTCTGTAGAGAAATCAGCCGAAAGCCTGATGGGGGTCCCTTTGCAGGTTATTTTCTTCAGCCTTGCTGCTCTTAGTATTCTTTCTTTGTCATTCATTTTTGCCAGTTTTACTACTGTGTGCCTTGCAATAGGTCTTTTTACATTGACAAATCTAGGAGATCTGGAAGCCTCTTCTACACAGATTTCCCTCTCTTTCCCTAGGTTTGGGAAGTTCTCTGCTATTATTTCTTTGAACACGCTTTCTGCTCCATTCTCCTTCTCTCCTCCTTCTGGAATACCTATAATTCTTATGTTGCATTTCCTCATTGAGTAGGATATTTCTTGGAGACTTTCTTCATGTCTTCTTGGTGTTAGTTCTCTCTCCTCTTCTGTCTGGAGCATTTCAACATGTCTGTCTTTGACTATGCTGATATGCTTCTCTATGATGTCCACTCGAGTGTTCAGGGAATCTGTATTTTTTTTTTTTTTATCTCTTACATTATGTCTTTCATCTCTAATACTTCTGATTGATTGTTTTTTATAGTTTCAATCTCTTTTCTGAAGTAGCTCCTGAACTCATTGTTTCTCTACATTCTCTTTTACCTCGCTGAGTTTTTTGATAGCTATTTTGAATTCATTGCCACTTAGGTTACATATTTCTGTGTCCTCAGGACTGAATTCTGGGTGCTTGTTGTGTTCTCTCTGGTCTGGAGATTTGATGTAGTGTCTGATGTTGCCAGAGGTAGGTAGGGTCTTACACATTCTGATGTTATTCAGTTGCAGTTACCGCCTATTGCCTCAGGGTGGGGGTTGAGAGCTGCGTATTCTCAGCCTTCTGCTTTTTGTTGATATCCCAGGAAGTGGAGTGGGGCAGGGCAGGTGAGGGGAGGGGCACTTTCTCCTGTGTGCTCTTGGGGTTTCTCAATCAGCTTTCACTATCTGGTCTCCTGGGGTGTTGTTGATGAGGTCACCCCCTATGAAAGCTTTCATCATGTTAGAGGGCTTCCCCTAGGATGCAAGGGCCCTAGAGAGTTCTTGGTGATCCCATGAACGAGTGATCCCTGCCCCGTTCCTTCCCTCATGTGGCGATCTCAGTCTTTGGGGGGGGAGCGAAGTTCTCTCTTACCCCATTCCAGCTCCTCTGAGGGGAGCTCCAGCCTCTCCAACTTCTGTTGTGTGGCTGTGTATCTCTCCGTTTTTGTGCTGTGAGGATGTCCTCTCTTGGAGTATGGATGCCCCTTTTTGTTCTATGTTGGAGGGGAGAGAGTCCCAGGCAAGTTAACTTTGCCATGATGCTGATGTCACCTCAGTTCTTTAATCCATTTTCAGTTAATTTTTGTATATGGTGTTGGGTAAGGGTTCATGTTTATTCTTTCAAATGTGGATATCCAGTTTTCCTAGCCCCATTTGTTGAAGAGACTATTCCTTCCACATTGTGTATATTTGGCACCTTCATTGAAGAGCATTTGGTCATAAATGTGTAGACGTACTTTTGTGCTCTGTTCTGTTCCATTGGTCTATACGTCTGTCTTTATGTCAGTACCATATTGTTTTGACTACTGTAGCTTTGTAATATGCTTTTGCAATATTGTGATTTATAAGAAATGTGTGTATTTGGTCATCCAGATGACCAAAATAAATTTCTCAGGTTTAGTTGGTTTTCATCCACAGTTCCTGGCTCACAGCTCCCAAAATGCTTGGAATTTTCTGGGCAATAAGAGCCATGGGAGCATCTTTTGTTATAATAGAGTCTCTTGTCCTCAGTTTCTGAAAATGCTGCAGGGCCATAAAGGTGAAATAGGTGTCTTACTTATGTTAATGAAGGAGACTTTTGGACCTCATCCAAGGGTAAGGGCTGGTTGGCAAGCAAACCAGCCATGTGATCAGAGGATTGGAACTTTCACTTTCACCCTGTGATTTCCAGGGAGGGGGGTGAGGGGACTTGAAGTTGAATGAATTGCCAGTGGTCAATGACTTAGTCAATTATGACTACCTAATGAAGCCTCCATAAAACCCAAAAGGACAGCTCATTGGCCCCTTTTTTTTTTCCTGGAGAGCTTCCACATTGGGGAACCAAAATGCTTCCACGTGCCACCATGCTGGGCCCCAAGCTCCATGAGGACAGAATGTCCTTTGTTTGGGACCTAGCCCTATGAATCTCTTCATGTGGCTGTTGATTTGTATCCTTTAATTTCCTTTGTAATAAATCGGTAATCTAGCAAGTAAATGGGTTTTCCTCAGTTCTGTGAGCCATTCTAGCAAATAGTTCAAGCCCAAGGAGGGGGCCACAGGAACCTCTAATTTATGGCCTGTCAGTCAGAAGTACAAGTAACAACCTGGACTTGCAATTGTCATCCTGACTTGGAGGGAGTTGGAACCTCCAATTTGGAGCTGGTCAGTCAGAAGCACAGCTAACAAGCACAGGGTGTCTGAAGCAGAGGGCAGTCTTGTGGGACTGAGCCCTTTATCTGTGGAATCTGATTCTATTGCCAGCTAGATAGTGCCAGAATTGAGCTGAATTCTCAGACCCTCTGCTGGCATCTGAGAACTGTTTGTTGGTGTGGGGAAGCCTCCACAAACACATGTTGAAATTGGGGCCAGGAATCCTTTTGCAGCTTTGAAATCAGGAAGTGTGAGACTTCTCATTTTGTTCATCTTTCTCACGATTCTTTGGGTTATTGGAGGCCCTTTGAGATTCAATAGGAATTTGAGAATGCATATATAATTGTTATATCTTCCTGAGGTATTGACCATTTTATATAATTGTCCTTTTTCTCTAGTGACAGTTTTTGATTAGTCTAATTTTTCTGATATTAGTACAGCCACCACTGCTCTCTTTTGATTATATTTGCATGAAATATCTTTTTCCATCCTTTCATTTTCAGTCTATGTGTTTCTTTACATCTAAAGTCTCCTGTAGACAGCACCAACTTACATTTTTTTTTCATCCATTAGGCCACTCTATCTTTTGACTGAGGAATTTAATCCATTTACATTTAATTATTGATAAATAAGGACTTACTTTCACAGTCTGTTTGGGTTGCTATAACAATATCATAAAGTAGGTGGCTTACAAAGAATAAATTTCTCACAGTTCTGGATGGAAAGTTCAAGATCATGGTGCCAGCAGATTTGGCATCTGGTGAGAGCCCACTTCCTCACAGATGGTGACTTCTCACTGTATTCTCACATGGGGGAATGGGCAAGCTGGCTCTCTGAGGTCTCTTTTATAAGGGCACTAATCCCATTCATGAAGGCTCTGCCCTCATGATCTAAGCACCTCCCAGAGGCCCTACCTCCTAATATCATTACTTTGGGGGTTAGAATTTCAACATATGAATTCTGGGAGACACAACATTTTCAGACCATAGCACGAGTGCCATTTTGTCCGCTGTTTCTTTTTGTTTCTCTTTTCCTCCTAGTGCCTTTGTGTTTCATTGACTTTTGGTGTTGATGTTTTTTTCTTCCCTTACCTTCTTTTGTGTGTCTTCTACAGGTCTTTACTTTCTGGTTACTGTGGGGCTTACATAAGACATCTTATTGTTATATCAATCCACTTTATGCTGAAAACTTAATTTCAATCGTACAAAAACTCCTTTCTTTTACATCTCTCACGTTGTTACTGATTCACAAATTACATCTTTATATATTATGTATCCATTAACATAGTTATAGTTATTTTTATGCTTTTGTCTTCTAAATTCTATACTAGAATTAAAAGTACTTTATCACTACCATTATAGCATTACAGGATTCTGTATTTGTCTACTTACCTTTACCACAGACCTTTATATTTTTGTATGCGTCCATGTTACTAACATCTTTTTGTTTCAACTTGCATGACTCCCTTTAGCTTTTGCTGTCGCCCCTACTCCACCCTCCCTGCTCCTTTAACCGAAAGGAAAACAGTAACAGGCTACAGAACCCAGAATGATTTACATATCACAAATAAAATCAATCATTTACTGAGTGCTATGGAGTAGAGTGTACCCTTAATATCATAAGTTTTTAAAACAGATGAGAAACACAGCCAAGTAGCAGACACATGACATCATGTGTAAAAAGTGACTGGTATGTAGAAGACACTCAAAAATGAAAAGTATTTTTATTATTTCTTTTGTACTAAAATTCTTTTGAGATGGGGAAATAATTCTAGGTCACTATATCACAGTGGGCCCAATGTAATCACCAGGGTCCTTATAAGTGAAAGGGGGAGAGAGATTTCAAGATGCTATGTTGTTGGCTTTGAAGATGGAGGGACCATGAGCCAAAGACTGTGGCAGCTTCTACAAGTTGGAAAGACTTAGAAAATGGATTATCCTCTAGAGCATCCAGAGGAAACATCGCCTTGTCAACACTTTGATTTGGGTCCAGTGAGACCTATTTTTGGACTTCTGACTTCCAAAATTGTAACATAGTAAATTTGTGTTGTTTCAAGCCACTTTGTGGTAATTTGTTACAGCAGAAATAGGAAGCTAATACAGAAGCCTGAATTAAAACAATAAAAAGACACATTTCAGACAAAATTACTTAGAAAATATTTTATTGTACAAATTTACATTTGTTGTATATGATGAAAAGTATACCAAAACCAACCTTTGGTTAATCCATTTTTCTTTGAGATTTTCTGTGAAAAGTAAAGATTTACTTCCTAATATATCCTCAGATGATACAACTTTTTATACAGTTGTTCAACAGTTGGGTTGGTAAAAAGGATCTTGGTACATAGAGTATAAAACTGAGAACAGATCAAAAAAGCACAGGGGAAAGGCTACTGCCAGAGAGTAATCTCCAAGAACTTGGTATTTTCCACAGCAAGGCAGATGCTGTGGGGTCATTGCACTGTAATTGAGGAACAAAATACTTTACTCCTTCAACTTTACCACCAAATATCCTTTTAACATGTAAGTATTACAAAACTCTGCCATCTCTAGTTTTTTTTGACCCTTTTGTTTTTGAAAAAGCTGGGTTCTATTGTAAGGAAAAACAAAGTAATAAATCTCTATCTTTATGTTAACTGAAGATAAATTTCCTCAAGTTCCAAATGATAAAGATATGCCAGAAAGGCTGTGGATGGAGTCCATCAAGAAAAATCAAATTCAAAAGAAACAGGTGTTAAAAAAAAATGTGAGTACTGTGTCATTTCTATCAATTGTTCCTGGCAAAAGCACAAATTAAAAAGACAAGATACCTACCATACAAAGCAGCCTTACGGTACCTGTTATGCCTAAAGGCTACTTGATTACTCTGGGTTTAACACTCTTATTTCATAATAGCGAAAAACACTTTAATTATAATGCATATTCAATAACTCTGTATTGCTCACAGAGTAATACCTTGTGCTTTCCACCCCCCAAAAAAGTCCTGAATGTCAAACAGGACTTGTTTACTCTTGTAAGAAGCTGTCGGGTATAATTAACAAAACACAGACAGTGAATACAATGAAGTACTTCAGATTTTCTTTTTTTGGAAAACCAGCCTTAATGAGGGCTGTAGACAACAAGTTGGTTAACTGCCCTCTTTCCTTTTCCAAACTTCAGCTAAACTAAACCTTATATAAAGTTACGTCTATATTTAACGTAAACTTTCACTTATTTGGTCTACTTATATAGTATATAAAATGCAAGTTTATGAATACACAACCAGAGAAGGCAGAGGCTTAAACTGTAGTAAAACTTACACGGGGTTTGATTATCTGAAGCCATTCATTAAGATGCTCAACAAGACCCAATGCATCTGGGATATTGTCTCCTTTGGAAACAAATTTCAGCAGGACTGCCAGTGGGATTTCTTTAGAACGGCTACAACAAATAAAAAGAATAATTAAGTATTCTTCTACTGATACTGATTCCAGTAAGTCAGTTTATAGCTAAGATGATCTGCCAGGTTGTAGGCAAGGAGAAGATGCCACATCATAAGGTCACTTATTTATCTCCCCTTGCCCCAGATATATTCTTCTATTGGTGGGGTCAGGACTAGGAGCCATGTAAGGCCCACTCTAGGCATATCCCTGGCTATATCACATGAGGTACGTTCTGATCCACTCCCAAAAGCTACTGTAGAAGACAGTGATTTTCAGAAGCCCTGCAGCAAAGAGACTGAAGGAAAAAACCCTTGTTATCAATAATCTAAAGCAGCAAAGGAAGACCGTGGAATACAACAGAACAGTTACAGGGAAAGTAAGTTACCACTACTTCTTACAGATTCCATTGACTGAGTGATTATTATGTGCTAGCACTGTCTGTATATTTTACAATTCAATCCCTCAATGATCCTTGAGGAAGTTATAATTATCTCCATTTTATAAATGAATCAGTTTGAAACAATGGGAACAAGGACAGAATACGTGGATGCAAATTCCAGCTCTGCACTTACCAGATATGTTGGGCAAGTTACTTACTGAGGGCTTTAGTGTTCCTCACTGTAAAAGGGCGATCACGGTAGACCCAACCTTGCAGGCTGCTGAGGGGTGTAAAGGAGGTAATGGGGGCAAAGTGCTCAGACCAGTGCTGAACACACAGTCAATGCTGTGGAAGTGTTTGCTATCACTGCGAGGCAACTGAGATTTAAAGGGACCAAAACATGGTAACAAGATCCCAGTTCTATATCCAGGAAGTGGCAGAGGTGGGATTTGAACTTAGGTCTTTGTGTCTTGAAAACAATCTCCTAAATGTTTTGCTCTGAAGGCCTCAAGCTAGTGATGAGATGGAGATACAGCAACGCAAAAAGCTTCCTGTCTGCTAAGAAAAAGCAAAAATCATCTCTAACACCCAAAACCAAGAACTATGAGAAAATCCTAAGGCCAAAACATGAGACCACATGATGGACAGAAATAAAGGGGAGTTGGGGTCCCAAGTGGCAGAGACTCTGACCCTGGGTTCAGCAGTCTCAGATGTACCGCGAGAGTCTACCACAGCATCTGAGTCTCTAAAAATGAGAAACTGGAAGTTGTTAGCAGTAATTATACCATCTCAGTACATAGTTTTCAAATAACTGAGGGGCTCTCAAGCTTTGTATGTAGGCACTGGGAGCTGTGATGGCTCAGATTCTAGTTCCTAAACACTCACGCTATGACAGCCTTAGCAATGGCTGCCGTGTGGGGAAGGCTGCTGCCCTGGCTGTGCCTTCACGTTAAAGGCTCCCGCTTCAAAAGCCAGGGGTATGGTCTTGAACTCACGGTGACTCTACTACTACTACTGTCACACAGAGTAACAGTTTTAATACCATTCTCTGGTCCTCTCTGTAAAAAAGGAAGGTGGAGGATGACTAATTTAAGTACTTTCTGTGACATTAAAATTTAGCACGTGATACATCCATTATTAAATTACAAAGTACTTCTATTCCAATTAAATATAAGGGATCCCAGATCAGCCACACCATTGCCACCACTTATTTTGGAGTAACTAATATTATCTTTTTCAGAGATGAGAATACATATTTCTTCTAATAGTGGGAAGGCAAAATATGTATATTAGAAAAAATTTAGCAAATAATCATGATATGCATCCGGGAGAAAAAAGGATTCAAAATTGTATAAGCTGTATGATAAGGGTTGTTTTTTTCAATTTCAAAAATTCCTTATTGTGATGAATGTATAATTACATTGAACATTAAACATGGGTCTGGTTATGGATGAATACAAGATTTGCGTTAAAAAAAGGAAAATAACATAGATTGTGAGAAACATCTTTGACTAGGATGAACTCCAAAGTTGCAAATATTAGAGTTGCAGTATCTTGCAGATACATACATTCAATTTAACTGTATTTCAAAGAAATTGGGAAGAAAACAGATAAAAAAGTTGGTAGTGGTAGTTATTTCTGGGTGATGGAATTGAGTATTTTAAATATTGTTTCTTTTGACTATTCTACATTTTCCAAATGTTCTATAATATGTCTATTTCATAATATTTTCTGTTATTGTTGCTAACTTTGTGGGCAAGTTACAGTTACCCAGAAGGTGTTCTTTGGCCTCAGAGAGTTTCACCCTACACACATGTGGCTTAGAATTCAGAAAAAGACTCAGAGAGACTCCTAGAGCTCTTCCAAGCAGCTCCCATCTCTGGTTGTCTGCCTTGTACTTTCCAGTGGTCTCAGCCTTCCTGAACTCTGATCACATCTCCTCAACTGAGCAAGGCCACCGTGCTCTGCCTGTGTGCCCTCCCTTCCCTGGGTTGCAGTCCAGAAAGCATCTCCAGGATGCATGACTTTACCTGCCTTCTCTCAGGGACCACAGTTGTGCGCTGCTTGTTGTCCAATGTCTGAAAAACAGTTGTTTCATTCATTTCGTCCAGTTTCCAGTTGTTTATGGCAGAAGGGCAAGCCTGATATCAGGCACTCTGACACGGTCAGAAGCAAAAGTGGGAGAGTGATTTCTAAAGAAGTCAGTCTGAAGGGGTGGAGTGCAGTGGAAGTAGAGAGAGAAGTAAATTGCTCAAGCAAGTTGTAGAGGAAGTGAAGTGTGAGTTGACTCTTGGAAACTGGGTAGGTTTTTGCAAGGGAGACGAGAGGAGAAAAGTAGAGGGAACAAAGGCAAGGAGGAAGGAGACAGCTGTTGGGAAACCATGACTGGTGGTAACTGAGTTGGAGCACAGAGTGCAACGTGGACAGAGCTCCAGGGAATGAGCCAGGCAAGGAGATGCCAGAGGACCTTGTATGGCATATCAAGGACTATGAACTAGATTCTGCAAAAAGTGGGTAAAACTGCTGATGGATTTTAGTCAGGGAGTGTTGTGATCAGTTTTGCATTTCAGAACATTCATTCTAGCAAGACTGCTGAGATGGATCGGAGTGGGTCAGAATGGAGGAGGCAGGGGAATTGATTAAGAGACCCTGATAGCAATTGCTATGGACTGAACTGTGTCTCTTTCCAAAACTCATGTTTAAGCTCTAACCCTCAATGTGACTATATCTGGAGACAGGCTCTTTAGGAGGATCTTTAGCAGGTAATTAAGGTTAGATGAGGTCATAAGGGTGGGGCCCTAATGTGACAGGACTGTGGCCATGTAAGAGGGGAGAGAGCTCTCTGCCATGTGATGATACAGCAAGAAGGTGGCCATCTGCAAGCTAGGGAGAGGGCCCTCACCAGAACCCAACCATGCAGCAGCCTGATCTCGGACTTCTGGCCTCCAGAACTGTGAGGAAATAAATTTCCGGCATTGAAGCCCCCTGGTCTATGGCAGCCTGAGCAGCCTGATACAGCAGTCAGGGTCACAAATGATGGGCCTGAATGAAGCAAGAGAATGATTCAAAGCTGGTGGTTTGCAGGGCAGGGGCCGAGAATGATTCGCAGCCAGGGCTTCCAGGCTGTGGTAGGAGAAGAGCTGAAACGATATAATATGGGAATAAGCTAGACAGGAAAAGAAGTAAAAACACAAACGGGTGATCGACCAGGAAAAAAAGAAAAGTTAAAGGCAACGATGGTTTTAATAGGAATAGAGTAGGTTTCCAGGGAAAAGAGAAAGCTGGAATGATATGAAAGTATGGCCAAAGATGATAAAACAAGTTGTCCTGGGAAAACAAGCTGAAAAGCCCGCATCCTTTCTGACAGAGAAGTCAAATATTTTCAGATAGAAAGCAGGGACATAAATAATTACAAATAACAAGAAATAGGTTCAACTGTTAGACAAAGAATAAAGCTCACTATGATCCTGGACCATGGGTGAAGTGGTTAAAAGCAGAGGATTAAGGGCCAGATTCCTGTGTTTGAACTCTGGCTCTGCTACTTACCACCCATATAGCCTCTAGCAGTTATTTAACCTCGTGCTCTTCAATTTTCTTATTTATAACAAATGGTTAATAATAGTACTATGTTAATAATAATAATTAACATATAATAATTAATAGTATATTATTATAATAATATTATATTAACTTAATATATATTAAGTTAATAATAGTACTCTATGGTCGTTATGAGAATTAAATGACTTAATACACGTAAGGTGCACAGAACAGTACCAGCCACATGATTTGCTGCTATTACCATGACTACTACTTATATTACTATTACTACTATTGCGACTTCCTCAGGTCATGCAGAAGTCACAGCGTAGATTTCAGAGCAAGCAAACCAGCCATTCTATTTTCCAATGCTAGGTTTATATTCCTGAAATTTCTTATGTTAAGTAAAGAGGTAGATTTATTGGTTGACTCTGAGCAATGTAGTGGTGACAGGAAGCGTCAAAAGGAGTTAAATGATACAGCAAGGCCTACTGCTTAGCCCTGAACTCAGCCTCAGGTCTACGAAACAGGAGGCTAGGGATAACGCAGGTAAAGACAGGGATAGTCCAAGTGTCCACAAATCTTATGGCAGCCAGGGATGGACATATAAATCAATTTACAAAAAGAGGGGCTAAAAGAAAAAAAAAGATCTCTTTCTTTTTCCCATCTTTACTTTTACTTGTTTCTTTCATTTTCATTTTTTCCATTCTTTCATTTGTTCATGATTCCTAAAGACTAATCAAGAGTGACTGCAGAGGGTTTAAAAGACAAATGCACAAAAATAATTACAAATCTATGTCATTGGGCACACAATGTATAAAGACGTAATTCGTGACAACAATATCATAATGGGGGGACAGCGTGGATAGGAGTAGCTTTTTAGTTTTTGTATGCAACAAACTCAAATTAGATTGTAATGTACAATCGCCATGGTAATCACAAAGCAAGTATCTATGGAATATATACAAAAGGAAATGTGAAGAGAATCAAAACACGTCACTACAAAAAATCTACTAAGAACAAAAGAAGGCAGTGATAAGAAAATGAAGAACAAAAAAGCTATAAGACATAGAAAACAAACAGCAAAATGACAGTTCTTATCAGTAATTACTTTCAATGAAAATGGATTACATTCTCCAATCAAAAGACAAGAGATTGGCAGAATGGACTGAAAAAAAACACATCCAACAACGTGTTGCCTATAAGAGACTCACTTTAGATGTAAGGACACACACAGTTTGAAAATGAAGATATTCCAAGCAAACAGTAACCAAAAGGGAGAAGGGTGGCTATACTAATACCAGAAAAAACAGATTTTAAGTCAAAAACTGTTACAAGAAACAAAGAAGGTCATTATATATTGATAAAAGGATCAATCCATCAAGAAGATGTAACAAATATAAACATACATGCACAAAACAAGGGCCCCAAAATATCTGAAGGAAACACTGACAGAACTGAAGGGAGAAATAGTACAGTAATAATAGCTGGAGACTTCAATAAAGGATAGAGCAAACCGCTGGAAGATTAATACAAAAACAGAAGACTGGAAGAACACTCTACACCAATCAGACGTAACGGACACACACAGAACACTCCACCCAAGAAAAGCAGAACACACATTTTTCTCAAGTGCACATGGAACATTCTCCAGGGCAGACCATTTGTTAGGGCAATAAACAAGACCTGATAAATTAAAAAGACTGAAATCATATAAAGTGTCTTTTCCATCACAACAGAATGACACTAGAAATTGACAACGGAAGGAAAACTAGAAAATTCAAAAATATGTAGAGATTAAACCACCAATGGGTCAAAGGAAGAAATCACAAGGGAGATTAGAAAATACTCAGGGATGAATGAAAATGAAAACACAACATACTAAACTTGAGAGATGTAGCTAAAGCAGTGCTAAGATGGAAATTTATAGCTGTAAACCTGGATATTAAAAGGAAGAAATTTCTCAAATCAGCAACTGAAGTTGACATCTTAGGAATTAGAAAATGAAAAGCAAACTAAACCCAAAGCTAAGAGAAGGAAGGAAATAATGAAGATTAGAGTGGACATAAATAGAGAACAGAAAAACAAGAGAGGAAATCAATAAAACCAAAAGTTGGTTATTTGAAAAAAATTAACAAGATTGACAAATGTTTAGCTAGACTAAGAATAAAAAAAGATTCAAATTACTAAAATCAGAAATTAAAGTGAGAACATTATATTAATTTTACAGAAATAAAATAGTTATTTAACGAATACAGATTTTTTATTTAGAACAAGGACAAAGTTCTGAAAGTAGGTAGTGGTGATGGGTACAGAACACTGTGCCTGTATTTCATGTCACTTAATTGTACACTTAAAAATGGTTAATTTAATGTTATATATATTTTACCACAAATAATAATAAAAAAAGATTGCAGAGGTTGCATAGAATAAATATCAGGATGTCTTAATATGCCACACATAGTAAAGCATTAAATATGGCTTTTCAGGGACCAATTCTCCTATAACTAAATTTCAATCTTTCCCCTGAATGTAATATAGTACCTATCTTATAAATGTATTTTCAAAGTTCCAGTAAGTAATCCAACATACCCTCCCAATTATCTTCTTTCCTTTTTAAATGAGATGGGAACAAACAAATAACCAGGCCAACAAAATCACCCCTCATCACAGAGTGTTTTTGTGTTTTGTGTTACCTCCTTCAGGAATACACAAAACTCAGAATCATTTATTTCAGGAATGCATGGGCTTTTCTCCATTTCTTCCCAGTTATGGCTCTTATTTTGAACACTTTTTTGCACAGAAGGTGCCCATAGATACTTGAAGGGAGTACTAGAAACAATCATACTATTAACTTTCTAAAAACTCACAAATACCAACATTAAGGAAAATATCAACTGTTTTACCAAAAATTATCTCGTTCTCCATATACTCTGTTACACAAGGCAAAACACAAGTTTAGGAGTCTACAGATGAATAACGTAAAAAGTATTGCTCTGGTCTGCTATTTACATCCTTAGGAGAGAGTGTAAAGAGACAGGAAAACTGAAACTAAGGCAGGCCACCGTGAAGATAAGCCTGTTTCCCACAGCTGTGCTCTTCTGGCTGTGAGGCCTATTGTAAGATTCCCAGAAATGTAATGTCTTTTGTGAGAGTCCTAGAAGTTAGCTCCAGTTTTGAAAGGTTACCCTTGGCTGATACTTTTCATCATGATTTCATAGGTACATAAATGATAATGCAATAAAATAGATTATATTTCTATCTCTTGGATACTTTGTCTTACATTTTAGAATTCAGTGTGACATGGCTGAGAGCTATCCTTAAAGGCAACTGGATTTCTGCAAATAGAAATGGTTGAATACCTGGAAATAAACAGAAATTTCAACCGGATCTTTCAAAAGTTATCAACCAATAAATCATAGGTACCCTTTTCTCCTCTTTCTCTTCATCAGCTGAGCTCTGTGATGTTGCCACGCACATGACAGCAAACAATCAAAGCACAGTCCCAGAATCATCTCTGTCTACACCAAAGCCTTCCTGTGCCCCGACCACAGGAACCACAAGGATCCACCTGACTGTACTCCCTCCTGTCCCTTGACTTTCTTTTACCTTCTTTCTAAATTCTAGGGAGGAGAGGAGAGGATGTACATGGTTTTTCAAGTTTAACTTTTTTTTTTTTTAAAGATTTTATTTTTTCCTTTTTCTCCCAAAGCCGCCCTCCCCCCCCCGGTACATAGTTGTATATTCTTCGTTGTGGGTCCTTCTAGTTGTGGTATGTGGGACGCTGCCTCAGCGTGGTTTGATGAGCAGTGTCATGTCCGCGCCCAGGATTCGAACCAACGAAACACTGGGCCGCCTGCAGCGGAGCGCACAAACTTAACCACTCGGCCACGGGGCCAGCCCCTATTTTAACTTTTTAATAGAGACGCATCATAATACTGTATAAATCATAACACAATTTTTCAAAGACAAAAACTTACCTGCAAAGCTGTAGATCATTACGGTGATAGGAATGACTGCTTGAAAGAACAATAACTTTGGCACAGTTACTACTTTTCACCCAGGAAAGTAGTTTTTCACAGAATGGCTTTGATTTATACTTTGCATACCATTAAAAGAATAAAAAGAAAATCTAAAGGTTAGATCCTAGACTATAAGAGTACTCTACATAATATTTTATCAACTTTATGTGATGACATAATTTACATATCTTAAAATTACAATTACTTTGATATCTACCTGCTGCCCTTAAACTGAAGGTGAAAAATGAAGAGCCATGAATTATGATATCTTTGCAATTAAGAAACAAATTAGGAGCAATCTAGATTTCAAAAGAATTCTATTCAGACTGACAAAGGAAAATTTCCAGTTCTCCACCTAAGTAATCAACTGTTACTTGAAAACTACCACATGGTCCTCCATGAGATGTTCTCGCCAGAGATCTCCGACCTGAATCTGATCCTGAGGAAACAACCAGGCGAATCCAGAATGCAGAACCTCTGGCCTTGGTTCCTCAAAGGAGTCCATACTGTGAAGAGCAGAAAGAGGAGGAGGGCCCGTTCTACACTGAAGGATACCAACTAAAAAGATCTAACAGCCAAATGCAACGTGTGGACCTTGACTGGATCCAGAATTGAAGGATATTTTGGGGACAACTGGGGAAATGCAAATATGTTGGATGATACTACTGAATGTTCATTAAACACTGATTTTCTTAGGCGTAGTAGTGGTGTGTGGTCGTGAAGGAAAATGTCCTTGTTCTTGAAAGATGTGTGCTGAAATATTTAGGGGTGAAATATCATGATGTCGCTAGTCTACTTTTGGATTGTTTGCCAAAGGAAACTGTGTGTGCACATGCCTAGAGAGAGAAAGGTAACCAAGGGTGGCCAGATGTTAACAATTATTTAATCTGGAATGTGGATTATAAAATTTAGGGGGGAAAACCTACTTTATGAAAGCTCTTTTCACAGACTGTTAATAAAATATTCAATAAAATTTAAAATGTAGGTAAGAAATGGCTAACTTTTAAAAACAGGAGGGCAGTATACTATAATGGTTAAGAGAGGCAGGCTCTGGAGTCAGGCTGCCTGGTCTAGAATGCCGGCTTCACCTCCTCTAGACCATGTCTTAGGCAAATTGCTTAACCTTTCCATTTCAGTTTTCTCATTTGCAAAATGAGGAGAATGTGAGTACCTGCCTCAGAGGACTGTGGTGAGGATTAAGTAGAGAAATGTACATAAAGTACTTAGAACAGTACTGGTGCAAGGACTCGATGCTCAATAAGTATCTGCTATTTTGAAATCACTCTATTTCCATCTACTAAAAATTTCATTAAGAAATGTTTGAGGGCCGGCTCCGTGGCCGAGTGGTTAAGTTCACGCGCTCTGCAGCGGTGGCCCAGGGTTCAGATCCTGGGCGCGGACATGGCACCGCTCGTCAGGCTATGTTGAGGTGGCATCCCACGTCCCACAACTAGAAGAACCTGCAACTAAGATATACAACTGTGTATAGGGGGGTTAGAGAAAAAAAAAAAAAAAGAAATGTTTGAATTGTCTGTCAATTATGGAACTGATATTAGGAAGAGAACAAAAAGAACCGACTATTAGGAGTCTGTGGGGAGTGGTGGTGTAAGAGCAGAATCAGGGGCGTGAGGTGACAGTGGTTTGGACTAGAGTGGGAGCAATGGAAGGGGAAAGAAGAAGTTGGACTCAGAATATTTTGACATATACATCATTAAATGTAGATGGTTGAAATGTAGTACAAATGGAATAAACCTCTAATATTCACATGCTTACATTTTTTCACCAGCGCTACCTGAATCAAGAGTATATAAGTCCCAAGCTGTATGTCCAATTCCCTTCAATATAGTCATGAAATAAGGGTAACACCTCTGAAATTTTGAGATAATTTTTCTGTAGAATCAGACCTTTAACTGTACACATAGTAAAAGAGGAGAAATGATTTTTGAATCTTAAACTCTTACAGACTTAGTATTTTCTCATTATAGTTTAACAAACTTAAAAAAGGCAAATATAATAACATTAATAAAAATGGATCTTAATTGAAGAGCCACTAGCTTCTTTGAAGGCAGTGAATATACTACAAAGACAAGAAAAAATGAAATCATATGGTACTTAAATGGAGGACTTATACAAGTGAAATTCTTAATATAATAAAAAATTAAAATTGAATTATAAGAACTTTGGTATCTAAATACTTTCAAAAATTAAAAACATATGCAGTATATCATTTGGTTAAAATAAAACATTTTAGAAGTACCTTAAAATGGATCTGTGGGCTTTATTCTATGGAACAGATTCATTTCTGAAAAGTTAACTTTAAGAAAATATCAAAAATTTTTTTCTTTCTGACTTTGTAAAACCAGAGAAGTATTCCCTTGGGAACTTCTGGCATTATGACAAATAAAATAATTCTTAAGAATGTTTTTGATTTCCGATAATCTCCCTTCTTGTTTCTAGAGAAATTTTCTGTGAATCAATGTCTGCGCATTTTTTCTGGGAAAAGAATCCACAACTTTCATCAGATTCTACAAGAAGCCCACTTTACTGATGTTTAAGATGTCCCTGCTCAACTTCACCTCCAAGAAGGAGAAGCTGTAATAGGAACCAAGGACAACATACAGAGTCTCTAAGGACACATGATTAGGCCACTGTGCTAAGGGGTAAGCTTTTAGTTACTACAAAAAGATTCCAAATAACCCAGACTCAGGCAAACCCTTTGGTGGAGCATGTCTCTCCTGTTTCAGCCTTCTGGGACTGCCTCCTTGCGCTGGTGTGAGGTGGCGTGAGGTGACTGGGGCCTCTGCCGCATCAGCAAGTCTAGTGACCACTAGGTATGTTCAGCGCAAAGGAGGCTGGACAGGAAGTTGAGGAATTAGGGAACAGGGACTAAGGCACAGGTCACTCAGGCCTCTAATCTATCTGACATACACATACAGCAGAGCTAGAGGGAAGAGGACATATCTGTAGGGAGAGGGCAGGCTAAGCTGTAAAATGTAAGACACATTACCTTCTATAACAGCAATACTCACGTTCTCCATCAGTCTATCATGCAATTCTATTCTGTTGTTAAGATCCTGTTTCCCAGTACTTTTTTCTTCTGATGTGATGCAAAGTCACTTCTCACGGATTCTGGCCAAAAATATTTAACTTGTATTTAATCAAGCCTTTAGACCTAACTCCAGTTACAGAAAATACAGAGACCAGAGGAACAAGCCAAATGACACCATAATGACAGAATCAGACAAACATAGAAAGCAGGACATTCTATAGGACAATGGGCCCAGTTTTTCCCTCAACAAATCAGTTTGGTGAAAAAGGAAAAAAAAAAGACACTAGAGTAAAAGAGATTTCAAAGGCACAACAATCAGATGTACTATGGGTCCTGGCTTAGACAGACTAACTTTAAAGGACATTTTGGGGTAAGCTAGTCCAAATTGAACATGGATAGGATAGAGGAGGATATTAAGAAATCGGTAATTTTGTTAAATGGGATGGTATTTTAGCTATGTAAGAAAACGTTCTTAGAAGAGATGCACGCTTACATATTTGGGAGTGAAATGTCCATAATTTATTTCAAAATACCTCATCTTAAAAAAAAAAGAAGTGGATTAAAGAACCATATCCAACTGGCCTGCTGCCGGTTTGTGTCAGAGGGAACCTGGCGGGCCTCCCACTAGCGCGAAGGCGCATTCACAGGGTGGGCTGGGGCATAAGAGGCAGGTCTCAGGGGCCAGGCTGGCTTGAGAAGAAGCTCTGTTACACCAATTATTAATCAAGCGACCCGAACATCTCTGTGCAATAGTTTCCTCATCAATAAAACTACCTATGGAGTCATTGTGAGGATTAAATGAATTAACACATGTAATTGCACACAGTGGTCAGCTCATAGGAAATAGTAACTGATAGTTGTTGCCCTTAGTGGAATAATATAAATTCTAGTTCTACCATTTATAGTCCTTAACTTCTAAGGCAATAACTGAAATTCAGTCTTGTGCTATAAAAAAGTCATCTTTCCTGAAGGAATTTCAATACTAAAGTTATTTCTATTTTTTTTTTTCCCAAGGAAGATTAGCCCTGAGCTAACATCTGCCAATCCTCCTCTTTTTTCTGAGGAAGACTGGCCCTGACTAACATCCGTGCCCATCTTCCTCTACTTTATATGTGGGATGCCCACCACAGCATGGCTTGCCACGGGGTGCCATGTCTGCACCTGGGATCCCAACTGGTGAACCCCGGGCCGCCAAAGTGGAACGTGCGCACTTAACTGCTGTGCCACCGGGCCGGCCCCCTAAGGTTATTTCTTGAAAGTGTATTTCATTATCGCAAGCTAATAACATGGTTAATGAGACTGACAACAAATAAAATGCTTCTCCTTGGTCTTTCAGCCCACCAATGGTCTTTCACGTTCCTCTACCACCTTTGGCTTTCACCTTAAAATGGTAAACAGAAGACTGAGAGGCCAACAGAGCAGCCAGCCATCAAACGAAGTAGCTGATGCGCTGGGGTCAGGATTAGCAGCACTTCCCCCACTCACTCGGTGCAGTCCCGCGTCCTAAACACAGTGGTCGGGCAACGTGAACTGGTCCCTGACTCACCAAGCTTGAAGGTCCAATGAGGACCTACGGAGATTTACAGAGCGGGAAAAGCCAACGCCCGCCAGTAGCATCAGGCAGACCCACCTCTCTGGGCCTTATCCATCCCATATTATTACGGTTTCTAGAAGAATGTGAGAGGATGACTGTGAGGCTTAGAGGAGGCAGCACACATTAAACTCACAGGACTGAGCCCAGGGGAATTCTCTTTTCCCCTTTCTTTGGTATTAGTGATGCTTACACACGCCAGTGAGAACAGAAAATAAAACTGAGGATAAAACGGGGAAAACCCCCATGTTATAAAAATGGAAATCTCAAACTGTATCCAAAGATACAAGTATAAGCACGTCCCTCATAGCAGTTGCCATCTAGAAAAGGCTAAGAACTAAAACCAGGATATAAGAGAAGAGGACAACGTGACTGGGTTGTACATTGTGCACAGAACTGGCACCACATAAATGTTCGCTACAAAACAGTATCTGGAGTATATTTCTAACTTATAACAACTCTACCTTGTAGTAGAACAAAACATGCCGAAGCCTTACATACCTTCAGCATTTGTACTGAGCTCTGCTGAATTTTCTTCTGCAGTTGCATATGGGTTGTTTCCAACCATGGGCACAAGACAATCAGTATAGAAGTAACCAATCTTACACATATTCAGTGTAGAAATAATCAGATCTACTGCAAGCTGGCCAACATTTCCAACAGATACTGCTGGCTGAAATAAAAAATACATTCATTATGTCATCAAAATTAGCAGCACTTTAAAGTTTAGACAGAAGACAGTAATCACAGCACTAGAACTGAATGCTTATGCTCAGGTGCCTCATAGCTAGATACTGACTCTTTCATATTATACTACATGTCAATCATCACTCTAGGCACTGGGAATGCAGTAAAACTAATCGAACAAGTTCCTGCCCTCGTGGAGCTTCCATTCTAGTGAGGGAGTGGTTTACCGTAAAAAACAAAACACAGTAGTAAGTGCTATGGAGAAAAATTAAGTGAGTGAAGAGTGTGTGTGCACATGGCCGGTTGCAATTTTAAACAGAGTGATCAAGGAAAGACTCACTTCAGGTGACAAGTAATTAAAGACCTGAAAGGGGTAAGGGATTTCAGGGGTAAGGGAGGGAGCCACACAAAGACCACGGAAAAGACTATTCCAGGCGGTGGGCAAGCAAGTGTAAAGGCCATGAGGGATGGACAAAAGGCTCTTCTGTTTGTTTTGTCACTGCCTAAAGGCTGGAGTGAGCTTCTTTTCACACTAAACACACACACACTTACCCCCGTGACTTAAACAGTCCAACCGCCAAATCTCTACCTAGAGCCCAGAACCCTATCTGAACGCCAGAGCCTAGTGGGTATCTCCACATGCTTATGTCACAGGCAACTCACACTCAACACATACAAAACTAAACTTTTGCCCAGACTTGTTCCT
The DNA here is from genome assembly GCF_041296265.1 of Equus caballus. NCBI lineage: Eukaryota > Metazoa > Chordata > Mammalia > Perissodactyla > Equidae > Equus > Equus caballus. Next base: position 45,898,275 of record NC_091691.1, read on the forward strand.
CTATTTTGTATTTCAGAAAAGAGCAACAATTATTCACTCAATTACCTAAACCAGGAAACTTCTTCCCTTTCCCTTACCAACCACATCTAATACATGACTAATTTTCATCAACTCTCTCTTTAAAGTATCTCTTTAATGTAGCTCCTCCTTTGCATTCTTCCAGCAGTTGCTTATTTTTTGTGGCTTTCATCTTATTTTCTGGGTCCCTCAGAGTGCTCTCCTACCCCTCGCTGCTGTCACCTACTAATCCCCTGGTTATCTCCTGTAATTCCCTTTCCCCTTGTCAAAGATTCTGCTCCTTTGGGTAGACCCTCACTCTCCTGTATCATCCATCTTTTCCTCACTATTGGATTCTTCCCATCAGCATATACACATGCTCTAATATCTTTCCTTCTAAAAAATCCTCCCGTGATCCCACATACTCCCCTAACCACCACCTCCCTTATTTGTTTTCCTCCACAGCCAAAATGCCCCATAGCTGTCCACTGAAACATGCAGGAACTTTATCTCTGAACCAATGAATGAATACATACACATACACATCTCCACCTCTTGCCCATTTAAGCCACTCTAGTATGGCTTCCCTCTTCATTAACTGATAAGTGTTACCACCAATAATCTTTGAGACATTACTTTCTCTATGAAGCTTTTTTCCTTTTCTGCCAAGTGACTCCTGCAAAGATACTTTTTCCCTTTTGTGATTAATACATATTTTTCAGAGAGAGACTTTGAAATTACGTAAAATTTTCTTCCTTAGTACACTATTGCACACTATGTTCGGAATCATTGCTATTTCTTGGGTGCATTATTACAACGAAAATTGACAAAAAGTGACTTTTCTATTACTATCATTCTTTTTAAATTGAGATATATAATCGACATATAACATTGTATTAGTTTTAGATATACAACATAGTAATCTGATACATTTATATTGTGAAATGATTACTACAATAAGTTTAGTTAACCTCCATCATCAGTTACAAATTTTTTTTTCTTGTAACGAGAACTTTCAAGATTTACTCTCTTAGCAACTTCCAAATATATAATACAGTACTGTTAACCACAGCCACCACACTGTACATTACATTCCCAGGACTTACTTGTAAGTGGAGGTTTGTACCTTTTGATTACTTTCACCCACTTCACTTAACCACCCCCACCTCCCTGCGGCAACCACCAATCAGTTCTCTGTATCTAGGAGTTGTTTTTTTGTTTTAGGATTTCATAGATAAAGCTTTTCTTAAAGGTCCTTGTGTCCCTCCCCCTCCCAATAAATCCTAGGGCTTTTCTGTACCCTTCTCAAACTTCTAGCCTAGCTTTTACTGCCCTTATTGATTTACGTGTTGCCAATTAGGTTGTAAACTTCTTGAGGACAAGGACCTAGCCTTATTCTAACGTTTTCGCATAACAGAATGTTTATTGAAACAATGAATGAATATGGGCATTTTTTCCCCCAAGATTGGCACCCGAGCTAACATCTGTTGCCAATCATTTTTTTCTTCTTCTTCTCCCCAAAGCCCCCCAGTACATAGTTATATATTCTAGTTGTAGGACCTTCTGGTTGCGCTATGTGGGACACCGTCTCAGCATGGCTTGATGAGCGGTGCCATGTTCGCGCCCAAACTCCGAACCAGCGAAACCCTGGGCCGCCCAAGCGGAGTGTGCGAACTTAATCACTCGGCGACGGGGCCCGCCCCTACGGGCAATTTTAAGAGCGACAAAACCGTGTGGTTACTAGGAAAGGTTACTTTTACTACCCTATCTGTAGTTTTCTGATTAACGACGATGACTTGCTAGCTTAAGAATGACTCCAAATCTAGCTGAGAAAAGATTTTCTGGGATAAAACGTAAAGAGAATGACTCGCACAACGTAACTGTCATATCCAAACACGTTACGTTTTAGTCAACAAAGACTACACACTGCAGACTTAGATACGTTCGGTGACAGCGCCAACAAAGGTTCTGCTCGGACCGCCGCCTCCGGCCACGTCCTCCCGGTGTTTTCCCCGAAGGCCGAAAACCTGGAAGAGAAACCGGTACCCGTGCTCCCAGGGCCGGGGCGGCCGAGCCGGGGTGGAGGCGCCTCCCGAGAGGCAGCAGCCCCAAGCCGGGCAGTGGAGAGTTCGCGAAAGTGGGGACTCACCATCAGCAGGGTGTAAGCCGCGAGGTCGGGAGCCGATTCTCCGCAGGGAACAAACATGGTGGTCCTACGTGGGAGGAAGGGATTGGCGCCGGGCGGGGAGGGACCACAGCAGCAAGAAGGCGAAAACCGCAAGGTCAACGCCGCAGGCTCGCGCGGAGACCGCGGATCCCCGCGCGACAGGCGCGTGGAGGGACCAGGCGGGCGGGGCGGGGCCAGCAGGGTGGGGTCCTTCGAGTCCCTCGGCGCGGGGTCCTGAGGGGCCCGTCCACATACCTGCCCGTCCGGAGGACAGAAAGGGATCCCGACAGGGGAAAAGATGGGGGCGAGCAGCGCGTCCGGAGGCCCTGGCAAGGCAAGGCGATGAGGTGCCCTGAGGTCGCGGAGTGAGGACCCCGAGGGAGGGGGAGCGGCGGGCGGAGATGATCAGGCAGAGCAGGGGACAGCCCCGAGGCTGGCTGGCCGCCGCCGTTTGAAAACAACAGTTGGGCGCCGCCGCTGCCGCAGCCTTGGCTACTGCCCGGCCAGGGCCTGACGCGGCGTCGCGCCCCCGGGAGCTGCGCGGGGCGAGCGGCCGCGCCTGCTTTGTGCTCAGCGCTGACTGACGCTCCCAGTCCGGCCGGCGCGCGCCGCGCGGTTGGGGCGCCCGAAGCGGGGAGGATTGGCGGCGAGGCGCCGGCCCCAGCATGTCGCTGCCCCCGGAGAAAGCCTCCGAGCTGAAGCAGCTCATCCACCAGCAGCTGAGCAAGGTGAGGGCCGCGGGCGCGCTCCTGCCCGCAGGGGGCCCCGAGCGCCGGCCTGGTGTCCCTCGGCCTGGCCGCCGACGGCCCCGGTTTGCCGGGCACTCGGGCCAAGGCTGTGAGACGCCGAGCGCGGGATGCGCGGAGCCTCGGGTTTGAAGCCAGAGGACTTTCGAGCCTCGATGGAGGAGCAAGCCCAGAAAGTGCCAGTTAGACGATGAGGCGGTAGAGCGGTGTTGGTGTCCTAGGACAGCGTGAAACGGAAGCGTTTATCGAGCGGTTTCTGGAAGTCAGATCGAGTCCAAGTCGTGTTTGCAGCGGGTTTATAGTCAGATGTCAGGGATTAGAACTACTTTAAGGGTGAACCTTGCGGTGTCGTTGAAGTCGAGCCAGCTCTGCAGTCCTCCAGTCACGAAAGAGAAATTACTGAAGGATTTGTAATGAAAGTATTTGTGATCCTTCGGGGCTCAAGAAGAACGTTGTGTCTTGGGGTGCTCGGCGAAGGCGGTAAGCCGAACGGATGCAAGCTGCCGTTTATTGTGCACCTTGCCGTCTATCTAAGCCTCCCGATCTTGACAGTGCGCTTATTTCCAGATTCATCGAGGGTAAATGAGTTAACTGGAGGTCACGTCTAATAACTTGAAGGCTGAAGTTCATGCTGATCGCCTCCTCCAGATCTGTGTTCTTTTGATTATTCTGTACTCTCTCTCTAAAGATTTGTTTTGGTTGAGTGTTATTTGTGGAGAACGGGTAAAAAGGGTAGTAAATAACCAGTAGAGTTTATTTCTAGAATTTGGACTAAAAAATTTTATTTTTTCTTTGCTTTTTTATTTAAAAACTGTTTATTCTCATTGAATTCTGGTAGCAATTTTACATTTATTATTAGCTTAAGAAGCCTTCCTGAATTTAGTCTGTCTACTATCTCATTTTTTCCTTTGAGTCAGCATTTTAGAAAAAAATTAGCTAATGGGCAATATTTGACCACGTTGTAATGCTGTAAGTCGTAATGCGAGTTTTCTTCACAGATGGATGTCCATGGCAGAATAAGAGAAATCCTTGCTGAGACAATACGTGAAGAATTGGCACCTGATCAACAGCAGTTATCCACAGAAGATTTGATTAAAGCCCTTAGACGTCGGGGAATCATTGATGATGTGATGAAAGAACTTAATTTTGTTACTGTGAGTGATCTTTTAGGGGAAAGAAATTGATAGTATAAGTATATTCTCATGTTTAATGCTGCTTATAGGGTCCATATTGGGGGCCCCTCGTTTTAGTAAAACCACTTTAGAGTAAGACCATTTTGTCTAGTAATATCCTTGGTTCAAGTGTAAGCTAATTCTACCTTTGAATGTAGCAAGTACGATTATGTATTGATGAAATTGGAGTTATCTACCATATTCCTCTCTCTACAGTGACAGAATTTTCTCTTGTTATTCTCTACGTCTGTAATTTCAGGTATATATATTTTAATAAAATTAGTTCATCATAACCTAGCTCTTTTCCACTAGTATTTTTCTATAATTTTTTAAGATTAGGCTTATTTTTAAAAAAACACACTCTTTTGGAATTATTTTCTCTGTGATTAACAAGTCATCAATTTCTCTAAGAAAATAATTGTGTAAGAACCTTCAAATCTTTTCATACAAATAGGTCAGTAGTGGGATGATAGCCTCTCGGTGCACAAATTAGTAAGTAGGCCTCTCTTGAAAATGAGGCAATAATGAGAAACTGTGACCTCAATACCTGGGTAATATAATGGAAAAATTGGATGGACTTCATAATACACCAGGGAACAAGTATTTTAATACGACATCCATTTTTGGTTTTTGACGTTTATGAACCCATTTGTTATAAAAAGTGGCCTACTAACAGCTTCTACTGTGTGAATCTCACTTCCTTATTAAAAATAGTCAATTCATGGTGGACTCATAAGCCAAATGTTATATGAGGTCAGAGAAAGTTTGACCTCGTTTGAGGCATTAAGGATTTGTTTTTAGCATTCTGCGGACATGGCTAAGGTCAACTTAATTCCTTAATATTAGACTTCAGGAGTGACCAGCTGCATCATCTTCTTTTCAGGCTTTTCATTGTTTTAATAATACTAGGAAAATGAAGAGTTTTTTGAGGGGCTTTTTCCTATCTAAAGCCCATTGGTTTTGTTCAGTGCTTAGCCCTGTTATTAGTGTTTCTTTGCTTAACAGTAATTTTTGTTTCTAATTTGTTTCAGTTTTTTGTTTTTTGCTTTTTTAGGACAATGTTGATCAAGAACTCCCTTCCTCTCCAAAACAACCTGTTTGTTTTACTGACAGACAATCGACATTGTTAAAAAAAAGTATGTGTATTTCTTTTTACCGTTAATTTAGTTGTGGATAGTACTGTGAATAGATGTGCTGTAGTGTTTGGTGTTTGATAGAAAACTTTTCAGTTTCTTTTTGTACAGAATGAAATACTTAATATGTGACTAATCATTCAAAAAGTTTTTTTTGCGTGATGTATGTCAGAAGATTTAATGTATAGCAGAGTGGAAGCAAAAACAGGACCACCTGTTTCTCATGTTCTAATAATATACTTTATAAAAATTGTACAGCTTTACTTTTTTAATGGGAGTGTAATTATCTAAGGAGTACACTTGCTGAGTTGATCATTGTGTGGGTTGGTTTGTGGAAGTGAAGGAATGTTGGATAAGCAGCTGAGAAGCCGCGGTATCCTACCCCTTGCCTCTGCCTCCTTTCCAGCTGGAGAAAGAGGCCAGAAGGGAAACTCAGCAAAAGAGACCATATTGTGTATCTGTCCTTTCCCGGGTGCAAATGGTCCTGGTATACAGTGAATTTGTTACTCTCTTTCTTTTTTAGTCTTAGTTTTATTTTTGTGAAGTTATTATTTCCTGTTGTCTTGATCACATTCCTTAAGTTATTTAGCAGTTTCCTCATATATATTGCTACACTTTACAGCTAATATTGATCCAACACGGAGGTATCTTTACCTTCAGGTTTTGGGTGGAAAAGCTTTCTTGGAACATCTGCAAGAACCTGAGCCTTTACCGGGACAAGTTTGTTCAACCTTTACTTTATGTTTACATTTTCGAAACCAACGTTTTCGTTCTAAACCTGTTCCGTGTGCCTGTGAACCAGATTTTCACGATGGGTTTTTACTTGAAGTACACAGAGAAAGCTTAGGTAAGGAGCAATAAAAAGTTGTCATTTAATTGAGTAAATCTTTGTTACCTTTTATTGCAGAACACCTATAACAACTTTTACTGTAAGGAAGATTTATAATGGGTGAATTTCCCTAGGCTTTTGTTTTATTTTTTTTTCCTCACTGCTCTTTACTGTATAAACTACTTCTAGCCACCTTCTTGCTTTATTTTCTGCTATTTAGTTTCCTTGAAGATGATTTTTTGACTGTTGTAATGGTTGATTCTTTAGTAATAAACATTTAAATACCTATTAGGTGCATGATACTATACTAGGCAAGTCCTGGGGATATATTAGATGTGAGTCTATAACTCTCATTTTTATAACTTTAAAATTATGATATTTGTTTTTTATAATTTTTTACGCTATTTCTTTCTGTAAAGGTATTTTATACATTTTAGTTGTCAATATAGAAATCTTTGTAATATATTTGTAAACTTAGGAAAGTTGTAGAATTATGCCTTAAGAATTTTAGATTACTATGATGGCTAATGCTCTACCAAAATCTTTTTTTTCCCCTCCTAATTTAAGCCTAATAAGGCTTAAATTGTTAGCTCCAAGGTGCCAGATGTTCAGTTTTGTGTGGATAATGCAGTGATTATTTCTGGAGGTTTAGGGATAAAAGTAGTTTGGGGATTAGTGTTGACGTAGTTGAAGGCTTTTTATTGTAGTAGCATATACTTTAGTTAAGTATTTTTACAGGACAGATTTCTCTCTTACAAAACACTGATACGCATTAAGTAACTAGATAAGTTGTCACAATTCTGCCAGTCCTCTCAAAAGTTAGTGATAGAAGTAGGAGCATACTTTTATTCTCAGTCTGTCACACACTTTCTGAGGCATTACCAAATTATTCTATTTGGTTTTATATAAGTTTATAACTAGTATCCTTTTCAATAAAAGTATTCTTTTTTGTTGGCCTAACAGAATATGTAATGTGGTGTGATTTTTTTTTGGTTTATGTTTCTAGGTGATGGAACTAGAATGGCTGATTCAACGACAATGTTATCAATAAGTGATCCAATTCATATGGTGCTAATCAAAACAGACATATTTGGTGAGACCACTTTAGTAGCATCCTATTTTCTCGAATGGCGGTCCGTTTTAGGCTCAGAAAATGGAGTGACCAATCTTACCGTGGAACTTATGGGTGTAGGTATGATGATTAATATCATTGTTACCTTTTTATAGCCACAGTTTGTTTGTAAATACATTTTATGTTTTTTAAATGCCTTTATAAACCAAGAGGGAAACATGTAAAAAGAATTTCATTAGAATTACAATTGGCCCCCTGTATTGTAGTTTTGGGAAATGTCTTGAAGAATAGGATGAGTGTAGAACTTGACAGTCGATCTGGCCTTGTTTTAAGGAAAACTTTTTTTACGGGAAATGAATATGAAATTTTGAGAGCTTTTTAAAAAAAGTTTATTTGATTATGTATAAGGCTATAAAGAAAATTAAGATTCTTCACACATATACATGCACGCATACGCAAAAAAACCTTCACTCGGTTACATCCCAGAATACAGTACATCCCTGATAGTAACAGTAGTTTCCTACAGCGGCAGTTCTTGTGGGATATGGAGTAGATACTCTAACCTTTTACATGTGGGCAAGTGGCATTCAGAGGACCTGACTTGCTCAGTGTCCGTCTCAATGAATAGTACTCTTTGAGACAGAGATGGTGCCTATCTTATGCACCATTGTCTCCTTGGCCTCTTGCCTACTACTTGATAGGTAATACATATGTGCTGATACAATGAAAACCTACCAGTGTTTTATGCATAACATAATGGAATGACTTTGGTATTGAAAAGTAGTCACAGAATTAAGTCTGGCCATTGGACAGTATAGCTTTACTAATTTAGATTTTGATAAGTCAGACCATCAATGAGTTTTTCCTTAAATAAAAAGTAGAGAAAAAAGTTTTATGTAGGAGATTTATTTTCAAACGAGATACCCATTATTTGTCTTCAAATGTAGGCCTAACATGATAATTATAGTAATGACCCAGAAACAAGTGTATTCTCATTCAGCAAAGAAATATTAAATAGTTTTGATGTGAAGTATATTTGTTTTCCAATTCTTTAAATCCGGGCATAGCTTGAAAATTTGTCCTCCCATGTGGTGTGAAAATGGAAGGGATAAATGGGAATGACTATATGAGACAAAGAGTATAAATATTTTCTGAGAATGAGGTATTAACAGTTGCTTTGACTTTGTTTTTATTGTAAGTCTGGTTGGTATGATAGATTTAATGAAAGTCAAAATGAAGAATCCCAAATCCTTTAAGTCCGAAAAGTCCCTTAAAATGTGATTAGGAAGTTAAGAAAATAGGTTATCTCTTTATAATTAGATGAAAGCCTTTGTACAAAATAAAAATAAATTGATTTCGTTCATTTTTAATATGAATATTAAAGGTGATGTTAAATATCGTCTTTATTTTACGTAAGTGGTAAAGCACAAAATTCGTAAATTATTTTGGTTAGGCTTTGGTTGACTGACTATACCTACTATTGAAACCTCTGGAGTTCTAAATATTTATTTATATTTATAGGCACAGAATCAAAAGTTGCTGTGGGAATTTTAAATATAAAACTTGAGATGTACCCAGCACTCAATCAAACCTTATCTCAAGAAGTAGTAAACACGCAGGTAAATAATTCTGGATTTCTCCTCTTTGTGTATTTGTTTTCATAGTAGTATATTTACCTGTTGATCCTAAAAAGTACTCTTTTTAGAAAATTACAATTTATTAGTTTTAAGCAAGAGAATAACAATATCTTTTATTATTGAAAATGTCTGTATTGGGAGAAAAAAGATCACTGACTATCGTATAGAGACTGGATTGTACTGGGGAAAGTATAGGAACAAGGGAGTCAGGAGGTTCTTACAGACGAGCTGATGGTAGCTTAGATTAGGGTGGTGATGGAAAGAAGTGCATAGATTTGTTCTATATTTTGTAGTAATGAATTAAGGAGAATGAATAGAAATTGACTCTTCTTTTAAATTTCAAGCTTGCTTTGGAACGTCAGAAAACTGCAGAGAAAGAGCGATTATTTCTTGTATATGCTAAGCAGTGGTGGAGAGAATATTTACAAATTCGACCCTCACACAGCTCCCGGCTGGTTAAGATTTTTGCACAGGTTTGTAAATTGTATTAGAAAAGCTTCACACCTTTATTTGAGGTTTACTCTTGTGTATATACATTTCACTTAACTTGAATTTGTAAAATGTATTTATTCCAGGCAACTGAAAGTTTATTTGTAAAACAGAATGCTGATTTTGTAATATTCCTTCACTGAGTAAGTGAGCGATATAGTACAATCTTTGGTTTATTTTGCTTTTCATTTTCAATTACTGTTTCTTTAAACTCTTTTTTGAATGTATTTGATTTAAAGTAGATGAAAAGTTATTTTGTTTAACTTGGAGTATCTTTTTGATTGATACTTAGTACTAAGTAATTGACTACTGGGGCACTTCGCAATTTATGTGTAAAGTCAGCTTTTGTGTGCAGAACTGGGCCTCTGGCTATACATGTTTTTTTTGTTAGGGCCTTTTTTAAAAAGATAAACGATATAACATGTAATAATTCTATATAATCGAGATCTCTAAGCCAGTGACCAATAATATTTAACTGCAGCATTTTACCTCTTTATCTCTGCTTCTATTTTTCCTGTATCCTAAGCCTATTTTCTCTCATTAACAAACCACCATAAAATGTATGATCAGATCCATATTTTTTTGTAAGTTATGAGGAACCATTCGGATATTTCATGTGTTCAGCCTCATATACATGCTTTTTATCAGTATAGGGTAGTAGTATTTTGAATTGTGTTTCTCAGATCCTGTGCATTTGTCTAACATTACCCTACATTCCCTAGATTTTAGGACAGGCTAAAAGTGGTTCAATTTCTAGATGAGGAGCTTGGGAATGGGAGACTTCAGTTGACTAGTGGTGGAAATGAGGGTAATAGCTTCAGACTTTCTGGTAGCATTGTCTATACATTGAATGGCTGGGCAAGTAAGGTAGCAGTGATGTCAGGACAAGGACGAAAAGAAACCAATCAAAATATAACTGGCCCTCTGCTGTCTGTTTAGTCTGAGGTGAGATTATTCATTGCTGTGTGGAATCTGGGACCAGAAAGGCCCCCGGCGGGGGAGGGGCGGGTGGGAGAGGAGTGGATCAGAGAAATGGCACATGAAAGAGGAGGAGGAAGAGGAGGGGATATACAGTTAAGGGAATGGAGGAACTGGCATTTTCTTTTAGGAAATATTACTGAACAAGTTCCTGTCTCTTAAAACTCATCGTGAAAAAATTTGAACCACGTAAGGTCATTTAGTCTCATTGTAAGCATATGTGATCATTAAGCGGTCAGGCGTTGCCACTTTTAGTAAATAGTATGAAGGATAGAGAAGTGAAGAGGCTTTTCTGAAATCAAACAGCAACTCAGTCGTGGCAGACTATCAAATTGCAGTTTTGAATAGTGCTTTTTTGTTTTGACTTTGCTGCCTCTTTCCATATAGTGAGAACAAATAAAATGTTTATCTGGGGCCGGCATGGTGGTGCAGTGGTTAAGTTCGCACGTTCTGCTTGGCTGGCCTGGGGTTCGCTGGCCCGGATCCCGGCTGCAGACATGGCACCGCTTGGCAAGCCATGCTGTGGTAGGCGTCCCATGTATAAAGTAGAGGAAGATGGGCATGATGTTAGCTCAGGGCCAGTCTCCCTCAGCAAAAAGAGGCAGATTGGCAGCAGTTAGCTGAGGGCTAATCTTCCTCAAAAAAAAAAAAGAAAAAAAAGTGTTTATCTTACTTAGATTCCCCAGAGGTGTTTCTGGCTGCTGCTTCCTATATTTGAAATTAAAGAACAATGACAGTTACTTAAGGCACTCAATTTAATTACAAAAACTATAGTTTTAAACCAAGAAAATTATTATATATGGTCTGAAAATGAATTTCCTTTGCTTCCCAGACACAAGAGGAAATAGTTTGCAGCAGCACTGTTCCATAGAACTTTCTGCAGTGATAGAAATGTTGTATATCTGTGCTGTCTAGTATGGTAGTCCCTAACCATATATGGCTATTGAGCACACAAAATGTGGTTAATGTGACTAAAGAACTGAATGTTAAATTTCATTTAATTTTAATTAATTAAAATTTAAATAGCCACATTTAATTAGTGGCATTCTTGTTGGACAGAGTAGCTTTAGAGATTGAAATACTGAAAATTTGAAGACATTTTTAAGTAGTTTATGGGACTGTATTTAGGTACTATTAGAAATATTGCTGTAATGAAACATATAATGATGCAGCTTGTATTCCGAGATGCTGCTGTTGATGACTGATTTAGGGCAAATACGTCTACTTTTTAAGTACTCATCCCTTTCTTGCCTTTTAGTGGAGTTGTAAGAATAGGACTAACTGGCCCACATAGGAACTGACTTAATCGCCTTTATCCTAACCAAACATCTGTAGAATTCCCAGGGTCATTATACTTAAAAATTCATTGTTACTTTTCTCCCTCACTAGCTGGTTTTGCTATATAGTACAGTAGTAATTCACTTATGATAGCTTTTAAATTTTCTAGTGCAAGAAATTTAAAAGTAAGTTATAAGAATTGACCTTTAAGACCATTAAGTTTTAAGAAAATGTTATAAATCACTTCAGGATTGAGGCTGTTCTTTTAATGTTGAGATTGTGATTTCAGTACTTAATATTCTCATACAATACTTGATCATTAGTAATGCTGAATTAATGTAAAAGAAATCTAAATAATAGTTTTCTACTTCCCTCCAAAATTAGAATAATGATTTTCTGTTTTAAAAATCAGTGACATAAGGGGCCAGCTTTTTGGCATAGTGGTTAAGTTCGAGTTTTCTGCTTCGGTGGCCCTGGGTTCACAGGTTCAGATCCTGGGCATGGACCTATGCACCAAGCTCATCAAGCTGTGCTGTGGTGGCATCCCACATCCAAAATAGAGGAAGATGGGCACAGATGTTAGCTTAGGGCTAATCTTCCGCACCCACCCCACCCCCCCAAAAAAAGATTTGTGCCTTAAGAGACCCAGGGCTTAAATCTCCTCCTTTCTCTGTTCCTTAGTTTCCTTACCTGACTTTGGTCCTTCATTCTATTTGAGCTCTCCTAGCTGATCACTTCATTTTGTCTCTATTTTTGACTCTTAAGATGGTGTAGGGAGATGGAGAGTAACAGACCCCTATGAAAGTGTTGGAGCAAAGGAAGTAGAGCAGGGTGGGAAAGGACAGGAAAAAAACAACAGTGCCTTTTGGAGTTGAGAACCATAGGTATGAGTAGAAATCATAATAGTCATTTTGCTTTGTATCATATTAAAAACTCATGATCTATAGCATTAGGATAAAGGGAAGGAAATCACCAAAGCAAAGACAATCTTATCACTCTAACCACAAACTCACAACACAAGTTGGAATAAGAGATAAAAATAATAATTTAGGAGGGGAGGAGGAAAGGGACTGAAACAGTCTAGGCTAAGGAAGTAAGAGACCACCAGAAAATGGACTATGTTATACACAAGATTCTGAATACAAACTTCAGGGTAGCCACTAAACTAAAAAGCAGAACAGAGACACAAAACATAAATAAGGAAAAATCTAAGAAACACAGCATAAGAAATTGCAGAAGTCAATGGGTAGGCTAAAACACACAGGATGAGAAACAAAGGAAACACAGGAAAACCGGAAAACGAGCAACACAATGACAGCATTAAGCCCTCATGCATCAATACTCACCCTCAATGTGAACGGATTGAACTCTCCAATAAAAAGACACAGAGTGGCAAAATGGATTAAAGAACAAGATCCAACAATTTGTTGCCTCCAGGAAACACACCTCAGCTCAAAGGACAAACATGCTCAGAGTGAAGGGGTGGAAGACAGTACTCTAAGCAAATAGCAAATAAAAGAAAGCAGGTGTCACAATACTTATATCAGACAAAACAGACTTCAAGATAAGGCAGGTAAAGAGAGACACAGAGGGACAATATATGATGATCAAAGGGACACTTCATCCAGAAGAAATAATGCTTATAAATATCTATGTGCCCAACACAGGAGCACCAAAGTTCATAAAGCAACTATTAACAAACCTAAAAGAAGATATCAAAAGTAACACAATAATAGTAGGGGACCTCAACACCCCACTCACATCAATGGACAGATCATCCAGACAGAAAACCAACAAAGAAACAGTGGAGCTAAACGAAAAGCTAAAACAGTTGGACTTAATAGATGTATTTAGAATACTTCACCCCAAAACAGCAGAATGCACATTCTCCTCAAGCACGCATGGAACATTCTCAAGGATAGACCATATGTTGGGAAACAAGGCAAGCCTCTACAAATTTAAAAAAATTGAAATAATAACAAGCATCTTCTCCGATCATAATGCTATAAAGCTAGAAATTAATTACAAGAAAAAAGCTGAGAAAGGCACAAGGATGTGGAGACTAAACAATATGCTATTGAACAAGCAGTGGATCATTGAAGAAATTAAAGAAGAAATCAAAAAATACTTGGAGACAAATGAAAATGATAACATGCCATGCCAACTCATATGGGATGCAGCAAAAGCTCTATTAAGAGGAAAATTCATCGCAATTCAGGCACATCTTAACAAACAAGAAAAATCCCAAATCAGCAATCTTAAAGTACACCTAACTGAATTAGAGAAAGAACAACAAACAAAGCCCAAAGTCAGCAGAAGGAGAGAAATAATAAAAATCAGAGCAGAAATAAATGCTGTTGAAATAAAAACTCATGATCTTTCTCACTATAATCAATAAATAATAGGCAAGTTTTTTTCTTGCTGAGGCATGGGATTATATGGGAGAAGTGATGTTTTTGTGGTGTAGAAAGACATCAGTCGCTTTGAATTCAAACAGGTGGTGTTTCTGTTGGCTGAGTTAGGTCTTATTTCTGAGGAGCTTTGTCATAATAGAGAGTGTTAAATTGTCTCTGAATTTGAATAGAAAATGGCACTTTGGCCTTGTCATCTCAGTAATCATGAAGGTAAGTGAAGTAGAAATTTTGGTAATTTAACTCTAAAAGCACAGTGGTGAACAGTGATCAGAGACTCTTGTGTGCACAGTAGTTATTCAGCTCAAATGCTAGGATACATCCTGTATTTCAAATGTAAGATGTTTCCCTAAAATGTTTCCCTAAGATGTTTTCAAAACTCTGCTTTCACTTGACTTGGTTCACAAATCATTGTTTCCTATGGATCTCCAAGTTTAATGGAAACAAACTAAAAATGAGTTCTGATCATTGTTTTATCAGTTAATCTGAAAAGTTATTCTGTCTGGGTAAATATCATTAAATTCTGTGTGATAATATGAATGAATACTTCGGCTTAGATCCCCTCTCCATCTCCCACCCACTTGCCTACTTTTTCTCAGAGGAGTTTTTTTTTTAACTTTATTGAGGAATCATTGACAAATATAATTATATATATTTAAAGTGTACAGTGTGATGATTTGATGAACAAATACTTTATGGGATGATTACCAAGATCAAGATAATGAACACATCCATCACCTCACCTAGTTAACTCTTTTTTGTGTGTGTGTGTGTGGTGAGAATGCTGAAGATCTACTCTGAGCAACTTTCAAGTTTATAATACTATAGTGTTGACTATAGTAACCATGCTGTACATTAGATCCTCAGAACTTACTCTTCTTGTAACTGAGAATTTGTACCCTTTGACCTACATTACTCCATTTCCCTCTTCCCCCAACCCTTGGCAACCACCATTCCATTCTCCATTTCTATGAAATTGGCTTTTTTTTTTTTTTTTGAGATTCCGCATACAAGTGATACGGTACAGTATTTGTCTTTGTCTAGATGTCTGGCTTATTTCACTTAGCGTAATGCCTTTCAGGTTCATCTATGTTGTTGAAAATGGCAGGCTCTCCTTTTTATGGCTGAATAGTATTTCATTGTACATATACACCACATTTTGTTTATTCTTCTGTTGAAGGACATTTTGGTTGTTTCCACATCATGGCTATTGTCAGTATGCTGTGGTGTACATGGATGTGCAGATACCTGTTTTGAGATACTGATTTCAACTGCTTTGGATATATATCCAGGAATGGAATTGCTGGATCATAAGTTCAGGTTCCTATTGTCACAGGCTTTGGAGTCACATAGCTCAGGGTTTGAATCCTGGCTCCATTGCATTATAGCTGTAGCTTCGGTTTCTTCATCTATGAAATGAAAGTAATAGATGTTATGAGGATTGAGAGAGAAATTGTATGCACAGCACTCAGCAAGTTAGTGCTGGATGCTAGGTAAGCACTCAATAAGTGGTATCAGACTTATTTTATCTAATGTATTTAGAATACATTAGTGTTTTCTAAGAAAAGGTGTTAAAATTGGGAATGATTAATCTGTCATTACAGATGTTTTTCCCTTTCTCTTCCAGGATGAAAATGGGATAAATAGACCAGTCTGCTCCTATGTTAAACCACTTCGAGCTGGGAGGCTTCTGGATACTCCAAGGCAAGCTGCAAGATTTGTTAATGTCCTTGGTTATGAAAGAGCCCCTGTTATTGGAGGAGGAGGTAAACAGGAACAGTGGTGCACACTCCTGGCCTTTCTCTGTAGAAACAAGGTATCCTACGCTCAATAGAATTAAAAAGCAGTACATTATAGTTATTGTGAGTTTATGGTGCATTTGTAAAAGAATTAACTTAGAAAAAATATACATATTGTCAACTTGAACAAATCAGAATCTCTTCACCATTTTCCCTAACATTTAAATGTCAATACATAAAGAAACAACTTAGCATCTTTATTTTTTCATGTAGTTTCTTATTTAACATAATATGATTTTTGTGAGATAGGGACCTACGAGTACTATAGTGTCAGGATCCAAGATATAGAGGTAAATTAGTGAATTAGAAACACTGCCAGGACCAGAACCATGGTCTTCTAGGAGTATTCATGTGTTACAATTTGCTTAGATGATACATTTTTTTTGAAAGAGGAATTGGCAGTCAAAATGAATATAGAAAAAGATCTTGGATTACATGATATTTTGTTTAGTTTCAAATTTAATTATATATTTAAGAATTTGTGTACATTTGTTGATGCTAAATGAAATTTATTTCAATAAACTAATTTTATAGATAATGGGATATTTCCTAATCTTATGTGTCCCAAAAATGTTGATGATATTATAAAAACAAGTGAGACTATCTTTAGCATTCCAATTCTGTTGAAAGAACAGAAAAAAATTTCTTTATTATTGTTTTGAAATAATTTTGTTTAGTCTGAGCTTGTGTGACTAGTATGGGTATTCACAAGGCAAAGCTGTACAGTGGAAGAAACTATTTAGATTAGAGATTGATTTGTCAATTAGAAATATTTTGTCTTAAAGACAATTGAAAACAGTTAAGCATTGCTTATCAAAAGAATTGTTAGTTTTTAAAGATTCACTCAGCTGACATCTGTTGCCAATCTTCCTCTCTTTTTTTTCCCCTCCCCAAAGCCCAGTATGTAGTTACATATTCAAGTTGTAAGTCCTTCTAGTTCTTCTGTGAGCCACCAGCATAGCATGGCTACTGACACATGTGTGCTGTGCTTCCATGTCCAGGAACGAAACCTGGACTGCCAGAGCAGAGCACGCTGAACATTAACCGCTAGGCCATCAGGGCTGGCTCCAAAAAAATTATTGTGATTTATTCCCAAGCTGTAGTTCCCAAAAGTTGTGTGTATGAATTTAAATTTTTATTTCAAGTATAGTAGGTGTGAAACATATTTAAAATTATTGTGTAAATAATTCTTTTGTAAAGCAAATATTCACCCCTTTGATTCACTGTTTTTATTTACCTAAGTTTGTTTAAAGAGAAAGCACATCTTTTTTTTTTTTTTAAAGATTGGCACCTGAGCTAACAACTGTTGCCAATCTTCTTTTTTTTGCCCCCTGCTTTTTTCTCCCCAAATCCCCCCAGTACGTAGTTGTATATTTTAGTTGTGGGTCCTTCTGGTTGTGGCATGTGGGACACCACTCAACATGGCCTAATGAGTGATGCCATGTCTGCACCGAGGATCTGAACCCTGGGCCGCTGAAGTGGAGTGCACAGACTTAACTGCTCGGCCATGGGGCTGGCCCAAGAAAGCACATCTTAAAAGCTTGCAAATTAGTTAAAAAATTGTTCTTGCATAAACAGCAGCATTACAACTGTTGTAAAGTAAAGGTGAAATTACATTCATAATTCTATTACCAATTTTTCATCTTTTTTTATATTTTTGTTTTTCTCTTGTGTATCATTTTTGACGTAATTATAATTAAGATAATAAAGTTTTGTGTCATACTTTTAGCCTTATGCCATGAACATTTCCCCATGTGTTGCTATGATCTTTATGATCTCTGTCTTTTAATGGCTGTATAAAGTTTTCTTGAGTTTATATAAAATCTACTTAACTCTTTCGTCATTGTAGAAACTGTTTCTTTTGACTAAGGCTTACTTCCAATTTTTTGGTATCACTGCAAATGAATTTTTGCATTGAATATGTTTGATTGTATTGTTATTTTTCCTTTGAAATTTTTTTAGTATAAAATCTCAGTACAGAAATTATTCGGTCTAAAAGATTGGATATTGTATTTTTCAAAAGTCAGTTTGATGATTATAAAATGCTATTTGTTTTATTACTGTTAATTAAAAAACAACAGTGTAGAGCCACTAATGCAAAAGTTTTTGGGAAAGAAATCATCCCTCATTCTAACACTGAATTCAGTAGTTATCTTTGTTTTTGCATATTACCCATAGTCCTACACTTAAATACATATCTTCACGTAATTTTAGCCTTAGTGTTTAATGTTTTAATGTTTTCTTCATGGAACATATTATCAGATATTTTCTATTTTTGTAGTTTTCATAATTTTTTTAAATTGAAGGTAATAGAACATTATCAAAGAGAATTTAGAAAGTAGAAGGGACAATTATATATCACCTACCCTAATTATAGCCATTGTTTCATTTTTTGTTCTTTGATCCAATCTTTTTTTCTATATATTTCCTTAAACTGATGATGTATAGCTACTATAGCTGATTGTTTTAAGTTTTTTCCCATTTATTTACATTTCCTGCTGTATGATTTGTCAGCTTATCTATTCATGTCCTTTAGCTATCCATCTTTAACATCTTACTGCTTTTTTCTGTGTTTTATGAGTTCTTTATAAACTTTTGAATCTGAATGCCCCCTCTTAAAGTGTATGTGTTATGACTATGAGATTGATGAGCACTGACTTTGTAAAATAATTTAGGTTCTTCTAAAATTAGTATATTCTCTTTTCCCCTCGTTGTTTCAGCTTAACACTAGACTAATGATTAAAAGTAAAAGATTTAATAATATTTTGAATTGTAATTATATATTTAAGTATTTAACAAGGAAACAGTATGAAGGAATCAGTACTTAATTTTAATTCGTGTCATTTCCTAGGGTGACTGTGAAGATCATGCTAACCTTCTGTGCAGCCTCCTTCTTGGATATGGATTAGAAGCCTTTGTCTGTGTTGGGACTAAGGCAAAAGGAGTACCTCATGCATGGGTTATGACTTGTGGAACTGATGGAACCATCACTTTTTGGGAGAGTTTAACAGGACACAGGTTAGTCAACTAAATTTACAAGGATATTAAAATGAAGATGTAAATGTTTTGAATTGCAGGTTTTTTGTTTATATTGACAGTACTCAAAGGCATATACTGATAATTTTAGTTATTAGAGCCTTTTTGATGACCATGTAAAAAATTACTTCAGTTAAGATAGCTGTTAAATACACTCTAAGAAAATTTGTAGGGGCTGGCCCTGTGGCCGAGTGGTTAAAGTTCACGTGCTCCACTTTGGTGGCCCAAGGTTTTGCCAGTTCAGATCCTGGGTGTGGACATGGCACCACTCATCAAGCCGTGCTGAGGTGGCGTCCCACATGCCACAACTAGAAGGGCCCACAACTAAAAATATACAACTGTGTACCAGGGCTACTTTGGGGAGAAAAAGGAAAAATAAAATCTTTAAAAAAAAAAAAAATGTGTACACCTTAAATATTCTTTACCAACATGATATTGGTAAAAATAAACTATATTTACTTTTAATTTTGTATAATTGGCATATGCTTTTTCTGGTGATCGTCTCTATGCCTGAAAATAAATTCAAGTTGCAAATCATGATTTCTTTTGAAAATTTGATGTGGACGCTAACTTCATGATAGTAAATCCACTGTATGTTTTTTTCAGTTGTTTTGCTTGTCATCAGATTTTGAAAGAGTTAAATGCTCCCTCCTTCCTGGAACATTCTTTTTCCTTAGCTTCTGTCATAGCACTGTCTTTCAGTTTTCATTATTCCTCTCTGGCTATTCTCAGTTTTCCTTCATCTTGTCTTTAAATGTTAGGGTTCTAAAGGCGCAACCCTGGGCCCTCGTCTCATTTTCTTAGGTTCTCTTTTTCCCTGTTTGATAGACATTTTGCTTAGTTTTGCCTAATAATGTATTACTAAATTATTTTAATTGTGTTGTATGAGAGAAACATTTTTGATCTTAACTATATACATAGAATATATTCTTTTGTTAAAGGAATAAAGTTGGTTTCTATATCATAAGATGTGTCGTACAATTAATACAGAATAATCAAATTGTGGAAATATAAGGAAAAACAAGTATTAAACTCTCATCCTGGGAAATCGTTAAGCCTTAAGTGTTAGAATAATTTTTTTCCTCGATAAAAGCTGCCTTCTTATATTTTAAGTTTTTATTATGTAAAATTATAATTTACTTTTTTTAGGTACATCCACAAATCTACCAATCCTGATGAACCTCCAGTTGCCGAACAACCCAAACCATTGTACCCATATCGAACAGTTGGTTGTGTTTTCAATCATCAGATGTTCCTGGGAAATTGTCAGCCCTCTGACTCAGTAGAAGTCTGTGTATTTGATTTGAATGATGAGTCCAAATGGAAACCCATGAGTGAAGAAGCGATTAAATCTGTATGTGCTCCAGGAGCAACAACATCCCTTCCTCCCTTTCCACCTCTATGTGCATCCACGATTGATGCTTCAGTAACAAGTAATGAAATAGAAATGCAGCTAAGGCTACTAGTGTCAGAACACAGGAAGGTAATTAACACTGGAATTTGTAGTTTCATACATTTTTTTAATTTGTTGACATATTTCAGTTTTTTTGGCATGTATGATAGTGCCAGTCACTATTCTAGCTCGGAACAAAGCAAATATGCTCCCTGCCTTTATGAATTTGTAGTTTGAAAGTCATAGGAGTTAAGTTCTAAGACTCAAAAATTTCCAGATTCAACCAATACTTCTTAGAACCTTCTGGAAATGAAGAATGGTGAACTTGTTCAGACTTTTGCTGAATACCGCTATTTAGATTTCCAAATATTTACATCATTTCCAATTAAAAATAGTGAGTTATATTTTTTTCATATTCGTTTTGTTTTTTTTTTCCCAGGTTGATTTTGTTTTGCTTTCCTATTAGACTAAATTAGGTGGGTGTAAAATGATATCCTCATTCTGGCTTTAATTTCCATTTCCCTGATTACTAATGAGGTCAAACCTCTTCTTTATTAGCCATTTAGATGTCTTTTGTAAAGTACCTTGAAGAAGACATGAAAAGCATTAACCATAAAGGAAAAGATTAGTATGTTTTAAGAACTTACGTTCATCAAAAGAAACCATTAAGAGAGTGAAAAGAGCAGCGTTGGAGTGGGAAAAGTTATTTGCAACACATATAACCTACAGAGAACCCAAAATTCCTACAAGAGATTTGTTTCTAATTCACCTTTTGGGATTCCCTAATAGACTCCCCACCTTGGGTGAGCCCTGTTTTCCATGTCCCTTGAGGCCATCAAAGGTAAATTGATTTATCCCATATGTTCTCAGGGCTCCCAGTGACTCTCAGCTTTGGCCTCTAAAATCTCCCTTACTCATTTGCCAACTCATCAGAGTATTTAAAAGTATGTTTTGGAAAATATTTAATCTGGCATTTGTAGTATGTTTTCAGCAATAGGGTGGTCAGGGACTTAGTTCATTACACTACTGGAAATGAAATCCCCTCATTACCGTCCCTTTCTCTCCATCACTTGTATTGCCTTTTAGTTTTCGTTTCTTAGGTCCTGTTTACAAATAAAACTAATGTTTTATTGCATTATAAGAATACTTTGTATAGGAAAAGAAAACAAGATTGATCTTAGCTGCCAGTGTTGCTTACTAGCTAAGTTAATGGTGCTTGTAAACCTGCGAGTGAGAGTCCCTTTTTGCTTTTTGCTGGAAAAGTGTAGATGATCATGGACTTTAGGGATCACTTGGAACCAGTTAAAACCTTGAATGTGAAATCAAGAAATGCTAAAGATCTGTTATGATAATCAAAGTATTTATAATTTCGAGAAGTTTTTTATGTTGGTAAAAAAATTTTTAAAATATGACATCTAGACATGAATAGTTCATTTGATGTTATAAATGAAATCAAATGGCCTTCAGCATTCCATAGAAACATGTTTTAAGCTCCCTGAAGGCCTTTAGCATGTCTTCTTCACCTTTTTATTTCTTACAGTATAAAAGTCATCACCTTTCAGAGTAAACGCTCAGTAAATATTTGTTTAATTGTATATGCAGTTTGTTTGTTGACTTTTCTCTCCTACTGTGTTTGAATTTATGGTAGGAGCAGTCAGTTAAGCAAATTCAATCCTACTTAATTCTTTAAAGTTAAATAAAACGTGACCTCAAAATTCAGTGACACTGTGTCTTCCATAGTAGGACTATCCCATGTGGTCTTTTCTAGTGGATATTAAGGAAGTATAAGATTTGGAACCTTCACTAACATCATTGTATTGAATGGCTTTTGGTTATTTCTCTAAGAAGTAAAACCTGATACCTGTAGTTCCTTTTATTTTTATTTCTATCTATTCTTATATTAATCAATGATAAGTTTAAACAATTATGACAGGTTTTAAAAATCTTTTCTTGGCTTATATTAAAATAATCAACATTTTAATTATAATTGGTTTTTAAAATATTAACATGTTTCACTTTTACTTTTTCTCTTTTGATTGCTGTAGGATCTTGGCCTCACTACTGTTTGGGAAGACCAGCTTTCCTATCTCTTATCACCAGCTTTGGCTTCTTATGAATTTGAACGTACGACAAGTATATCTGCAGGCAATGAAGAATTTCAAGATGCCATAAGGAGAGCTGTACCTGATGGTCACACGTTTAAAGGGTTCCCAATACATTTTGTGTATAGAAATGCAAGGCGTGCATTTGCTACCTGTCTTCGGTAAGGTGGGATTTAGGAATTCATGAATGTTTTTGGCTTAGGAATCTTAACCATCAGTTAGTCTGGTAGTTATTTAGGAATGACTTCAGCATCACACAGGGAGCTTTTATAATGACTTAACCTCTTTGCACAGATTGTGATTCATTTGGTCTGAAATGTAGCTCTAGATAGTTTGGGATAATTTTCCCAGTGATTTTGGTGCAACCTCAGTCGATCTTGTCTAGTATAATTTTTTTAAATTTATAGACTATGAGAAAATAGTCTATAATTTGAATAGCTCAACCAAAATTACAAAGCTATTGGTAGCAGAGAGAGGATTTAAAAAAATTATTGTAAATACTGACTTACTTCAAAATAAGAAAGTAAAGCCTATGTTCACTTCTTAATTGAAAAAGTTTCTTTCTTCGGTAGGTCTCCTTTTTGTGAAGAAATAATCTGTTGCCGCGGAGACCAGGTGCGACTGGCAGTTCGTGTCCGAGTATTTACTTACCCTGAATCTGCATGTGCTGTTTGGATCATGTTTGCTTGTAAATATCGCTCAGTATTATAGGACTAACATTTCTATAAGAATATACCTGTTTAATTGGAATTTTACGCATTGTACATCACTAGCTGTTTAGAGGTTCATTATTTTAAAAATCGCAATCTGGCTTAGATGTCATATTTCACTTTTGTATATACCTGACTCATAATGTTTGAAAGAAATCATGATGTGTGTATTTAAAAATTAAGCATGAAAAACTTGTATAAATCTGAATGGAATTTAGTGTAAATTGTGTATATTCTATTTTAATAAATACTGCTTTGTTTATAGGTATTCAGTAGTTTAAGTATGAATATTAAATTTACTCAGTTTTCCTTACATTAACAGGTAATCAGAAATATATTTGTCTAAGGGTTTGAGGTATAGTAAAATCAATATGATCATTGTTTTTCATAGATTAATGGGATTATTTTATATGAATTAGAAGGAATTAACCTCACAACAGATTTATTTGTTAAATAGGCGAAAATATATTTTGATGAATTATCGCTTTCGTCGTTTACCCATGGATAAGGATATTCGTGACTTCAGAGATTTATGGGAAGACTTTGATGTAAGGGTATGAAAAAAACTAGTACCAGAAAAGCATAAATATTGATAAGAAAAAAAACCTCACATGAAGGTACACAAATATGTTATTTTGATTCATTATAAAAATAAATTGGGTCTTTTAGAAAAAAAAGATGATACCCTTTTGTTTTTATACTGATAAATTGTTTTCTATAATTAATATTGCCAGTCTGTTGCTGATTTTCTGTGGCCAAAGGATTCATTTTTAGCCTCTTCATGGATTCCATATTCTGAATCCACATTTTTTTCTTTCCTCTTTTCATTGTGATAAAAACATCAGTGTATATGTAACTAATCTAAATCAGAGAATCATCATGTGAGACCACTGAAAAGTAAGCATATGTGAGTGACTCCGTGCTGATGTTTGTTTTAAAATTGAGCAGGGTTTTAAAAGTTAGTTTTAAAAGTGAGCAGCAGTGAGCATTAAAAAGACTATAGCAGTTTGACTTTTTGTAAGAAGCTGCATGATGTAAGTGATAAGTTTGAGCATCCATTCAGCATCTCTGTGCACAGTGCTTAATTCAGTTGCTTCTTATGAAACTGGTCTTAAGAAAGTAACTGTATACCAGTTGGCTGTGCAAGTTATTCCTTTCATTACTTTAATTTACCATTGCAAATAAAATGACTTGATGTTTCTTGAAAATTAAAATCTAAAGCTATCCTAAAATTTATTTATTTTTTTTACGTATGAAAAATATTTATGGTTTAATTTGTTTAAAAAGTCTGAAAATATCCCTCTTCTTTCAGTTTTCATTGAAAATGATAATCAGATGTTTCTTGTGAGACTGACATGACTAGAGAATTAGCAAAATAAGAATTAAGACGTTTTTACTCTGTTGCCAAAATTACTCATAAAGTTATCAACAAGAAAATTGCTTGTAATTTTCAGCTTTTGGAACAGACTATTTATGAGGCACATACTAAGAGGCAGACTATATTAAGATCAAGGCTGTGTTACCATTGAGGCTGGGCTTCCTGCCTTACTGTACCAGAGTAACACATGTATTTATAATGGGCCTTTGGTATGAATTCTAAAATAAATTTCCTCTTTATGCACTTTAATAGAGTCTGGCATGAATTAATATTTTTCTCTAAAGATGATTTATTTCAAGATTAGTGCATTTATCACTAGAATTCTGCTACTCTTACCAGTAAGTTTTCTTTTTAAAAATTAAACTTACCTTGTATATTTAGCTCTGTCATAAAAGTTGTTTTTCTATTAAAAACATAAAATTAATATAATGTCTCTAAAGTGTTCTTTTTGACAATCTGCACTAACATAGTCCTCTTTACATATATGTGGGTTTATTTAGTAGAAGAATATCAGACACCTAGAAACTTAGTTACTCAAGCATGAACCTGTTGAATAAAACTTACTAAATTCAGTTCCAACTAACTAAACACTCTAAGTTCCTTTAAAATTTTTTGTAGTATTGATAGCATCTGCAAAAACATATTTATAACTTGGCAATTCTGGAAAGTACACAGATTTGAAACCCATTTTTCTACTTCTAAACAAAGATAAGGTTTGTGCCAAATGAAGTACAGGCTTTTATGTTTGAAACAAGTATTGCTCATAAAGTAGTATTGGCGGATATCTGACCCTCAGAAGGTGTTACTTCTGAGCCATCGATTGCTTTAACTAACTCATTCACACTTCTGATTTCATGCTCTACTAACCAAGAAAATGGGTTGGACTACAGTTTGCAATTTCATCATTTTTTTCTTTGACTCTTAGATAACAATTTTGTACTTTTTTTTTTTTTAAAGATTTTATTTTTCCTTTTTCTCCCGAAGCCCCCTGGTACATAGTTGTGTATTTTTAGTTGTGGGTCCTTCTAGTTGTGGCATGTGGGACGCCGCCTCAGCATGGCTTGATGAGTGGTGCCATGTCTGTACCCAGGATCCAAAGTGGCAAAACCCTGGGCCACCGAAGCAGAGTGTGCGAACTTAACCACTCGGCCATGGGGCCGGCCCCTGTACTTTCTTTTTAGGTAGATAAGTATAGGAATTAGATAATCTGCTTTTAACATGCACTTCACTTTTATACCAATGAAAGTAGTATTGCTTTCCAGTTATTGGTAGTTGAGAAATAATTTGAGATTAGCTAAAGCCTATATAAAATCTTGAAAACAAAATAGCCAAACACATAAACTAGATGCCATCCAATATTGAAGAACCTTAACGCCTTGTTTATAGCATATTCTGCATTTAAAGCACGACTTCAGTTATAATCATTAATGTATTTAAATGTGAGTATTAAACGTTAAATGTTTTCTTCTGAGATTTGGTTGGCATAGTCATTGTAATTACATGTCACTTTTATTTGGTTTGTGAATTAACTACTTGACACTAGTGTCAATGTAGTCATGGATATTAGGAAGAAAGGAGAGGAGATTATTAGCTGGTAGTTAGTTCACATATATTTCTATGAAATAAAAGATTTGTTTCTCTGATTCTACTGAATTTAGACTTGTACTCCAAAACAGATGTTTACCAGCATTTTTGAAGGTGGCTCGTTTTTTTTTCATCTGCTCAAAACCAGAGTTTTTACCACCTTTATATTTATGCTATTTTTACATGTGATTTAATATTTCATGGCCTGGAATTACAGGATTTTGGACTTGAATCTTAGGTCTTCTAGTCAACTTAATTTATATATTAATGAAATTGGGATCCAGAGAAGTGAAGCTCCCTGTCCAAGGATACATTTCTCTAGTAGCAGATCAGTTCTGCATCTAAGTCCTGACTTTGACCCAAGAGGTAGGAATATGGAAGGCATCTGTCTCTGAGGGTGCTCATCATATAATCTATCAAAACTTACAGTATCAGTATGGGGTTTCAAGTCACTGACAGATGAGGCCAGAATTAAATTTTAGGGAGGTGGCCTAGGGAAGCTGAGGCCCTGAGAGGGGCAGTGAGCTGCGTGAGACTCCTTGTGGTGTGGAAGGTCAATAATATAAAGACGTGGCATTCTGTTTCTTTGGATGCTTATGAGAGATTCAGTGAACGACTGAGATACAATATGCATCTAGAAAATATTTTAGTTATATTCAGTCTGTATTCTGAAAGAATTCATTGTGAAATCCATTTATTTACAAATTAGGTGTAACTGGCTGGTTGTTACTTAACTTTTAAAAAAATCTTTTCTTTTGCAAAATGTGCCATGTCCGCGCCCAGGATTCGAACCAATGAAACACTGGGCCACCTGCAGCGGAGCACATGAACTCAACCACTCGGCCACGGGGCCAGCCCCCTCTGCCCATTTTTTGATCAGGTTGTTTGTTTTTTGTTGCTGAGTTGTGTGAGTTATTTATATATTTTGGAGATTAACCCCTTGACAGATAGATGGTTTGCAAATATTTTCTCCCAGTTGGTGGGTTGTCTTTTCATTTTGTTCCTGTTTTCCTTTGCCTTGCAGAAGCTCTTTAGTATGATGAAGTCCCACTTGTTTTTTTCTTCTTTTGTTTCCCTTGCCCGAGTAGACATGGTATTCGAAGAGATCCTTCTAAGACTGACGTCAAAGAATGTACTGCCTGTATTCTCTTGTAGGCGTTTTATGTCTCAGGTCTTACCTTCAAGTCTTTGATCCATTTTGAGTTAATTTTTGTGTATGGCGAAAGATAATGAATGATCTACTTTCGTTCTTTTGCATGTGGCTGTCCAGTTTTCCAGCACCATTTATTGAAGAGACTTTCCTTTCTCTATGGTATGTTCTTGGCTCGTTTGTCGAAGATTAGCTGTCTGTAGATGTGTGGTTTTATTTCTGGGCTTTCAATTCTGTTCCATTGATCTGTGTGTCTCTTTTAGTCCTAGTACCATGCTGTTTTGATTACTATAGCTTTGTAGTATATTTTGAAGTCGGATTGTGATGCCTCCAGCTTTGTTCATTTTCTCAGGATTGCTTTAGCTATTCACAGTTGTTTGTTGCCCCATATGAATTTTAAGATTCTTTGTTCTGTTTCTGTGAAGTATGTCACTGGGATTCTGATTTGGATTGCGTTGAATCTGTAGATTGCTTTAGGTAGTATGGCATTTTAACTATATATTCTTCCAATCTGTGTGCATGGAATAGCTTTCCATTTCTTTGTGTCATCAGCGATTTCTTTCAATAATGTCTTACAGTTTTCATTGTATAGCTCTTTCACCTCCTTGGTTAAGTTTATTCCTAGATATTTTATTAGTTTTGTTGCAATTGTAAATGGGATTGTATTCTTGACTTCTCTTTCTATTAGTTCATTATTAGAGTATAGAAATGCAACTTATTTTTGTAAGTTGCTTTTGTACCCTGCAACTTTGCTGTAGTTACTGGTTATTTCTAATAGTTTTCTGATGGATTCTTTAGGGTTTTCTTTATATAAAAAGTCATCTGCAAACACTGAGAGTTTTGCTTCTTCATTGGCTATTTGGATCCATTTTATTCTTTTTCTTGCCTAATTGCTCTGGCCCAAACCTCCAGTACTATGTTGAATAAGAGTGGTGAGAGTGGGCACCCTTTTCTTGTTTCTGTTCTCAGAGAGATGGTTTTCAGTTTTTCCCCATTGAGTATGATGTTGGCTGTGGGCTTGTCATATGTTGAGGTACTTTCCTCCGTATCCATTTTATTGAGAGTTTTTTTTTTTTTTATCATAAATGGATGTTGGATCTTGTCAAATGCTTTCTCTGTGTCTATTGAGATAATCGTGTGGTTTTTATTCTTCATTTTGTTAATGTGGTGTATCACATTGATTGATTTGTAGATGTTGAACCATCCCAGCATCCCTGGTGTAAATCCTACTTGATCATGGTATATGGTGATTTTAATGTATTGCTGTATTTCGTTTGCCAATATTTTATTGAGGATTTTTGCATCTATGTTCATCAGCAATGTTGGCCTGTAATTTTCCTTCTTTGTGTTGCCCTTCTCTGGCTTCAGGATCAGAGTGATGTTGGTCTCATAAAATGTGTTAGGAAGTGTTCTTTCTTCTTCAAGTATTTGGAATAGTTTGAGAAGGATAAGTATTAAATCTTTTTTGAATATTTGGTGGAATTCTCAAGAGAAGCCATCTTGTCATGGACTTTTGTTTTTTGGGAGGTTTTTGATTACTATTTTAATCTCTTTACTTGTGATTGGTCTATTCAGATTCTCTATTTATTGTTAATTCAGTTTTGGGAGGTGTTATGAGTCTAAGAATTTATCCATTTCTTCTAGATTGTCCAATTTGTTGACATACAGTTTTTCATCGCATTATCTTATAATCCTTTGTGTGGTATCCGTTGTAATTTCTCTTTCATTTCTAATTTTATTTATTTGAGTGTTCTCTTTTTTTCTTAGTGAGTTGGCTAAGGGTTTGTCAATTTTGTTTATCTTCTCAAAGAACCAGCTCTTGGTTTCATTGATCCTTTTTCTACTGATTTTTTTGTTTCAATTTCATTTATTTCTGCTCTAATTTTTATTTCTCTCCTGCTAACTTTAGGCTTTGTTCTTCTTTGTCTAATTCTCTTAGGTGTACTTTAAGACTACTTATTTGAGATTTTTCTTGTTTGTTAGTGTGGGCCTGTATTGCTATGAATTGCCCTCTTATGACCACTTCTGCTGCATCCCATTTGAGTTGGTATGGTGTATTTTCATTTTCATCTGTCTCTAGATACCTTTTCATTTCTCCTTTAATTTCTTCACTGATCCATTGGTGGTTCAGTAGCATGTTGTTTATTCTCCACGTATTTGTCACTTTCCCAGCTTTTCTCCTGTAGTTGATTTCTAGTTTCATGGCTTTATAGTTGGAAAAGATGCTTGATATGATTTCAATCTTCTTAAATTTATTGATGCTTACCTTGTTTACCAACAAATGGTCTATCCTTGAGAGTGTTCCATGTGCACTTGAGAAGAATGCGTATTCTACTGTTTTTGGATGGAATGTTCTATATCTATCTATCTATCTATCTATCTATCTATTAAGTCCATCTGGTCTAGTTTTTTGTTTAATTCCACTATTTCCTTGTTGACTTTCTGTCTAGATGACCTCTTCATTGTGGTAAGTGGGGTGTTATGGTCCCCTATGATTATTGTGTCATTGTTAATATCTCCCTTTAGGTTTATTAATAGTTGCTTTATGTACGTTGGTGCTGCTGTGCTGGGTACATATTAGAAGTATTATATCTTCTTGGTAAAGTGTCCCTTTCATCATTATATACTGCCCCTCTTTGTCTCTCATTGCCTGTTTTATCTTGAGGTTTACTTTGTCTGACATAAGTATGGCAATACTTGCTTTCTTTTGTCTACCATTATCTTGGAGTATTGTCTTCCATCCCTTCACTCTGAGCCTGTGTTTGTCATTGGAGCTGAGATGTGTTTCCTGGAGGCAGAATATTGTTTGGTCTTGTTCTTTAATCCATCTCTCCACTCTGTGTCTTTTGATTGGAGAATTCAATCCATTTACATTTAGAGTGATTATTGACATATAAGGGCTTAATACTGCCATTTTATCACTCATTTTCTGGTTGTTCTGCATTTCCCTCGTTTCTTGTTCTGTGTATTTCAGACTACCAGTTTGGTTTGGTAGTTCTCTATGATTGTTTTCTCAGTTTTCTATTTATTTATCATTTGTGTCTCTGTTCTGATTATTTGTTTAGTGGTTACCATGAGGTTTATATAAAAGACATCATAGCTAAGATAGTCCATTTTCTGATATCCTCTTATTTCCTTAGACTAAGCCACTTCCATCCCTGTCCTCTTCCCCTTCTAAGTTGTTATTGTCACATCTTATTCCATCTTGTGTTGTGAGTTTGTTGTTAAAATGACAAGATTATTGTTATTTTTGATGTTGTCCTTCTCTTTATCTTTAATGTTGTAATTGTTTGCTAACCTGTTCTGATAGCTGCAATTTTCTGATTTTGTCTGTGTATTTATCTCCTTGCTCAAGGCTTTGTAAACCCTTTCTTTTTTTTTCAGACTTGAGGGCCTTTTGATCATTTCTTGTAGGGAGGGTCTTGTGGCAATGAATTCTCTCAGCACTTGTTTGTCTGGGGAAGTTTTTATTTCTCCATCATATCTGAAGGATATTTTTGCTGAGTAGGGTATTCTTCACTGAAAGTTTTTGTCTTTTAGAATTTTGAATATATTATTCCAGTTTTTCCTAGGCTGTAAGGTTTCTGCTGAGAAATCTGCAGAAAGCCCGATAAGGGTTCCTTTGTAAGTTATTTTCTTCTGCTTTGTTGCCCTTCATATTTTTTCTTTGTCATTGACTTTTGCCAGTTTTACTACTGTGTGCCTTGGAGAAGATCTTTTTACATTGATATGATTAGGAGTTTTTAGCTTCTTTCTTTCTTTTGCATTTCCAGCTCTTTACCCAAGTTTGGAAAGTTCTCATCTATTATTTCTTTGAACAAGCTTTCTGCTCCATTCTCCCTTCCTTCTCCCTCTGGAACACCTCTAATCTTTATGTTGCATTTCCTAATTGAGTCACATTTTTCTTGGAGAATTTCTTCATTTCTTTTTAGTCTTAATTCTCTCTCCTCCTTCCTCTGAAGCATTTCTATATTTCTGTCTTCTAGATTGCTAATTCTATCCTCTATAATGTCAGCTTTGTTATTTGTCTTTATCTCATTCATTTTCCTTTATAGTTTCAATCTATTTTGTGAAGAATTCCCCCTGTTCATTAATTTTGTTCCTGACTTCATTGAAGTCTATCTGAATTTTCTTGTAACTCATTGAGTTTTTTATGATAGCCATTTTGAATTCTCTGTCATTTAGATTATAAATTTCTGTGCCTTCAGGATTGATTTCTGGGTGCTTGTCATTTTCCTTCTGGTCTGGAGTGTTAATATTATTCTTTTTCTTTTTTTTTGTTGAGGAAGATTGGCCCTGAGCTAACATTTGTGCCAATCTTTCTCTATTTTTTGTATGTGCGATGCTGCCACAGCATGGCTTCATGAGCGGTTTGTAGGTCTGCTCCTGGGATCTGAACCCACAAACCCTAGGCCATCAAAGTGGAGCATGTGAACTTAACCACTATGCCACTGGGGTAGCCCCTGGCCTGGAGTATTAATATATTTCTTCATACTGTTTGATGGAGTGGATTTGTGCCTTTGCATATTGATAGTATGTGGTTGCAGATTCCGCCTGCTGCCAGTGGTTGTGGTTGGGGGGAGTCAGGAGCTGTGTATTCTGAGCCTGCCACGATCCCTGGTGTCTGCCTGTTCTTTGGAATCTATGCTGACAGGGCTTGTCTGCAATTACCTGTTCACAACTGCTGCTTTTCTAAGGTTTGCACAGGCACTCTGGCCTATCTGGAGTGCCAGGTGGGGGAGGGGAGGGCCACTCTCTTTTGTATGTACGATTCCAGGGCTGTTCTCCCTCTGTCCTCACTATCTGCCCTCCTGGTGTGCTGGCTTGATGAAGACACCCCTGCAATAGGTTAGCCTCCTCTGTGTGGAGCTTTCCCATGGGCTGTGAGGGAACTTGGAGAACAAAGGTGTTTCCATGGAGAGCTGCCCCTGCCCCCTCTTTTCTCAGAGCCGCACACAGTCCTGTGCCCTCATTGCTGCCAGAGAGAGAGAGAGGAGATCCCCTTACTTCCTTCCACTTCAGGGGGGTCCAGCACCTCCACCTTCAGACGTATGGCTGCATGGGTCTCTCAGACAACTTTTGTGTTGTGTGAATGTCCTCTGTTGGTTTATGAGTGTCCTTTTCATTGTATCTTAGAAGAGAGAGTCTGAGGGAAGAGCTCACTCTGTCCTGATGCTGACATCACTCCTAATTTTTAATCTTTTAACAGCTTTATTGAGATATAAGTTGCATATCATACAATTAAGCAATTTAAAGTGTACAGTTCAGTGATTTGTACTATATAAAGAGATGTGTGCAGCCAACACCAGTCAATTTTAGAAAATTTTGTCACCTCAAAAAGAAACCTTGTACTTTTTGGCATTTATTCTCCTATCTTCCCATTTCCTATCCCCCACCCCAGCCCTAAGCAACCACTAATCTACCTTGTATGTTGATTTCCCTATTCTAGACTGTCATATGAATGGAGTCATATAACATATGGTCTTCTGTGACTGACTTCTTTCACTTAGCATAATGTTTTTAAAGTTCATCTGTGTTATATCATTTATCATTACTTTATTCCTTTTTATGGGCAAATGATATTCCACTGCATAGATATACCATATTTGTTTATCCATTTGTCAGTCAATAGATGTTTTGGTTGTTTCCACCTTTGGCTATTATGAATAATGCTGCTATAAGCATTCACATACAAGGTTTTGTGTGGACATGTTTTCATTTGTCTTGGGGTATATACCTAGGAGAGGAATGGCTGGGTCATAATATAACCCTATGTTTAACATTTTGGTGAACTGCCAAATAGTTTTTCAAAGCAGCTGCACCATTTTTCAATCCCATCTGCAGTGTATAAGTGTTCTGATTTCTTCACATTCTTGCCAATGCCTGTTATCATCTGACTTCTTGATTCTAGCCACCCTAGTGGGCATGAAGTGGTATTTTATTGTGGTTTTTATTTGCTTTTCTCTGATGGCTAATGATGTTGAGCTGCTTTTCATGTGCTTATTGGCCATTTGTATATCTTCCTTGGAGAAATGTCTATTTGGATCCTTTGCCCATTTTTAAATTGGGTTGTCTCTTTATTATTGAGTTGTAAGAGTTTTTACATATTTTAGATACAAATTCCTGATCAGATATGTGATTTGTAAATATTTTCTTCCATTCTGTGGGTTATCTTCACTTTCTTGTGTCCTTTGAAGTACTAAAGTTTTTGATAAAGTTTGATCTATCTATGTTTTCTTTTGTTTCTCTTGATTTCGTTGTCATATCTAAGAATCCATTGCTAAATCCAAGGTCATGAAGATTTATCCCTATGTTTTCTTCTAAGAGTTTTATAGTTTTAGCTCTTAACTTAGGTCTTGGATCCTTTTTCAGTTGACTTTTGTATATGTTATGAGGTAAGGGTCCAACTTCATTGTTTTGCATTTGAATATTCAGTTCTCCCAGCACCATTTGTTGAAAAGACTATTGTATCCCCATTGGTTGTCAAAAATCAGTTTTATGGGCTTATCTTCTTTCATCCTTTAACTTTCAGTTGATCTATATCTTTCAATATATAGTGTGTCTCCTGTAGATGACATATAGTTGAATCTTTTTTTTTCCAGTCTGAGTCTCTGCCTTTAGACCGGATTGTTAAATCCATTCACATTTAATGTTATTATTGATATAATTGGATTTATGTCTGCCATTTTACTTTTTGTTTTTTTGTGTTTCATGCCTTTTTCTTTCTTTGTTTCTCCTTTGCTCCTTTCTTTTGCATTTAAGTGAATATCTTCTAATGTAGCATTTTGATTTCTTTAATGATTTTGTTACCATATTTTTGAGTTCTTTTGGTGGTTGCTTTAGGCTTTCTCATATAGATCTTAACTTATCAGAATCAACTTTAGATTTGTACTAGCTTAATTCCAGGAATTTTAAATTTTTTAAACTAAAGTTATAAATAATGTTTCAAATAAAACTTGATTACTTTTTTCTAGCAATATATTACTAAAACTGGTGTCATTAGATTAGTTCAAAGATGTTAAATTGGAATCTTCAGTTTTTAATAAACTTGTTTGTAAGAATCAGTTAAATAGCTTGTATGTTACAAGTAGAAGTTGTTTTAAATATGTAGAAAAAATTAATTCAAAAGTCACTTCTTTGTAATTTTCCCTGGCCAATATTAGGGTTTTTTTCAATGACATTTTCAGAATTCATTGAAATCTTTTTGAAATATATCCTTATATGATATATTTTTCTTCTAAAATATGTATAATAGAGATTCCAATCATTTGGTACTTACTTAATCACTGAAAAAGTATAGTTTTTGTGTTGTGAACTGTTTAGGTAAAACTTAATGGCAGGTTACTGTTGTAATTCTCATGTCTGACTTGATAACTAGGTCTGCAGCAAGCTGATCTTTCTGGTCCTCATTTGCCTTTTTGTAAAATTGGGATTTTTGGGAGTTCACCTGCCTAGAGTTATCGATCTGCATTAGATAATCTCTTGTGATCTTTTAATAGATTCCTATCTATTACTTTATAAACTATTCTTAGTTATTTTACAGTTTTTAGATGTTTTGAAAGAATTTTAAGTATTAATCTTGTGTTAATTTACTTTAAAATAATTAAGACAAATTTAAGATGTTAACACTCTGCTATTGGACTTTTAATTATGTCATGTTCATTCTATTGCATAACGACATGTTTTCTTGAGTGGGAGAGAAATAAGTGGAGCTATATAGATAGGTGGCTGAAAATTTCAAATATCCCTATTTATGCTTATAGGAATGTTGTATAAATGAATGTCCTCTATCTTATCAGAATATAGATTGTGAACAGTTGGCCTAAATTATCTGGGTGGTTACTTCAGTGCTCCGCTTTAGCTGAGGAAAGTTGGCCTAAAATTTATAATCCTGTGACGTAAATAAAATAGAAAATTGCTTCTGCTAAAAAGAAAAAAAAAGAATACTATATAATTTAGTTAAAACTGAAAATGTCAATGGCATTATGACAATATTACAGCTGAAGATTGACCTTCACCTACGAAATATTGCAAGGGAATAATTTTAATACCATTAAAAATAGTGTTAAGCTTTGTTTAAAATATTGTCTTAATAGCTTTAGGTTGAGATCTGGGTATCATGTCTTTATGAATTTCACTGTAATGATTAAATGTCTCTTAAAAAGGATTATTATTACTGGCAGAAAGTAAGAGCAAAGGTTACACTTTGAGTTCCTAAGAGGAATGAACATGCATAGCAAATAAGAGGAAGAAAGACGTTGT
The DNA here is from genome assembly GCF_041296265.1 of Equus caballus. Taxonomy (NCBI): domain Eukaryota; kingdom Metazoa; phylum Chordata; class Mammalia; order Perissodactyla; family Equidae; genus Equus; species Equus caballus. The sequence goes on from NC_091691.1 coordinate 45,933,598, forward strand.
GCTCCATCAGTGACTATTGAGAAAGATCAAGAGGACACAGGAATTCAGGTTAACAGAACAGTTCGGGGGCCGGGGGAACCTGAGGGAAAAGCACAACTAAAATATAGGGAGTACAGCCTTACTTACCTATATATTTCCGCAAAAATTACCAAGGCAAGGCTTAAAGGATAGCTAGAAGGTGCTTAATTTATTGCTTATTTAATTGAATTAAAAGGTAAGCCATATTTTGTGTTGGTTACATATTGACCTTGGAAGAGAACTGAGCCTTTCACGAGTCAGAGTAGAATGCTAGAGCCAAGAGCAGCCCCAGACTTCCGCCTGCACATTAGGGGAAAAAAGAAAACCTTTTTTGAGCAACAAGAAAGGGCCATCTTTTTTGTATAAATGTCAACAAAAATTAAATAATGGAGGTTTGAAAAAATATTTTGGCTTTGTCTCATCAACAAAGTATGACTTCAGTCTGAAAATGGATTATTTCTCTTTAACTTATACAACCCCAAACTCTGGTTTCTTGAAAGTTTTATTGAGAATTCTACATTTTCAAGTAGAAAAGTAATTATTATTAAGTAATTATGGTGGAACATCAAAATTTTGCCATCATATAAAGATATTTTTGTGCCTTATATTGTTTTCTATTTCTCACTGGAATTAAGAAGTAAGCTATGACTTATTCTACCTTTTGAAATCTGATGAGAAATAGGTAAAATGGCAAAAAGAGAGGATCTGGAAAGCTTATGTTATAGGAAGTATATTTGAATTACTTTGGGCAGCTAGCAGCAATTAGGGGTCAGTCACTTAACCTCTGTAGACTTGAATTTCTACAAGTGTAAAATAGTAGCTTGGCCTAAAATTTAGATCAAAGGAGGTCTTTTCCAAATTGAGTATTCTTAATTACTCAAAGCTAATAATTCCACTTACATTCAGAATCAGAATGTCATCTCTCCTTATTGGTTTAAAAATAATTGTTTCAAAGGAGAATCACAGCAAGAAGGTGAAACACGACTATTGTTTCGCTTAGTATTTTCCAGAATCCCTCATGAACATACTGATACTCTACGGTTCATATATCTTACCTCGTTCCTCTACTTTTCTTCAGTCTTTATCAGTGGGTATATGACTTGATCTCATCAAGGTAGGATAGGTAAATTTATAAACAGATGTTACAGAATGGAGATGTTGTGGGAAACACTGGTTTAGGATGTAACTTAGTAAAAGGGCATTAATGTACATTTTCTAAACGTTTTCCGATAAATGTATATCTTTGCTATAGGAATAGTTAATTCTTTACAAGTTTATAGACCAGAGGAAACCAATTTTGTTGTGTTCTTATCTGGCCTATGTACTTCTAGTTCTGAGTATATGGTCACATGCTAGTTTTCATGACTAATTTTATAAGATTTTTGGTTAATATTCAATCTGAATACCAAAATTACAAGAGATGAGTTTCAAATTGCATTTAGGATTGTTGGTGGGATTAACCTCCTGAGACGAGTGATAATTTACAATCATTTGATGGGGATGGAGTTACATTGATCACTTTGAAAATTACTATGGGGAAGCGACCCCTGTAGTGAAACTTAAATGCCACTGAATTCACAAGGACCAACTGAGGAAGATGGGGCATTGCATCATTCATTTAAAGTGTTTAAAATATCAAAAGTTTAATTGATCATATTGGTATATGCAAATTTTAAAGCATCTGCTTTGTATGTACTCATGCTTAGTGGAGTAAGGGATGAAGTGTGAGGGCACTTCTTGCTCTGTGCTTAGAAAAAAGCATTGTACCAAAGCAGAAAAAACCCAGCTGGTCGGAAGGCCTGGATTCCAGTCCCATCTCTTTCATTAACTAGTCCTGGATTTTTGTCAGCTGTAGGATAGGGATAATAATATTTGACTTTCTAGTCGTATAACTCAAGAAAGCACTCTGAAAGTATAAAATGTCGCTATAGAATTAAAGAGTATTATAATTGTGGGCAATGAAAATTTAGGTTATAACACTGAAAAAAATATGCTGTTCTATTTTTTCCTTTTTGGTGTACTTTTCTAGGTGAATGTGCCTCTTAGGAGCAATTGTCTAGGAGTGTCTGGGATAAGCTTGGGCTACACAGGCAGATTGTGCTCCCTGAAAGACTCAGAGCAGCTCAGCCAGCACGTCCAGAGTATGAAGCATGAAGTACATTTATTCTGCAAAAATGATAAGTAAATATAAGGAAAAATTTCAAGGATTCCATTTCTTAATAAATGCAAAAATAAAATCAAGAAAAACTAAAATCATATTCAGAGTGGCACATGCCACCATTCTTCATAGACCTCACAGCACTTTGAAAAAGACATTTAAATGTTGACTTGAATTGCAGACATTTTAACTATAACGAGCAATTTTTTGGAAGTAGTGAAGCCACAGAAAAAAAACATAAAATCAATGACAGAAATTGGAACAAAATATAAATGTGCATAAAGCTATTTGAATGTTTGAATTTGAATTGAAAATGAGAAAACTGGAAAGTGCCAAGGTATTCCATAGTATTGCCTAAACTCCCTGAGAATATACTGGCCTCTGATAACCTTTGAGTTGTCAGCAGTCACTTCCCAAGAATGTTAGGGTGATGGCTGGTGGGGCTTAGCAAAATTTCAAGAGGTTCTGAAAATCATAGAAAAATTAGTAGAATTATACTGTCTTTGTAAAAAAAAAAGTGTCAAGTGTCCAGGTTATATAGTGAACTGGATGTATAATGGAACACAGGATTTTTAAGATTTTCCTTTTATTTTTTTCTGCATACAGAAGGAACATCAAACAACATTCTACTTGTCATCTTGCCTCAATTTAATTCCATATCAGCTCACAAAGGCAAGACATTTACTTTAAATACAGTATATGTCATGAATTTGTATTTGGCAAAAAAAAAAAAAAAAGCCCTTCTGTTCTATATAACCTTCCTGTGATCCAGTGATGATGTTTTTCTTCCCAAAATGTGTTTATATATATATATATATATATATATATATTTTTTTTTTCTTAAAGATTGGCACCTGGGCTAACAACTGTTGCCAATCTTTTTTTTTTTTTTTCCTGCTTTATCTCCCCCAACCCCCCATACACAGTTGTATATCTTAGTTGCAGGTCCTTCTAGTTGTGGGATGTGGGACGCCACCTCAACATGGCCTGATGAGCAGTGCCATGTCCGCGCCCAGGATCTGAACCCTGGGCCACCGCAGTGGAGCGTGCGAACTTAACCCCTCGGCCATGGAGCCGGCCCCTATATTTTTAAAAATTATCACTTAGGAAAGGAAAAAAATCCTTCTGTGTAAATTTGTTTTAAAGAATACTTTTTTTTTGAGTAAGATTAGCCCTGAGCTAACATCTGCTGGCAATCCTCCTCTTTTTTGCTGAGGAACACTGGCCCTGAGCTAATATCCGTGCCCATCTTCCTCTACTTTTTATGTGTGGGACGCCCACCACAGCATGGCTCGTGAAGCCGTGCCGTGTCCACACCCAGGATCCGAACTGGTGAACCCCAGGCCACGGAAGCAGAACGTGCACACTTAACTGCTGGGCCACCAGGCCAGCCCCTAAAAGAATACTTTTAAAGATAACATTTGAGATAAAATTTGGATTTGCTTCCTTTTCTTCACTTCCACTCACTTCCTTCTTCCCTTCATTATTATCTTTATTTGGAGATTTATTTACTGCCCTATGCCAGGGGTAGTAAGTGACTGCTCATGGATTCCTCAGATGGTTAATTCATTTAACTTGTCTTTTGGGAGGTAAGGACAAAAATGTAACTGATTTTTGGCTATAGTTGTCAGTGTAACATGGCAGCAATATCCCAAAAGGCCAGAAGATGGTGGTGTTGTCCACAAAGTAGACCATTTTGCTGTCGGTCTGCATTGTTGAAACTATTTTAAAGTCCTCTGTCAAAATCTACACAGGATCTAAACTTTCAAAATAGCAAATTTTGGAAATTTTTTTCCATGTGTTTAATCCAGAGGTTTTATATATCTATATCTATCTATCCTATCTATATCACATAAGCAATTAGACCTTTTCTTCTTAGGGCTTTAGCACACATAGCACATTTTTACAAATGGGATTATGAATCCATAATTGAGTGATGTTACTTTACGGGGTTGTTTTGTATCTCTTGTAGTGAAAGTGCAATAAGGCGTCTAGGGAGAAGCTTTTTTTCTTCCCTCTTTCAGTTTCTTACTTTTCCTTTATATCTCTTCTCCCCTCTCCTCTACCTTAAGCGTTAATAATAGACTTGTAATTTCTACTGCAAGATGCAGTTGTTCAGAGTGCGATACCTAATATTGTACATAAAACTGCCCTTAAAGGTTTATTGGTGCTTATTATAGATACATTTCTTACTTGGTTGATGCGTTCAACTCTGTACGATTCTCACACAGGACCAGCCTCAGAGTGGAATGCTACCGGTTAAACTGATTTACCAGTGAATGATTGTTTTATCTAAGAATTATCTGTTTTATTGCATACTTAATGAGTTCAGCGAGGCCTGCGGGTATTTCTCTCTCTTACCCTGTGGCTAATTGCCCTCAGTTCAATTTTGCCACTGTGATATCAATGAGCAGACTTGGTTAAATGGGCTCTGATGAGTGTGCTCATCGGAGACATTATCTTAGTGAGGAGTTGTACAAACCTTACAGATGAATCCAGAAGGACGCTGAAACTAATATCTGCGAATCATTTACAACATGCTTATAACCCAGGCCCTCAACGGTGCGCTTGGGAGAAGTTAGTGAGGAAAACCCATCAAGATTCCTGTCCTCACGGGGCTTACACTGAAGTTGGCAGTGGAGGGGGAGGTATTCAATAAACAAAGGATCTAAGTAAATTATATGGTATGCTGTTGGCGATATCTACTCAAAAAAGAGCAGAGCAGAGTACGCAGGATGAAGGGACCAGAACGAAGCCGGCTGGGCAGGAGAAATGGCGTCGAGGCTGGAAGGAGCGCGGGACCGGGGCTCAGCGGGAGCCCGAGGCCGGCCGTGGGCCGGGCCGGAGCCGGCGGGGCGGCCGCAGCGGCTCACACAGACCTTCATTTCCTCAGGCGTTCGCCCTCAGCCGGGTTCGAGCTGTCGATTAGCCTTCCGACACAGCAATTCCGAGGGGCATTTCCCGGCCTGGCAGGGGCGGCAGGGGTGGGGACGGGCCGGGGAGGGCCGGCCGGAGCGGCTCTGCGGCCCCCGCACTGGAGCGCGCGGCGGGCGCGGGGCGGGGCCGGCGGACGCCATCGCGTCGCTACGGGCTGGCGGCAGCGGCCTGGTCGGCACCGCCGCGGCGTCCTCGCCGGCCTCCGCTCGCCCACGGCCGCCCGGGCCCTCGCCCGGTCCCCGCCTGGTCCCCCGCGGCGGCGCGCGCGGCCGGGTTGGGCGGGGCCGTTCCGGGGATGAGGAGGCGGCGGCGCGCCGAGACGATGCTTCGGAGCTGAAGAGCCGCCGGCACACGGCCGAGCGCAGCGCCGACCCGCGGGATGGCTCAGCCGGCGGGCCCGGCGGGCGGCGGGGAGCCACGGGCGGCGCCGGCGGGCGGCGAGGGGCCGCCGGAGCCCGGGGCGCCGCAGGACGCGCTGAGCCTGGAGGAGATCCTGCGGCTCTACAACCAGCCCATCAACGAGGAGCAGGCGTGGGCCGTGTGCTACCAGTGCTGCGGCTCTCTGCGCGCCGCGGCCGCCGGCCGCCGCCAGCCCCGCCGCCGCGTGCGCTCGGCCGCGCAGATCCACGTCTGGAGGGATGGCGCCGTCACCCTGGCGCCCGGCGACGCCGCAGAGCCGCCCCCCGCTGCGGGTGAGGCCGCCGACCCGCGCCCCCGCGGGACGACCCCCGCCGCGGCCCCCTTTCCCCCCGCAGTCCCTGGGCCCGGCCCTTCCGCCCCGCGACCCCGGCTGCCCCGGGAGCACCCCGCAACGGCCCCCTTGTCCCTCGCAGTCCCCGGGCCGGGCCCTACCGCCCCGCGACATCCCCAGCTCCCCGGGGAGGACCCCCGCCGCGGCCCCGCCCCTGCCGGCTCCGGGTCCTTGCACCCCAGCGAGCCCCCACCCTCCCACGGGAGACCCGGGAGGAGCCGGGCCTGGGGCCCGCGGGGGAGGGCGGTGCTGGCGCCGCGGCCGAGCGGGGTCCCACGCAGGTCCGAGCTGGGGCGGGGGCGCGGCGGCACAAAGAGGGGCTGTGCGGAGGGCCTGCGAGTGGGCCGGGTGGGCCTGGGCAGGCCTGGGCCCGCGCCCCCCTGCAGGGCCGCGGGTAATTGTCGGGCTGTCAGAGGACAGCTGCCCGCGGCTTGCTGGGGAAGCGGGGTGGGCTGGGTCCTTTTCAGGACGAGCTGTGTGCGCATACTTACATGCCATGGCTGTTTACTTGTGTTTGTGATGTGATAGGTGTTGTAAGAGGTTCGTGTGAGATCTTGTCAAGGGTAATTAATTCTGGTGTCAGGAAAATTACACTTTTTGGAATAAGTAGTCAACTAATAGTATTTCTAAAAATTTGGCAGTAATATTCCTTCGGTTTGGAAATCTAAAGAAATCTGAGCCCTGAGGAGAATTCGGCTATTTTGGGAGAAATGGAAGAAGAGATTAAGTAATGATTTCTAGCTCCTGAAAGTTATAAAATAATTACTACTTACCTGTATATTAAAATTTGTTGTGATGAAAAAACAGGCTTGTAAAGTAAAAAGCTGACAGGATGTCAGATAAATAGATAAAATGGATTTTAGTTCGGTCATCGTCTAATGTAAATTCTTCATGATTATCACCTCCACATCAACATATAGCTAGGGCTTACATCAAATATTTATTGGTGGTGAAGAGGAGGTTGATCATAGGTTTCTCCGATCAGTTTTTATCTAATTCAGTCTTGTGAGAGGCAAGTCTATTAAAAACATAGAAAAATAATCCACCCTCACTGTTAGAAAGTTGATGGAGTTGTCAAAATGCTTAAGGTGAAAGATGTAATTCAGAACTAGTCAGTAAAGTGACATTTAATGAAAATCCTTGTCTAAATAGATTAAAATAAAGAACGTTCAAGATTATCAATTCCTTCAATTCCACCAGAACATTTATTTATTTTTAATGTCAGGTAAACAAATTTTAGAATTTTTATTTATTTAAAGCCAGTCTTTTTATGATTCTTTTGAAATTATTTTATTTCTAACAGTTTTTTAGTTTACTTGGTGTGTTTATTGCTTTTAAACTTGGACTTAGTGGGAAACACTTGCAATTATAATTTATTTACAATGTACTAATATGATATGAAAAGATACATTTATAAAATACGGCAGAGCGATGCTTTGAGAACTAGTGTTTCAAGGGGAAAAATGGTTGTGTGCAACTTACTTTTTAAAAGCAGTGTTGGTAGTGGTGACTTTTGGAAGGAACAAGCCCCGGTTTACATTGTCTCTTGAACTTAATCCTAGAAGAGTGTAATTTAAATTGTGTGTGGACTGATGGATTCTGGTGGTAGTTTTTTAAAAAATCAGAAGCTTAGGTTGAAATGAATTATTACTATTTTTTTTTGCCTTATTAGTATGAATGATAATATGTTGACCTCAATGTAATACACTCTCTTTTTGGCGAGATTAGTAGAATTGTTTCCTGCAGCAAGAGTAATGGATTTGTAATTCATCCTTTTCCTCCTTAATTCTGCTTATGACCTCTGCTACCAATGGTGGAGGGGGTTCAAAGCTGTGGATATAGTCTTGAGCATTTTAGGGCTGACTGATTAAAAATCTTTAGGAAGTTCAGACTAAAATATTGTTTAAATTAGTTTATTTCCACCTAGGATTTAAGAATGCTTTCATGGCTATGGAAGGCACGATGTCTTCTGAACATTTAATCTGGATTCTTAAAAATGCTGTACAATTTGGTATTGTGCACACTTGTGTAAATTCTTAAGGAAAAATGGTAATTTTGACATCTCCATTCTAAGAAGTGCTTTCTTTTTCATTGTAAGGTGTTTAATGTGATTATATGTTGTTGGCAATCAACAACATTTGTATTTTCACATGATATCTCTTGACTTATTTTCTAAATGGAGGTTTAGGGAAAGTTAAGTGACTTGCTCAAATTCATATTGGTAATTCTTTGAATCAAATCCAGGTCTTTTAATCTCTAGGCTGTGTAGTACTGTGGAATGAAACAGATTAGGTTTGAATTTGGATCGTGATTTCTCCTTGTCCTAGTGAAGTGACCTTGAGTAAGTTCCATAATCTCCCTGAGTCCAGCCTTCTCATTTGTAAAATGAGAGTAGATCACATTTTTCACGAGATAGAGGTTTAAGTGAGATGGTATGTGTAAAGTCACTAACGCAAGGCTTGGTATGTAGCAGATACTCTGTAAATTTTAGTTCCTTCCTCCTTTAATCTTGTGGTCCTTTCACATCACCGTGGTGCCTGTGGCGCAGCTGTTCTGTATTTTTACAAAATTGAGACAAATGTCTAGGTGAGGGTTTCTCAACCTTGGCACTATTGATATTTTTGACTGAATAATTCTTTTTGTGGGGGCTGTCCTGTGCCTGCATGGGATGTTTAGCAGCATTCATGGTCTCTACCCACTAGATACCAGTAACCACTCACCCCCTCCCCCCAATCATGACAATAAAGAAGTCTTCAGACGTGGCCATAGGTCCCCTGAGGGGAAAATCATCCCCTGTTGAGAACCGCTGGTCTGGCAGACGGCGAGTGGTGCCCAGGATTGTGTTCACTGTGGAGAAAGGGACCTTTTGGCTGGCCACTGTTGCCTCTGCTCTTGAGTTGGATGAATGAGTAGTATTGGAGGTTCTTACCACTATCAACGGTATCCCTCCATTCAGTCCCATAGAAAGAGAAAGCGTCTCACACGCTTTCTTGTTTGGAGTTGAATGTTGTAGCAGTTGATTTTAGTTCTTGTTTACTTTTGACAGTATTGGTATACCCAGAACATTCACATTCAGTTTGAGTTAAAAAATTAGAAATATATTATAGGGGAAATAGAAAAATGATGAAAGATGTGGGAGGCATGGAAATGAAACCAATATTGGAGGAAAAAAATGAGGAATGAGTAATTTTATTTAGCATTTGGATATAACTTGGAGCCATATACTAACATGTCCATGAAAGTAGTGTGATATGGGACTGAAGGAGATTAATTAAAGAAAAAGGAAAAATGAGTTCTTTAGAGGATATCTTAAGAGTAAAAATGATTGTTATGAATTAGGATCTTAAAACAAGCAGTGTATCTTATGAAGCATTTCTGTGATGACAGGAGGATACATTGCTTAGAAGCAAGAGGGCTTATGATTCTTCTTAGGTAGCTTACTTAAAATTTTTATTTTCCCCAATGTTTATGTGCTGTAGTCATAATAAGACCTTATTGTTTGGTAAAAGGTTATTTTATACAACTTGGTGAAGTTTTCCCTTACAACCTGCTGTTTGTTACCAGTGCACCTAACTGGCATTTAGAACACATTTTGGTGTACATATTCTTTAGAAAGTAGTCACTGATGGAATTTAGGTTATATTCCAGATCTTCACAAGATTACCACATCTTTTTTCTGGGATGCCACAAAGAATTATTAATAACAGTAGTGTTTATTAGAGCTTAGAACCAATACATGATCTCAGCAGCCTCTGAGGCCTTAAACCCATCTGACAAAAATAGCTTATTTCAGATTTTGGTTTCAAAATTTTTGATAGACTTTTAGCTTTAGTTTGAAAAATTTTGATCACATTTTGATTAAAAATAATCTTAAGATTGGTAATAGGTTTTCCTGGGAAGAACAATGAAAGCCTGCATGCATACTAATAAAGGGATGCCTTGGTATAGAGAACGTTCCAACTTTGTTTTGGGATTGAAAAGAGGATATAGTCAGTCAAGCTTCTCAGCAAGGTTAATGCTAATTTGGTGGGGGAAATGGTCTTGGAATAATGTCCTATTTGATTTTAAAGAGTGACAGAATATTTGTAGAGAAGGTGGAAATAATGAAAATATGTTTAAAAACATTAACTTTTGTTCATGATTGGTATACTTCTTGAGTTTTCACATCCTGATTGTTAAATGAAAGGAACATTTGAGGGCAGAGGTTGGGGGTGAATAATGGTATTAGGGACTGGTGAAATGCATTATCAGTTACAGTAATAGGTAAGAATTATTCCATTTGAACAATACGTCCAGAGATGTGGGGTTAATTAAATTTTAAAAACGCACATTGAGTTGTTCCTACTGTGTGCAAGCAGTGTTCAAGTTTCCATGGGTGATGTACACGTAAATAGTTCTAGTGATTAAAGAAGAGAAAATAAAATATAAACACAGTGATCAATTTACCGTGAAGCTGATGCAGCTTCAACTCTAAGCCCACTCGTTTACACAGGCCCTTTAGAGCCCTGCCAGGGGCTTCAACAATATGTCCAGATGGTCATTTGCAAAATGAAGATATTTTGGCTATAATCAGTTAAGACTGCTGTCATTCTGACTCCAGTTTACTCACCAACGTACTCGCACTTGGTTAGGTTATGTGGGAGTGGCCACAGACATTTTTGGGGGAAATTTTGGAATAATACATTTGTGATTTTATTTCTTTATTTTTGCCTTATGCAGAGGTAAACAGTGGAAAGAATTTAGTCATATATATATTGGTATTTAAGTAAGTCAGGACTCTATTGGAAAACCATTAGTTTCACTAAGAGTTTTGACTCAAATTGAGAAGAAAAAAAATCATTGATCCACCAAGGACTATATGTTGATAAGAGATGGTGAGTCACTCTGCCTGTTTGATTTGAAAGGTAGAACCGCTTTTCTGCATCATGGGTTCTGTAAAATGGCAACAGGTCCCATCCCACTTTCAGAAGAGCGTCCTTGGAGCCGTGTTCTGTTTCCCATTTTCCTCCTGTTGGCTAAGTAGAAAAAAGAAACTATCCTGTCCCAGATATTTGTTCAAAACTGTGAGGAAAAAATATTGCTTGTTGCCAAATGTAGCGGTTTTCTTTTAATTAACTTTTTATTTTGAGATAAGTTTAGGTTTACAGAAAAGTTGCAAAGATAGAGAATCCCTGTGTACCTCTCCTCCATTTCCCCTAATGTTAACATCTTACACTACTGTGGTATATTTTTCAAAACTAAGAAGCCAACGTTGGCATATTGCTCTTAACTAAACTCCAGACTTCATTTGGATTTCCCTAGTGTTTCTATTAATGTCCTTTTTCTGTTGCGGAATCCCATCCAGGATACCATATTGCATTTAGTCATCATGTCTCCTTAGTCTCTTCTGGTCTGTGGCAGTTTCTCAGACTTTCCTTGTTTCCCGTGACCTTGACAATGTTGAGGAGTATGTGTTTGTTTTGGAGACTGTCCTTCCGTTTAGGTTTGCCTGATATTTTCCTGACCACACTGGGCTTATGCGTTTGGGCAAAGAATACCAGAGAGGGGAAGGGCTTCCCTCCTCACGTGGGATTGGGCGCGTGATATCCGTGCAGCACCACTGGTGAGGGGCCCTTGTTTGCCAGGTTTCTCCACCAGGGTGTTACTGCTTTTCCCTTTTCTATACTCTCTTCTGTGGAAAGGAGTCACTAAGTTCAGCCTGTGTTCAAAGAGGGGTTCTCCTCCTGGAGGGGTGAATAGCTACTTAATATTGCAGATTTCCCGGGCCATCCGAGTGTTTCTGGGAAACCTTTCGTAAGCCCAGATGGCGTCAAGTGAAGGAGCATTTACCATAAATTTATATGGGAAGAGTTTTTGAGCCTATCCAGACCCAAAAACTAACCTGTCAGAATTAGTTGAGATGAAGCACAGATGCTCACAGACGCAGTTCGGCGCCATGGCAACTTGATCCTCAGACGCGCAGTGTAGTTCCTGGGGAAGGAGCGTGGCGGCGCCACTCTCGCTGCTGGGGGCGCGTGCTCCCTTTGTGATGGCTTGCTGCAACAGAACGCTGAACGCAATTTTTACCTTTTTCTTTAAAGCAAAAATCCTCGTCTGATTTCTTTCAGTTAGCGAAAACAAGTACTAATGTAGGTTTTTGGAGGTCTTTCGTAAAAACAAGGTATAAAATGAACTTTCAGATAGAGGGGGGACCCTGTATTTGGAATTGTTCTATAAAGAAGATTTGTCCCTTCTACTCCATTTACTTATTTGTTGAGTCATTTATTTATATCTGTCTGGACTCATATATTTTATACTTTGGTTGTTATCTATTACCATGTTTTGTATTTTCCACCTATGGTCATTGGAAGCTCCTTCAGGTTGGCTCATGTGTCCCTTTGACATGCAATCATTCTTTTGTGTTTTTTTTCTTTTTCTTTTCTTTTCTTTTTCTTTTTTTTTTTTTTTTTGAGGAAGATTAGCCCTGAGCTAACATCTGCTGCCAATCCTCCTCTTTTTGCTGAGGAAGACTGGCCCTGAGCTAACATCCATGCCCATCTTCCTCTACTTTATATGTGAGACACCTGCCACAGCATGGCTTGCCAAGCGGTGCATAGGTCCGCACTCTGGATCCAAACCAGTGAATCCTGGGCTGCTGAAGAGGAACGTGAATTTAACCGCTGTGCCACTGGGCTGGCCCTTTTCTTTTTTTTTTTGGTGAGGAAGAGAGGCCCTGAGCTAGCATCTGTGCCAGTCTTCCTCTATTTTGTATGTGGGTGCTGCTACAGCATGGCTGATGAGTGGTGTAGGTTCACACCTGGGATCTGAACCTGTGAGGCCAGGCTGCCGAAGCTGAATGCACTGAACTTAACCACTCTGCCACCAGGCTGGCGCCCATTCTTTTGTGTTTTTGAGCACATCCTTGCTTTCTGGTACTACAAGATGCTTCAAGGCTTACTGTGTATATTTTCTGCCCCAGCCCTAGAATCAGACATATCTCTAAGGAACTCAGGGCTGAGTATTCTTTTTGGTACTGGGGTGGTTTTGTTTTTAGTATAGAAGAATTGAAATGTTGAAAAGTTTAGTTAGTTTTGGTTTTCAAACTTTGTTAGATTTGGGAAGTATCTCTTTCTGGTATCTCACTTTTGCTTGCATGTCCACCACTGTCTGTATATTCGTTTATTCATTCACCAGTTATTTATTGAATACCATAGAGTCAAGTGGAATAGGAAGGTTCAGAGAGAACAGTTTCTACAAGTTGTTTAGTAGAAGGGAGAGAGGCTGCCCCGTGGCCGAGTGGTTAAGTTCCTGCGCTCCCCTTCAGCGGCCCAGGGTTTCGCTGGTTCGAATCCTGGGTGCGGACATGGCGCTGCTCATCAAGCCATGTGGAGGCGGCATCCCACATGCCACAACTAGAAGGACCCACAACTAGAAATACACAACTATGTACCAGGGGGCTTTGGGAAAAAAAGGAAAAATAAAATCTTTAAAAAAAAAAAAAAAAGAAGGAAGAGATGCCTAGGAACTGAAGCCAGAGGAACCTGTTTTGGGATATCAACTTGGATATACTGGAGCTGAGGGGAGGTGGCCTGAGGTCAAGTATGAATTGACTGAAGTATGAGAATGATGAAGAAGCGGTTTGGAACAAATCTTGTGATGGTTAGCTCCCTCTTGCCTGTAGTTGTGGATACCCTGGGCTAGCGGTGTCCCTAAAGCAGCAGCAGAACCATGTAGAACGTTGGCGATCAGCCACGCTGGAGATAGTTTCCCATTTTGTAAACATACATTTTCAGTTCTGCTCTGAAGTGCAACATGTGGATAAAATATACTCTTTGTGATATACTCATGAAATGTCTTCATCAAACAAACAAAAGAGATGAAAACTAAGTATCATTGGGCAAATGGTTTTTGGTCTTTGCTGAGTGTTTCAGACTGTTACATAAGATTGTGATTACTTTAGGGACCAGAAGAATACTGATGTATAGAAAGCAATGCAAATTAGTTGGGAAAAGTAGTGATATTTTCCCTAATTCTAATTTCTATATAGTTATTTTTGAGTGATAGTATAACAGGGTCAAGACAAGGCAAGATTTGTTTCTTCTTACATTGAATTTATTGGGCTTAACTGGTCCAGTCTCTGCTGTTGTCAGGTCAGTATCTAACTGGCATTCTCTTGATTTTTAAATATATCAAGGGTGGGCATTCCATGACACCCTGTTTTGTTTTGCTGCTTGCATTACCCTCATCATACAAAGAAAATACATTAAGAAAATGTCCCACCAAACTTTTACACAATTTAAGCATGTTTCATCTAGTTGCATGAGAGTTCAACAGATATATTTTTTTTAAGTGATGATAAGCTGGTAATGAAGTGTTGGTCAGGATCTGTTAGTTTTTTTGGTGTATTGCATGTATATTTAAAGATAATTAAATCATTGGCCACTTCTGTCTAAAAATCTAATTTCTTTTGATATTTCCTTCTCAAAACTCACTTTCTTGGGCTTTTTCCACAAATTTTTCTTTTTTAGGGGAACTTCAGCATACATACAGAAAAGTGCTCAAATCATTAGTGACACAACTGTGTAAGCACTAGCCTCATTAAGAATAAAAGCACATTACGAGTAGCCCAGAAGCCTTCCATGTATAATCAGATTGTCTTTATCATAGATTGGCCTTGCTTGTTTGTCAACTTTGTATGTATGGAATCTCACGTTATGTGTTTTTTGTGTCCTGCTTCATTTTGCTCAACATTATGTTTTTGAGATATATTATTTGTTGCATGTAGCATTAGTTTGTTTTCATTGCTATACGGTATTCAATTATGTGAAAATACCAAAATTGATTTACCTATTCTGCTGTAGATGGGCGTATGAATTGTTTGGAGGTTTTAGCTATTTCGAATAACACTGCTGTGAACACTCTTGAATATATGTATGCACTTCTGTTAGGTATATATCTGGTAGAATTGCTGGATCTGTTGAGTTTTAGTAGATATTGCCCAAGTAGTTTTCCAAAGTGGTTCTTTCAGTTTATTTTTCTTACTAGCACTGTATCTTTTGCTTTATATCCATGCTAATACTTGGTAATAGCATTAGAAAAAGAAAAATTTAGCTATTCTGGTGGGTATGTAATGGTACATATCTCATGATGTTTTTAAGTTGCATTTATCTGATGGCTAATGATAATGAGGCCTTTTTCATATGTTTATTGGCCATGAGGATATGTTTTTTGTGAAATTCCTGTTCATATCTTTTGGCCATTTTTCTATGATTTTTTTTGTTATAAAATATATGTAACATAAAAGTTATCTTTTTTTTTTTTTGAGGAATATTAGCCCTGAGCCAACATCTGTGCCCATCTTCCTCCACTTTATCTGTGGGACGCCTATCACAGCATGGCTTGCCCAGCGGTGCCATGTCCACACCTGGGATCCGAACTGGTGAACTGCAGGCCGCCAAAGTGGAACGTGCGCACTTAACCGCTGCGCCACCAGGCTGGCCCCAAAAAGTTACTGTTTTAACCATTTAATTTAATGGCATTAATTACATTCATAGTGTTGTACAACTATCACCACTGTGTCCAAAATTTTTCATCAAACAAACAGAAACTCTGTATGTGTTAAGCAATAACTGCCCATTTCTCCTTTTCCCCCAGCCCCTGGTAACCTGCAATCTACTTTTATTATGCTTTTTGTCTTTTCTCATTTTTATATGTTCTGATTTTTTATATACTCTGGATATGAGCCGTTTGCCGGTTATGTGTATTGCAGATATCGTCTCCAACTCTGTGGCTTTCCTTTTCACCTTGTTAGTGGGGTGTTTTGATAAATAGAAGTTTTGATATATCATATTTTCATTATTGTTGAATTAAAATATCTTTCTAATTTTCATTTTGATTTCTTCATATATTATTCTGTCAATTTTTACTTATCTGTTGAGTCTATATTATTAGGTGCATACCAATTTAGAGTTGTAGCATCTTCTTGATGGATTGACTCTTTTATCGATTTGACTATAGTTACGTGTGTACACTCACATCAGCTTTCTTTGATTAATGTTTGCATGGTATATTCCTTTCCATAATTTGACTTTGAACTTTTTTATAGTCTTACATTTAAATTGTGTCTTTTACAGGCAGGATATACTTTGGATTTGTTTTTTATCTAATATAATGATCTTTAATTTTAAATTGGGTCGTTGATTCCATTTGCATTTAATATGATCACTAATACTTGGGTTTTTTAATGTACCATCTTACTATTTGCTTTCTATTTGTCCCACCAGTTCTATATTCATTTTCTCTCTCTTATCTTCTTTTTGATTATTTTTTTAACTATTAAAATTTCCTCCTTCATTAGCTTGCTGATTGTACATTCCTTTACTATTCTTTTAGTAGTTATTTTACAACGTACATTATTGACTTTTTAAAAAACCTGTATAACTTACTAGTTGTTTTACTCTCCAGACAATGCAGAGATCTTAGAGCGCTGTAACTTCATTTGTCTCCTTTTGCTTTTTTCTGAATGTTGACGTATATTTTTCTTTATTACAGATTTTTAAACATAAGACAATATTTTTGTACAGTTTAATATTCATTTAGATTCCTCCACATATTTGTTCTTTCCATGCTCTTTGTTTCTTCCTGCGTTACTATACTTTCTTCTAGGATCGTTTTCCTCCTGCCTGAAGAACTCCCTTTTGTATTTACTGTAATACAAGTCTGCCACTGTTGAATTCACTCAGTTTTTGTTAGTCTGGAAATATGTCTATTTTGTCTTCATTTATAAAGCAAATTTTAATTAAAATGTAATTCACAGAAAAGTGCATAAATCATAAATGATGAATTTTCACAATGTGAATACACTCGTGTAATCAGGACACAGTTTAAGGAACAGAACATTCTTAACAATCCACAAGGCCTGCTTGTGTCTCCTTTCAGTCACCAACTACCCCAAGAGTCACCACTATCATGACTTCTAATGCCAGAATTTTTGTCCATATTGAATTTATATGTATATAGAATCAACCAGTATTATATTAGTTTCTGATTAACTTCTTTCTCTGAACTTTATGAGATTGATCCATTCTGTTGCATATAGTTGTGGTTTGTTCATTCACATTTTAGTATCACATTCCATTGCATGAATATACCATAATTTATCTGTTCTACTGTAGATGGATATTTGAGTTTTTAGATCTTACGTTTGGATATCTAGTGATTGGATATTATGAATAATGCTGCTGTGAATGTTATTAAACATATCTTTTGGTGAACAAATGTAGCATTTGTGTTTAGTATATACCTAAAAGTGGAATTGCTGCTTCACAGTATATGTGTGTATTCAGTGTTAGTAGATATTGCCAAAAGTTTTCCAAAATGATTGCACCTCACGGACTTTAAAAATTAAAACGAATCCGGGACATTAGTATAAATTTAATAAGGATTTGACTAGTGTCATGTATATGGAAAGGCTATGTCTCTATTAACAACAAGATTTCTTAGCCCATATTTAGCTTCTAAAAACTCTGACTCTTAGATCTTTTTATGCTATTTGTGCTAATGCATTTTTAAAAATTGGGTCTGTTGTCTTTTTCCTTCCTATTTCCTATTTTCTGCCCTGCCCAATCTAATTGGAAGCCAAATTCCTATCTAGATGCCTCCCTTAATATCTTGTATTTCTGATAGAGATATGTGTAGATAGAGGTGATGAGTAGTGATGGAATGTTACTAACAGTCATCGTAGGTTGTCTGATTCTGGGCTTGGCCATATCTTCCTGGAGTTTAGTGAAAACACAATGTTAGAGGAATCCCCTGTTACATGCTTTAATTTATTCATTTCAACAGTATTTGACTGCCTTCTAAGTGCATCGTACTAGATATTGAAGATACAAAGAGGGATAAAGTGCACCCACGCCTCAAGAAGATCACAGGTGCATTAACTAACACTTATAGTACAGTGTAGTAATTCCAAAATAGTAGAGACATGTACGGAAAACCATGTGAGCCCAAGGGAGAGAGAGAATGACTGCTTGGTGTTATGTAAGGCAGGTTTCACAGAGGAGGTCTATTTTTTGGAGGTCTTAAAGGATGAGCAGTGGAATAAAAGGAGAAGGATGTGTTAGGCAGAAGCAACAGTAAGTACAAAGGTTTCGAAATGTGGAGGACCTATTCAAAGAACAGTCGTACATGGATTGTAGTGTGGCTGTTCTGTCGACACCCACTTCCCCGTTCCAAAGCAGACGCTGCTTAGTCAGTCATTGCATTTTTGCTGCTAAATTTGTAAGCGGCTTCAGAGTTCTCAACAGGGTGCTTCAGGTGGCCACTACCAATTATTTGGAGTTGGCACGTGAGGTTGAACCTGTTTGTCTTCTCTGCAGTGGGCGTCCACTGTGCCCGGAGCATAGGATGTGTGTGGGAGTGGTGGAGAATGAGACAGGCTGGAAAGGTATTTTGGCTGGGATCAGGTTATGAAGGACTCTGTACCTCACTATTGAATTTGTATTTGTAGTCTGTGTAGGCAATGGAGAAGCATATAAGGATTTTAAGCAGGAAAATGATGTAAGCAGGTAACTCTTTGTAGAAGACAGATTGAATTGGGTAAAACTGAGGGCAGAGACACTAGTAGGCATTTCATACTATCATTAGATCTTAGTAGCCTTTAAGTTGCCAAACCAGTTGGGAGTATTAATGGTTGTTCAGATAGGAGATGGTGGAGGTCTGAATGAGAGTGGTAGGAAAGGGGAGAGAGTCAGATTGAGAGTAATTTAGGCAGTAGAATGAGACATGGCTCTGTAGTTTTTGATGTGGGGGTGAGAAAGAGGAAGGAATGTTGGAAGGCTCTCAGACTTCCTGCCTGGATGCCTACATGGTTGGGAAGGCAGGAAGGACAAGACAAGGTGGGAAGATGATGACTTATACTTGTTGGAAATTAAATTGGCTTGGAAAAAATATTTTTCTTTGGAGTCATGTTGGTTCCTACCAAGTTCTTTTGCTCTTTCAGAAGGTTGTTTAATGTCACATGGTGTCATGGAAAGAATAAAGAGCTGGCTGGAGAAGATGTGGTTTTGATTCTTGGCTCTGACACTTATTATTGCTTAGTTACAGTCTCAGGCGAGCCATGTAACCTCTCTGTCTTTATCTGTAAAATGGAAATAATATATGTCCAGCCCTTCTTACACAAGTTTTCTGAGAATCAAATGAGGATGTTTATGTGAGAGTATTTTGTCAACTCATACATACTGTACACGTATGTATTCACTGAGCCATTTCTTCTCTTTGTAAAAGGATGAATATTTCCAAGATACTTTGATTCAAGATTGATAAAGAACTTCTAAAAGAATCTTGAATATACGTTTGGGAGTCCATAAAATGATTCTTGAGGTTGAAAAAATCTGAAGTGTCAGTCTTTATACTATCATTAGATCTTACTTGCCTTTGATGCTTCACTAGGGTTTCAACATAGATTGTAATGGGCTGTGGAGAGTCTAGCAGAATGTCTGGGAAAGTTAATTAATGTTTGACCAGCATTTATAATTTTAAATGATTTCCATGTAAATATTATGTACTATTTATTAATTTTTTTATTGCAGTAACATTGGATTATAACATTATATAGCTTTCAGATGTACATCATAATATATTTCGAATTCTGTGCAGATTACATCATGTTCACCATGCAAAAACTAATTATAGTCCATCACCTCACGTGTGAGCCTAATCACCCCTTTTGCCCTCCCCCCTTATCCTACGGTAACCACCAATCCAATCTTTGTTCATGTATTCTTGAATTTAGCTTTTCTTTCACTTTACCACTTTCTAACTTGTTTGATATTCACTTAATTTAATTTAGCTTCTTTAAATCCTTTGGGGAGTGATGGGGGGGCTTTTCTTTACGTTAATAATAAAAATAATGTAAATATAACTTTCCCCTCTAAACTCCTGGAACCAATTTCATTTGAGACCTATAAGATAAGACATAGCTTAGATGAAATATTTGGCCTGTTCTATTGCTTGATGTGTATAAAATTAAATTTTGTTGGTGGGAAATGATAAAGTTCATTAAAAAATTGTCTAATGATAGTTGCTCCCTAAGCCTGACCTTCTTTTGTAATTAACAATCATTTTTATTCTATTTGTATTTAAATAACTTAGTATTTTACTCATAGATATAATAAAAATATAACTTTTGAAGTTAGTTACAGTTATAGTAAAGGTTAAACAGCTAAAAATATGTGCCTATGTGGTTTTCAGAGTTTAAATCAGATATACCCAATCTTGATCGAGGATAAGTAACATGTTGGGTAAGTAGATATGGAGGGCAGTTATGGCCTTGTGTCTAAAGGAACTTGGGTCTGGGGGTAGAAGTATCTGAGATGCCTCTCTGGCAGGGTTCCTCTCGGCTAGCATAGTCTCATACATGATCAGATGCCACAGTGGGAGAGGAGATCCTAAGGAGAATATACAGTGGTGTATATGAAATGCATGAAAACCAGAATCCTTCAATTGATAGGAAATATGAGAACATTTGGGATTGACACTTGCTAGTAGACCTCTTTTTATACAAGGTTTGGTTTGGGGAAGTTCACCTCCAAATTCTCCTTGTTCTTGAAAAAAGTGGTATAGTCCTGGCATCTCAGTGTATTTTTGAGGTCTCATGAAATTTAAGCAATTAATGTTTGAATTAATATCACTAGGGAAACTTTTTAATCCAAATCAACAGTGTGTACAAAAAGAACCACAACTTCCATCATCCCATCCTCAACCACAGGAGTGTCAGAAATGTGGCCTCTGCACAGTCACTCTCTTGTGTTCCTGTGGCAAACATTGCTAAATGGTCCTGGGCCCTTTCTACCCAATACTTGCCCTCAGAACTCTTCTGAAGACAGCATTCTCGACAGCCACTACTGTTCAATTTGAATTGGCACAAGAGATGAAACCTATTTGCTATTGTGTTGCCAAATTACATAAAATAGGTAAAGATAATATTTGAGTTTTGTTCAAAAAAGTTATACTGAAATGCAAGTAATTATTTTTCAGTGGAAAATACTTGACATTTAATGATATTTGTTCTATGAGATGATATAAAGTTTAGTTAATTAAGATTGCTGACTAGAAAGAGAAAAATAACAATAATAATTAAGAAACCATTTTTAAAGCTTTCATTTCGGAACAGGGTCAGTTATAACTTGGGAGGTTTGGAGTCTGGATCAAACTTACTCCTAGATTGGGGGGGGTGGTGATGGTGGTGAGACCTAACTTCATGGAGGGCCAGCAATCAGGGGTGTTAGTTCTTCTGTAAAGCAGTCGCCCCCAAGAAATCCACTTGGAGGGTTTGCTCATCTGCTGAGCAAGCAGAGCCAGAAAGGGAGACAGTAGCTATAGGTAAGAGCAGTAAATGGCCCGTGTTGGGGAAGTCTGGTAGTTGGTTTTAGTCATGGATATTAGGTCCAAGGGCTCTAGACTCTAGTCCCTAGGAAGGTGACTGGCAATAATAAGCCAGGGCTTACTTTCTTTTTGAGATATAGGATTCAGTTACAGGATCTAGGATGTGAAGTACAGACTAAGGTCTCAAAAATAAAGCAGAAGCTCACATTTCAGAATTAGGATAAACTTGAGGTTTATGGCAAAAGTGACCTAAGGCTGAAGGTCCTAGAGCCTGGCTTGCAGAGTCTACAGATGGCGGTCAGTTGATCTCAAGGAGGGAGAGTCCAGTTCTGGGGAGGGCCTGTTGCACAGACGTATGGTCTATGAATGAAGAGATGAATGAGTATTTTAAGATGAGAAGTTATGTTCCTGATCAGGGTCAGTGTCAAAATTAGTTATCTGTAAGAATAACACTGTTAGATAAGCGAATGATAATGTCTTTATGCTTCTACACTTCTTTAAAATAGTAAGATTATGCTCCAAATCCTACAAAATGATTAAATGTATTGTTCACATTGCTTATTCAAGGGATTCCTCGTTCCTATTAAGAAGGCATAAAACTCACTCAAACACAGCATGTCTTTTGTCTTTGCTCACATTTATTAGGCATGAGTAGGAGACAAGTAAACCAAAGTTATATGTAGCAAAATTTGTTTTTAGTGTTCCCAGACTTTGCTCTCTAGCGCCGACCCTGCTTCACTTTTGGGCACCCATTGCTTCCTAGACTCTCCCTTGCTGAGCTGGGGGACACTGTAGGATGGCTGGCCTGGGTCAGGAGCCTGGGTGACTGGTCACAGTTCTTTGACCTCCTATGAGTCATTTTATTCTTCAGAGCCTGAGCCACCTCAGTTGTAAACATGAGGGTTTACACCAGTGGTTCTCAGGTCTGGGCTTCACACTAGCATGTAGAATATGTCTGATACATGTAAAGCGAGTATGGATTAATTTTAAGTGTTAATGAGATATTTCATTAACAATTTGTTTTCTTAGAATTTAGAAGAGCATTGTAGGGGTGGTTTGAATGGCACGTATTTCTAAAAATGTCCAGGGAAGTTTAGATGGATGCCTTTTGTCTTTAATACATTTCTGCCAGAGGGGTTCAGAACAGTTCCACTAATCGTAGCATTTCCCTTAAATTTGGGGTCTTGTAAAAATAATCAGCAGAGCATCTAAATGAAGTTTTCAACCAGAATTGTTCAGGGTAGGGAGATGAAAAATTATAATAACCAGAATCAGTGTTAGAATGCTGTCAATTTTGGAAGGAATACTTGAGAGGTAAGATAAGACGCTCATGGGCATGCACAGGTGGTAAAAGTTGACCGTTAAACTAGGAGACAGGGAGGAGAGGAGAGAGTGAAAGGGTGAGGAGAAAGCAGAGAGGGTGAGGACTGCAACTCCTCCCTATGGGCTCCATATCCCAGAAAAGTTTGACGAATTTATGAAATGTCAGCTGAGTTCTGACTAACACAGAATGCACAGATGCGGGAGACTCCTGGAACATAGTGGACATTGGGTGGCGGGCTTAGCACTTCAGGCCAAGGCATGGGTGAGGGCTTGTTAAATTATACCTACATATCTGAGGGGCCAAGCGATCCTTTTTTTGATTTACAGATTTTGGGTTTAAAAGAAAAGAGTCTTTTTGACTTATTTTCTCCCTGGAGAGAAGGCTCAAAGACTTAAATGGTAATAGAGCTAATATTTACCAAGTGCTTACTGTGTGACAGGCAACAGGCTAAGCAATTTACTTTGATGATTACTTTTGATCCTCACGACAACCCTATGAGGTAGGTACTGTTATTAACCTCCAACTTACAAATGGGAGACTGACGTGTAGAGGCCTTACATTTAGCCAACAGCCCACCTGGGATCCAAACCCCAAAAGTCTGGCCTGGAGCCCTTGCTCTTAACCACTGTGCTCTATTACCTTGTGCGCTGTGGGTGAGGTCTCACTATGGGACATTCCGTATAGGATTACACTGTACACAGGGTAGCCTGAGGGTTGTGTTTAGGATGGTGAGAGGATGTCATATTGCCTTGACCTTTTCATGGTCGGTGTTTTCATTTCCTGTAACAAATCACCACTAATTTCATGGCTTAAAACAACACAAAATTATTATCTTACAGTTTTGGCAATCAGAAGTCTGAAAATGGGTCTTATGGGCTAAAATCAAGGTATTGATTAAATACAGGGCTGTATTCCTTCTAGAGGCTCCAGGGGAGAATCTGTTCCTTGCCTTTTTCAGCTTCTAGAGACTTTCCACATTCCTTGGCTTGTGTCCCCATCCTGCAAGCACATCGCTCCAGTCTCTCCTTCTATTATCACATCTCCTTTGAGTCTCCTGCCTCTCTCTCATAAAACCCCTTGTGATTACATTGGCCCCACCTGGATAATCCAGGATAATCTCGCCGTCTCAGGATCCTTAATCAGAGCTGCAAAGTCACTTTTCCACATAAAATAACACGTTCACAGGTTCTGGAGATGAGGATGTGGACATCTTTGAGGGACCATTACTTGGCGGCTTATAGTCTTTTTCTTTATGGGTTGATTATAGAGATTGCCATTCTAGGCTTTCTTATTTTCAGTTTTGAATAATAAGTGATGAAACCTCCCTTCCTACCACCCTGGCCTGAGCCATTGCTCAGTTCCAGCTGTTTGACCATTGAGTGTCTTAATCCTGGACACCATCACGTAAGGAGGGGGGAAGGCATGTGTGAGGAAGCTCTGGATACAGGTGTAAAGTAGAAGTCGTGGCTTTTAAAGATCTTAGTAGAGCCAGCCCTGACGCCTTGTGGTTAAAGTTTGGCTCTCACTGCTTCAGCAGCCTGGGCCTAGTTCCCCGGTGTGGAACCACACCACTTGTCTGTTGGTAGCCATGCTGTGGTCGCAGCTCACATAGAAGAACTAGAAGGACTTACAAGTAGAATATACAACTATGTACTGGGGCTTTGGGGAGGAAAAAAAAGGGAGGAAGATTCATTATCTCAGGGAGAATCTTTCCCAGCCAAAAAAGAAAAAAAAGTATGTATATATGTATGTACATATATATATATATATACACACACACAAAATAAAAATCATAGTGAATAAGTAGAAAAATGAGTTGAATTTTATAAGTCTTCATATGTTTTAGTTACTTTCTGTATTTCAAAATCTATACCTCTTTTACATGGTTGTGATCCTAGTAAGAAAAAATATATTACTGTGTTTCTCTATAGAACATTTTATTATAAGATTTTTGAAGAATAACTATCTTTTTGTTATTTTGCTTTGCGCATTTTACTGAGGACTTTATTTTCGTGTATCTACATCCTGCATCTTCCCACAGGGTTAATAATAAGCTACTAGTTGCTGAGCCCTTCAAAACATTTTTTAGTCTTTCACATCAGCCTCATTAGGTAGGTATTGTTCCCTTTTTGTAGGTGAGAAAGCTGAAAACTCTGGGCAGTATCTTATTTTAAAGTCACATCACACAGTTAGTAAGCAGTGGAACTGAGATTTGAAACTAGGACTGTGAAAATCTAAAGGCTTGTTCCTGATATTCTGCCACACTGCTTTACCAAGGCAGCTACATGAAAGGCTTACTTAAATAAACTGTTGGTTAAACATCAACAGTTGGAAGAAGAAAATACATTAGCACAAGGGCTATTATGGCAGTGGAACATTAAATTTTCTTTCATTCTTCTTGACCGCCAGGATAGGAAGAGAAACTTGATGAAACACGTAATCTTTGTTTGGTTAGCAAGTATACCAATTTTCTCCTGTGTGTAAATTCTAAATTCCTGTTAATCTTTGAGCATCTATACTAGTGACATTGTATGACATAGAGGATAATGATTTGACACTTTAACAACCAAAATAAAAGTATCCCTTATGTGGCTGTTTCTTGTGTCAAATGCATAGCATTTTTTTCATTAAAAATATAACTCGGCAAAAATGATTTTGTTGGAGGAGATGGGTATAAGGTCGTAATTGCATAGTTTCAATGCCCTAACTTTTGATAAAGAAACAGCAAACTAAAGTATATGCCAATCATAGACTCTAAGCCCTAAGCCACGGTTTCAGAAATCTAGGTGTGATTAGGCTGCGGGACTTATTTTATAGCAAAATTTTGGCCTGTTAAATGTTCAAAACTCTCTTTTTCTAGTATTAATTTAAAAATTGTCCGAAAAGTCTATTTTATTATAAAAGTATTAGAGCTCTTAAACTAATGCTTGTTATTAATCTGTTTTGATCAAGTCTTTCAGAATACTATTCTTAAAAAAATGGAGCATGTTCAGAACGTCATTCTTTTCTTCTCACCATACTCCACCCCCAATCCAATCCATTAGCAAGTCCTGTTAATTCTGCTTCTATATTATATCTTGAATCCTCTCCTGGGCAGTGACTGCCACTGCCCAGGCTGGCTGCCACCCTTGCTCTCCAGGACAGTGATAGCTCCTAGCTGGCCTTGTGCTTTCACTTTGGCCCTCACCACCCGTTCTCCATATAGCAGGGCTGACCTGGAAACCTACCTGAAGTCAGCTCACGCTTTTGCGTAATGTCCTCCAGTAGCTTCCCATTGTACTTAACATCAAATCGAAACTCCTGATACTGTCCTTCAAGGCCTGTGTGATCTGCCCCGCCTGTCTTTCCTTACGCATTTTATGCTACCCACCTGCAAACTGCATCCAGGGCCTTCCGCAGGCTGCCTCCTGTTTTTGGAACAGGTTCTTCCCCAGCCCTGCAGTTAGTGCCTACCCAACTTCAAGGTCTCTATTTAAATGTCATCTTCTCAAGGAGTCTTGCCTGACCACCCTAAATTGAGTCATTTCTGTTATTTTCTTTCTCTTCTTTTTCTATCCTTAATAGCTTTTATTACCAGTTATAATTATTTTATTTGATTGCTTTTTGGGTCTGTGTTCACTAAAATGTAAGCCCTATGGGGCAAGGACCATGTCTGGCTTGTTTGCTACTATAACATCAGTGCTTAACAATAGTATTTGGTAGGTGTTCAACAAATATTTATTGAATGAATGAAGGGGGCAGAGGCAGGCTGGCAGGAGGCCGAGGTATATCTATTGATAGCTCTCAGTTTCAGCATGAAAAAGAACATACTTTCACATGATCAGATGGACCTACACATTGCCCAGAGTTTGGTAATGTAGGGAAAATTTGTAGAATAATTCTGAAAGCCATTTATTCATCCTAAAAATTACAAGGATTCTGTGTCTTTTTGGCAGGCATAGTTTGCCTTTTGTTTATTCAGTTAATTTGAATCGTATTGATAACGTGACTGTGTGATATCTTAGCTATATACTGAGATTTCTACTCCAAAGTCTGCTAGTTCCTTTAAAGTTATTATTCATCTACATGAACACCTGTGACTTTTTTCTGAGACTGTGCCTTGATTTCCACCACATAGTTGTGCGGTTCATCAGAGTTGGTGATTCCACTGTGGTGAGGCCATTGCCAGAGAGTGTGCCAGGTGAGGTCTAATCCTGAACAGCCACGGCTGTAAGTGGGCCTGCTAGGATGTGTTCACTGAAGTGTTCTCCCTGGAGACCTACTGAGCAGGCCTGCTGAATGGAATTATCTGATTATCAACATTTAAGATTTAAAATGTCTACTAAAGATGACAGTGTTGTCTTAGTTCATGACTTCTTTATGACAGACATTTTATACTATGACTGCTTTGTTTCTTAAAGCCATTCTATATCAGTTTATAGGAAGACATTGGTTTTTCTATTTCCTGGGACATGAGGGAACTAGTCTAGTAAATCTTAAGAGTGTATCTGATGTTTCTGAATGAGTTAAAAAGAAGGGTGTAAAACACAGCCTTGATTCTTGCAGCATTATTAAAGTCCTGATTCCTTTTGAGAAACACTGAGCCGAAGTTTTGGCTTACAGTGCAAATCATCCCTCTTCCTAGTGTATGAGTACTTAGACAATGTTGAAATATTTTGAAACTTAATGTTTAAATACCATTTCAGATATTTCCTTTTATATCATCACATAGCTAATCTAGCCTTCTAATTAAACTCAACCTAATAAAAATGAATGAAATCAATAAAGGTGTTAATTTTATTGAAAGAACTAATTCACTGCATTTAATAGTCTGAAACCTTGGTTAGGCTTACCATCAGCTTAGATCACCAGGGTTGTAGACAGTGAAATCATCGGGTTGTAGGTTTTCAATGGATTCCTTTGGTCTGTGTCTATAAAACAGAGGTGACCAACTTTTGAAGAAAGAGTCAAAAGTTGTCAAATGAAAATCCCTTGGTGCTATACTGGCTGTTTCCAACTTTTAAATCAAGGAATGCATTTCTCCATTTCTCCAAAAATATTATAAATGGTAGGTAGCTGGGACAGCACCCCTATAGTTCCCCTCCCCTAACTCCACTTGCCCCTGCAGGTGGGAGTAGAGGAACAGGATAATCAAACCACACCAGTACTCATGAGAGGGGGTCAGGAGCCTTGAGGTCTACTCCTCAGTCTGTTATTTTGTGCAAGTCATTTGACTCCTTAGGCTCAGATTGCTCATTTATAAAATGAATGGATCGGGCAAGATCATTTCCAAGGTCCCTTTAAGCTCTGCTGTCCTGTAATTGGGATTTTCTGATTCCTGGGTCAGAATCTGGGCAGGGATTTGGATGGTAGAGTAGTGTAGGTGGTTAGGCATTTCAAACTTACTACCTTTTCAAATTTGTATGGCTTAGTCACCAGTTCAAATAGAATAACCAAAAGCGGTTGTATGCTCCCAGAAAGTTTTTTGGTACTCTTCTAGGAAAGCATCTTCAATTTTATAATAGAGGGCGTTGAAAAATCTTATTTCATAGAACTTGCGCCCTGTTGACATCACTCCATCATTCTTTGAGCACTTCATTACTTTCTGCTCCAAAAAGGTGTTCCCGCTTATTTTGTAATTTTCCTGTCCTAGCCCTGGAGTCAGCCAATTTCCTAAGGAGTCCTTGTTCCTTTGAGGGAGATTGGGCTAGGTGTGACCTTGCGAAATGGGGTGCTGCTGCTTCTCCCTCTTTTAGGGGGCAGAACCAGGAAATATATGGTTTTCTGAAGTTATATAATACCTGTTGCTCCAGGTCAGCACCGCAGGGCTCTTTGTCTCCTTCCCACATTTAGGTTTGTATGTTCCTTCTCCTTTCTTGATGGTTCCAACAATATCACTGTATTTACTTTTTTGCTCAGTGCTACAAGACATACAAAATAGTTTGAGAATTTTTCACCAGCACTACTACCGACAACAAACCTACTACATCAAATTCTAGATTTCTTTGCAATTCTCTTTACCTTAAGAATATGTCATTCTGGGGCTGGCCCAGTGGCATAGTGTTAGGTTCATGCTTTCTGCTTTGGCGGCCCAGTGTTCTCAAGTTCGGATCTCTGGTGCTGACCTAGCACCATTCATCAAGGCACGCTGTGGCGGCAGCCTACATAAAGTAGAGGACGATTGGCACAGCTGTTAGCTCAGGGCTGATCTTCCTCACCAAAAAAAAAAATGTCATACTGAAGATGTACATCCGTCTGTTCTCAGAGAGATTATTCTCTGTATACTTGTCTCAATACACATATTTTTCCCTCCTCTACAGAGTAGACACTCAGTAAATGTTTGCTGGGAGATAGTCTCTGCCCTCCTTTGAGCTGTTCATGTCCACAGTACTTTCCTAAGTTAAATTAGTTACCATTTCTATAGAAGTAAAGTATAATTAATCTACTGAAAGTGCTAATGCTCAGAGCAAAAAGTCATATATAAATAAAAAGATAATATATGATATATATAACTTTATAACAATTTTATAACAATAAATAATATATAAATAAGTTATATATTTATCAAACCCCGTATATAAAACCCTTATATATTAAGCTCATTTTACCTATATGTTTGTGTAATTTTTATTTATTACTTATGTATCATTTTTAATTCACAGAACCCAAGGTCCTTTGTTTTTTGGTCTCAATTTCAGCCAGTATTTCACATTATGATCATTAGATCATAAGAAATTATGGGTTTCAACTTTATTTTTCATTTTAAGAGTCAGGAAGCATGTAAAAAACATTATGTTCTTTTGGTGGTAACATCATAGACACTAAGGTGTATAAATTCTAGTTAAGCATTAAAAAAAAATCACAGACTGATAGAACCACCACTGTGGGCGAGCTGTGAGGGTGGCAGGCCAGGGAGGGGAGGGAGGGTGTGGGTGGAGGGAAAGAGGTGGCGGTAAATGCACATTTGAACTTAGGACAGTGATATTTAAGGAGTATAAACTGGGGAAATTAAACTTTTAATGCTCAGTATAAATGTGTTATCCTTTTTGTTGAAACTATTAAATGAGTCTCCTTTAAAGTAACTGGTTTTATTTAAAAAGTTTGTTTTAGTTACCCAAATTGACAGAAATATATAATTGTACATGTTCCTTGGTATCATGTCTTAGTGATGAAGAGAAACTATTAGTGTTAGTGCAGCCAAATATTGTTCAGCCTAATTGTTCTTCGGGTGATCCTCTATTGGAAGATTGACTAAATTTATTATATGGTTTTGTCTAATCATATATTAAAAAAAACTATCATCATATATTAAAGAAAATATGTTTGAAATATTTCTGCTTTCATTGAAATGGTCATTGTACCTTTAAATTGGAAATATATTTTGGGAAAAGCCCAGGAGTCTTTTAAAGATGTTTTAAGAAATTTCAAAGTATTTTAAAAGGTACCTTTTAAATGCCTTTAAAGTATTTTAAAAAGAAAGTCTGAAAGTATTTTTATTTTACTTTCATGAATTTGTATATATGCATATTAAATGCTTGTGTGTTTTAGATCTTATTACAATTAAGCATATTCTTCCCATCTTTTTTGTTATTATTTTCTTATGGACCTATTTAAACTTAAATCTCTAAGAATGACCTTCTAGAATATTTGGTCATTGTAGCAACTTTTTTAAAGATTTTATTTTTCCTTTTTCTCCCCAAAGCCCCCAGTACATAGTTGTGTATTTTTAGTTGTGGGTCCTTCCAATTGTGGCATGCAGGATGCCGCCTCAGCATGGCCTGAGGAGCGGTGCCCAGGATCTGAACCTACGAAACCCTGGGCCGCGGGCGCGTGAACTTAACCACTCGGCCATGGGCCAGCCCCGTAGCAACTTTTATTTGCATCGATTTTCATAGATATAACGAAGCCATGGCCACAGTAGCTCACATATTTTTATCAATGATAAAAAAGCTAAAATCCTTTGAAAGTAACTGTTTGTATTTTTATTACAGGTAAATTGGAATATTCACATTGTACAGAAACAGAGGTAAGAGAAATGCTCAAATATTTCTTAGTAAAGCAGGTTTGCAGTTCTGTTTAGACTATCTTGAGTACTGAACTATCTCACTATGATGTTTGGGCTTCTGCTAAGGATGTATTGAGAGCAGGTATATATCTTTCATATTTAGGAAAAGTAAGATGTGAAGAAAAATCAGTTGTGTCCATAGTTTTAAAATGTCAGGATGTGTTATAAAGATTAGCTTAGTCATATTGTTTCAAAATTTTCCTATGTTATTGTGTGTGAAATTGAGTTAGCTAAGATTCAGAGCCCTTAATAAGAAATAGTTTAATTTTTTTTCATAATCCAACTTAGTGTGTCATAATAAAGCGTTTCAATATGTCAGACTCTGATGGAGCTGCCTTGGTGGAGGAAAAAAGAGGGACTTGGAAGCAGTGCTTCAGTACGATTGATAATTAAATGCTTTGTTATTTGTATAAGAAGGTTTATTACTTTTTAATAATTTAATTCAGAGTTCTGTTTCTTAAATTTAAGGAATTTCCTCATGATTCCATGTGGTTCTTGCAGAAATGTCAAGGGTAACACTGAAATCCCAGGGCAGCGTCCATAAACTATGTGTGTGTGGTGTTCTTTTCAGGAACTGTTGTGTCATCCATATGTTAGGAATCTTAGGTCTTTCGTTAATGGCATTGCCTGACTAAGGATTTAAGTCATTTTTCTAATTTTATTATACATCTACATGTTAATGTAGGTTTTAGTAAACTTTAACTCTTAAGTAAAATGCAAGCTTCCTAAGTGATTATGTTCTATAATAAAGAAGCAAAAATCATTTATTTCTTTTTGTATTCAAAAGTTATACAGTTAGTTTTTGTATTTTCTTTTCAACTCTGGGAGTAGAGATAATTGTTTCCAAGTCAGCTCTAAAAATAGACAACTTAATATTTTTATATTGTGAGAATTTTTGATGTACTGTTCAATATGATAGAAAGAAGTGGGATTCCATTTGAGTCAAAAGATGTAAGCTCTATCTATGTTTTCTTGTGTGCTTCTTTCTAGCTATGTAATTTTGAGCCAGTAATTTTTTCTCTTAGAACTTTGGCTTTCTTATCTATAAAACGTTAGTGATAATGCCTGTTTACCTCATGGATTGTGAAATTTTAGAGAGAGAATCCAGGTTTCCCTCACAGTCCAGAAGTAAAGCATTCCTTTGGAACCTTTCATAAGCTGGAATGGAGTACAGTGAAGAAGCAATTACCATTAATTTATATGGGAGAAATGTTTGAACGTTCCAGCACACACAAAATAACCTACCAGATTATACCAAATAACACAGAAACCCTAAAATAACACTAACATATAGTAAAAGCAGGAATGATATGATAAATACACAGCCTACATAAAGTAGAAATGATATATGTGCAGTGTGGTTTCACTTACCAGAATCAGGAAGACAGTGAGTTCTCTGGAAGGCTGAGGGGTGATGCTGGTGATGATGGTGTGGCAGGCTGAGTTGCTGGAGGTTTGGTTACTGGGAGATACAGGAGGTTGGGGTGTAGGAGAGAGAGGAAGAGGGTCATCTGTTAACATCATCTGAATCCATGAGGGCAGGCAGGTCACTAACCATCTGCACCTTCCTCTAGTCTGCCTGTCTGGACCAAGGTTGAAGTTCCTTGTCTGCTGTGGCTGATGTGGAAGGCTCGAAATACGACAGTATGCTTGACTGCTTAGCCTCTCTGACCGCTTGCTGTGAAACAAATGCTGAATGCTAATTTTGCTTTTCGCTTTTTTTCTGTAAATCCTCTTCATGTTTCTTTTCAGTTAACGAGAACAATGTAGGTCTTTTGTAAAAGTGAGGTGGTGGAAAGCAAACTTTTGGATAGCGAGGGAAACCTGTATATGTGAACGTGTTTTATAAACCCTAAAGACACTATTACATATATCGAGAGGATGCAGATAGAGGCAGCATTTATCAGCATTTAGATAAAGAAATGTGGGGATGTTACACGGCGTAGTCCTGAGTCTCATTTTTCTGTCTCAGTATGTTGTGTTGCCATAAAATCAGCATAGTTTTAACGTTTTGCATACTACTTGCTTTGTATGGTAATATCTCTTCATTTTATCTCCCAACTGGTAGCCCTTATCCTTTGATTCATAACTTAGGTCCCCAAAAGAATTAGAATCTAAATAGAACCCTCAGATTTTTTGGGGAGGAGGCGTAACTATTTGAAAAGGGAAATCACAAGAAAATAAAAAGTTCCGTCTGATCCTTAGTTTGCACTGTAGGTTCCGGGTGGTATTTTCTGGGCTAACAGTGGTTGTCACCTCTGCGGAAGAGCCTAGGATTGCGGATGGTGATTAGTATCTGTATTGTTTGGATTTTTTTTTAAATGAGAATGTCTCTGTATATTACTTTGATAATTAAAATCAGAAAAAGGGGCAGTAGGCAGTGGGAACTACTTTTTCAAGAAGTTTGGTGGCTTGAGAGGAGGGGGAGACAGCTTAAGTACGCAGTTTTGTTTTGTTTCATTTTTTAGGTTGAGGAAGATGGTACATTTGGTGGTGGTGGCGGTGGTGGTGCGGGAGCCGAGAGACTGGAGTCCGTGTTGGAGAGTGGATGTTTGCTGCAGTCAGACGTACCACTGCGTCCAGAAAATGACTGGACTAGAGCAGACGTCGTCGAGGGAGCGGGAGAGCTCTGGGGGTTCCCGACACTCTTTCAAGGGCAAACTGTTTTCAAAGTAATGCTAAGATCTTATTTGCCCTTTTACTTTCGTTCTGTTAAGAGTGTACAATGGAATTTTTCGAGGCTACGTGACTGCATGACTGTGGCTGTCATATCAGAATGCCTGCAGGAGCAGGTGAGATCTGGCCGGCTCTTACTAAGGATAACCTTCAAGGGTTTTGCAAAAATATCAAACAGTACCAGCCTTCTCACTATTTTTTTTAAATAGAGTTTTTTCCCCCATAAAAATTTTATTTATATTAACGTTTAACATTATTTTTAAGTGATTTAATTTAATTTAAAAATTCTCAGTTTTCATTTCTGATATAGTAAATGTTAATAGATTGTAGCTCACATAAACAAAAGCTTCTTGGACTCAGTAATTTTTTACAGTGTAAAAGGGTCCTAAAACTAAAACGTTTGAGAAGTGTTGAGCTGGGGCACGGATAGCCAAGTACTTTTTCCAGAGAAACAGAATTGAGAGCTGAGAGAGGTAAAGCCAGAGCCCTGAGGTAGACAATGGGGAGCTGAGGGAATCCTTAATGTGTGGATTTAAGCCAATCTGTTTTGTCAGTGAGAAGACAGGGTCATTTTTGAGAGTGAGATTATACTGGATCCAAAGGTGATTGCTTGAGCCTCTTTTTGCTCTTAAATTGTTTTTCTTTTGAAAAAAGAGGTCTCTAGTTCCTTTTGTAAGTTAGAAGCCTGTCAAGCTCTTGCTGGCATTAAGCCCAGACCAAGAGAAGGGCTGCTAACAAGTTGTGTAGATGAGCAGAAGTGTGAAGGATGTGCCTTAGGTGGAATGGCGTGTCACTGGTTCCGCATTGTGATGCAGCTCATGCCTGCCTTTCTGAACTGGAAGGGCTGTTGTGGGAGGAGGCAGGGTGGTGGTGCTTGTGCCTGGGCTCAGCTCCAGGCTCTGCCCTCTCCTCACTTCCTGGCTTCAGTTCCTCATCCGAAAGATGGGTTGTTGAGAATGTAGAGCATTTAGCATAAAGCCTAGCTTAACGAATGCAGCATATTTATTATTCTTAGTTGGGAGGTATACAGTTTCCTGGGAGGGAGGAACAGTCTTACTTCCTCAGCAAGGCTCATTGACCCACTAGGAGCCTCAGGGTCACTGCTACGGAAAGCAGAATCCCTTTACCTTTCTGGGGCTTTAGGCCCCTCATCAAGACATTTACTGAAATACCTAACTTTAAGGGGTCTACTGTTTTGTTTTTGTTTTTTTGTTTGTTTTGTTTTTAGAGGTCAACTGTTTTTAATTTAATAGTTTTTGTGATACATAAAAATCATGTTATGAATTATTTTCTGGTTTAACTTATAATTCTCTTTTTAATGCTTTTCCTATGTTAATAAAGCAAACAAAATTACAACTTTAGAGAAAGCAAGGAGGCCGTACATAGGCGTTCAGTCAACTTTTATGTGATCTTGTACCTCGAGATTAGCTTAATGTTTCTTAAAATCAAGTATTTTACCTTATTTCTCACTGTTTTGAAAACTTCTAACATACTCTATTATACTAGTATTTTGCAGCATTTGAACTCATGAAGGGAAATCTGTCATATAATTTGTTTTAAAGGACATGCAAAATTTTTTTTTTTTTTTTTAATTTTTTTTTTTTTAAAGATTTTTTTTTTTTTCCTTTTTCTCCCCAAAGCCCCCTGGTACATAGTTGTATATTCTTCGTTGTGGGTCCTTCTAGTTGTGGCATGTGGGACGCTGCCTCAGCGTGGTTAGATGAGCAGTGCCATGTCCGCGCCCAGGATTCGAACCAACGAAACACTGGGCTGCCTGCAGCGGAGCGCGCGAACTTAACCACTCAGCCACGGGGCCAGCCCCCATGCAAAATTTTTTACTTTAAAAGGCAATTTAATTTTTTTCTGCAACTTTTTTCTGTTTTTCGAAGGTATGATTTCCATACAGTAAAATTTAACTTTTTTACTTACAGTTCAAGTTTTGACAGACATTCATTTGTGTTAACCATCCCCACAATCAAGTTCCATCACCCTCTAAAATTCCCCCCATTTTCCTTTGGAGTCATTCCTTCCTCTCCCCCCTCCCTCTAGCAACCACTCATCTGTATTTTGTCCCTTTCCTTTTTCCTAAGAGAATGCTGCTTTTTTCATTTTTATTATTTTTATTTTTTTTAAAGATTGGCACCTGAGCTAACATCTGTTGCCAATCTTCTTTTTTTTTTCCTTCTTCTTTTCCCCAAAGCCCCGCCAGAACATAGTTGTATATCCTAGTTGTGAGTGCCTCTGGTTGTGCTGTGTGGGACGCCGCCTCAGCATGACCCCATGAGCGGTGCCGTGTCTGCACCCAGGATCCAAACTGGCGAAACCCCAGGCCGCCAAAGTGGAGCGCATGAACTTAACTACCAGCTGCAGGGTCGGCCCCTTGTCCCTTTCCTTTTGAGAAGGACTTGTAATTTAAACAATGTGTTACCCCCACGTCTCCCTCTCTAGGAGTGGCTCACAGCTCAGACTGGTAACTTATAAACTCTTGAATGACTGACCCGTACTTGCCTGTCAAGGAAGCAGTCCTGATCCAGTTTAGGGGGAGCTTTCACCCCCATTTTACAAGTTTCCCCTGCTGCCATTATTTAAATAGTTCTGTGAGTAATACGCTTATATTTGAAGAAAATTACTAAGCTCTTAAATTTTGAATTTTCAAGTATTTTAATTGAGGCTTTTTCGCTGTTGTTTTTAGCTTTCCGAATTTCATCACATTCCTGTTTTCTATTAACTACCATTAATTATGAGGCACTCAGAGGCCCTTTCCCTTTAGCAGGAAAGAAGGTCAAATGAATAACCAGAACAATCCTGTTGCCCCCTTGGTAGATTAGCTGTATTTTAGGTGGAATAAGTAAGGCTTTATATAAAGTTAAATTAACATTTGTCCATACTTTAATCTTGATGGAGCTAGTTTGTAAAAATAGTAGCATAGCAGAAAGGTTTAAGCTTTACTATGGGAAACTATTACAAAGATTCATGTTCACATCTTAGAAGTAGAGTTCATATATACTGTATGTAAATACTTTGTTTCATTCCCATGTGCATCTTTAAAAAATACTTTAGAGCTTACTATGTACTAAGTAATGTTACAGACATTCACTAATTTGATTCTGATAACAAATTTATGAAGTGGATAGTATTATTATTTGCGCCTTAGAAATGAGAGCTAAAGGATAGGTTAAGTAACTTGCCCCAGGCCATATTGCCGCGTGTGTCGTGGAACCACTTCTCTTCACCTTCAGGTTTGTCATTTTCTAGTCTTTCTTTAACTGCAGTGTGAGGCATCTGCATGACGCTGATGATTAATTTAGTGCCCCACTTGGGACAGTGAAATGGCTGAGTGTCTCCTTATTCTGTGTATGCCTCTTAGCTGTGACTATTTCAATTCCTGGCATTATGCAGCTAGAGAATGTGTTCCTGTTAGATGTAAACTGGGCACAGAAGTGAATGCAGTCCATGAACCTTGAACCCCATTAGTTAGGTCAATGTAGGATTCTGTACTATAGTAATTTTTGAAGTAGTCTGCTTCTAAATTACTCAGAAAAACTCAAGAATTGTTCTATGTATTTCAACCTCCTGGGAAATCAGACCTAGAATTAGTCTGCTTTGTGGGGGAACCCAGAGATTTTGAGAATGAGCCAAGAAATACATCAGAGTTAGTATCTTGGACTTACTCTATTCTGGTTATATACAATTTTTGACACAAACTAGACTATGTGAAAATGTTGTATGTTTCCCAAGCAGCCTAAAATAAACTGCCAAAGGTAGTGTGTGGGTGTTTACTGCTTTAACATAGAGTATAATATTAAAAAATATCTGTTTTGTCCTTAGCTAAATCAGCCCATTGCATTTTGATTTCACCTCTGGCTCATGTAGATTCATGGTGATAATTGCATGCCTCTTTTAATTGGCATTTGATAGCCTTTAGTTAACTTCAAAAGTAAGTCAAAAATCTAATACAAAAGATGTAATATTTGTATCTGTGCACAACTTTAGCTGCACAACGAGCCTATTTTTTATGGTTGTGAAAATAATATTTGATACCAAACTAAGTAAATCTTGGAATAGCTAGCAGAAACAAAAAGACAATTACCATTGGATCTGTTCTTTTATCAGAAGGCTTTGTCTGATCTTAAACCTTACTTTAAGGGTTTATAAATGGGATTGCATGACAAGAAGTTAAAATGATGATATGTGTTCTATAGAAGGATTGGAAGAATCAGCTCCGGTAACTGCTGGTAACGAGCATTTTCTCATTGGTCAGCAGGCTGATGGAACAGGAAGGATGGTCACATTCTACTTCCTGTCTTTTGGGATTAAAAACCCCAAACAGGCCTGAATTTACATGGCTGTTTGATTGACATTAACCTACGTGGTCTAGAAATCAGTTTGTTTGTTCTCAATAAATTGTTTCTCCCTTTTTAAGTTGCTGCTTCTCAGTGTTAATATTGGTGGAGTTGGTAGTGAGACATTGATGATGTGATAGGTAATCTCCACCTAGATTTTGTGTAGACTGTGGGGGCTTTATGCTGGTTACTTGGCACATTGAAATTCACTTCTCCCTCCCTCCTTCCCTATCTTCTCTCTCCCCCCAACTCATGTATTCCCTCTCTTCTCTCTTCTCTCTCTCTGTCTCAGATAATATTTATTACCAAAAGGCCTTTCTGTGTTACAGTCATAGATTTCTTAAATACAGGGGACATGATTTGACCACGGGATACAAAATTTACACAAGTGGTGTTCCTTTGTATAGTCTGTACTGTATTTGAAGACCAATGACGGTTATATATGTGTATGTCTGGCGAAGGATTTCATAATAACCAAAATTATGTGGGAGTAAACATTTTATTCTTGAAAGAGCAGAAATTTACCTTTCAGGTAACTTAAGCACCACTGAGTACTTGAATAACAGAGTAGAAATTTTTTTTTTTTTCTGAGGCAGATTTATCCTGTGCTATATCTGTTGCCAATCTTCCACTTTTTGCTTGAGGAAGATTTGCCTTGAGCTAACATCCGTGCCGGTCTTCCTCTATTTTGTATGTGGGTCACCTTCACAGGATGGCGGCCCATGAGTGGTATAGGTCCGTGCCTGGTGACTGAACCCTGGCTGCTGAAGTGCAGTGCTCCGCTCTTAACCACTAGGCCATGGGGCCAGCCCCAGAAAGTTTTCTTAATAGTTTCTTTTATCAGGGGGCCGTATCAAACTGCCTTAATG
Organism: Equus caballus; assembly: GCF_041296265.1. NCBI lineage: Eukaryota > Metazoa > Chordata > Mammalia > Perissodactyla > Equidae > Equus > Equus caballus. The sequence goes on from NC_091691.1 coordinate 45,972,081, forward strand.
GAAGTTTAAATTTTAAATGTTTTTAATAAAATAAAAAATTATTTTTCAGCACAGATAATACAATACTGACAGGATCAACTTGGGAAGGGGCTAGATTTTTATTTCCTTTTTCAAAGGACCTATGTTCATTTGTAGAAATGATGTATGTTTGTTGTAAAAATTAAAACATTACAGGAGCCGGCCTGCTGGCACAGGAGTTAAGTTCACGTGCTCTGCTTCAGCAGCCCAGGGTTCGCCAGTTCAGATCCTGGGTGTGGACCTACGTACTGCTTGTCAAGCCGTGCTGTGGCAGGCGTCCCACATGTAAAATAGAGGAAGATGGGCATGGATGTTAGCTCAGGACCAATGTTCCTCACCAAAAAAAAAAAAGAAGAAGAAGAAGAGGAGGATTGGCAGCGGATGTTAGCTCAGAGCTAATCTTCCTCAAAAAAAAAATCACAGAAAGATACAGAGAAGAAAGAAAAATTACTTCATACTCTACCATCTAGTGATAATGGCTATTTAGAATATTCTTCTAGACATCTCTTCCCGTACGTACATAATTAAAGTTGTTGACTTATTTGACTTATTCATTGAACATCTATTAATGTGCTACGCTGAGGCATACTTGCATCTTTGCATAAAAGACAAACTTGGATTTAAGGAGTTAGCTAGACTGAGGGAAGAGGTTTAGTTATATGGGGTGGAACTTTCCAAGCAAGACATCGTGGCAAGGACTCTGAGACAGCAAGCTGTTTTTGAAACTGACAGAATACTAAGATGTCTGAAGCATAGAGAATGTGAGGGAGAATTGTAGGAAACGTAGAGAAGACAAGGTGGTACCAGGTCTTATAGACCACATTAAAGGTTGGAAATAGGTCCAGTTTCTCTCCAGGGGAAGAAACATTTCTCTCTGAAATTTTCTTCTGTTTTCTTGGGTCATTGTTTTGATATGTACCCTTTATTTGCTGTTTACCTAGATTCTTTTTTGGGGTAGTATTTATGCATTCATCTTTCATTAGTTTATGCAACGTTTAATTAAGTTGTTATTGTTATCACATTAAGTACAGTTGTATGAATGGATTTGGGAACAAATCCACCTGACCCATGGTAAGCATACGGCTCCCCTATCGGGTGATGTGGATGCACTGATGACCTAGAGAGTAGCTAGCCTACTCATGGCTAGTCGTTGTCACGGAGATCATTCACTGTCATCTGTGGAGGGACTGGGGAGTGTTACAGGACAAGTCAGCTAGATAGAAGGTGATTAAGAGAGCTTCTCTTGTTCAGTATGGTGTCTCTTGACGTCTTTCCTCAGTTTGGTAGAGATTTTACTGTATTTGGCAGATATCATAAAATACAAGGTTTTTTGTTTTAAAAACCATTATCAGTAAAATTAGGTAATTTAGTTGGTGTTGTGATAATACCTAATTTCTCTCATGATGATATTTCATAATTTTTTGTGAGGGCATTTATCAAGATGTAATTCACCGACCAGACAGGTCAACTGTTTAAAGCATGTGATTCATTGGTTTTTGGTATATTCACAGAATTATGCAACCATCACCACAATCACTTTTAAAACATTTTTGTCACCTCCAGAAGAAATCCGGTACCCTTTAGCTGTGATTCCCTAGGCCCCTACTACTCCACCCCACCCCCGAGCAACCACTAGTTTACTTTCTGTCTCTATGGATTTGCCTATTCTGGACGTTCCAGTTAAGTGAGTGACATAATATAGATGTGGTCTTTGTGACTAACTGGTTTTCACTTAGCAAGATGTTTTCAAAGTTCGTTCATGTTATAGCGTATGTCAGTACTTCATTCCTTTTTATTGCTGAATATTCATCTGTGTAGATATTACCATATTTTGTTTACCCATTTCATCAGTTGATGCGTGGTTTCCACCCTTTGACCATTATGAATAAAGTGCCTATAAACATTCCCGAACAAGGTTTTGTGTGAACTTAAGTTTTTATTTCTCTTGGCTATATATGTAGGAGTGGAATTGTTGGGTCAACTAGTAACTCCATGTTTAACTTATGAGGAACTGCCAAACTGTTTATGAAAGTAGCTCCGATATTTGACATTCCCACCAGCAGAGTATGAAAGTTTTGATTTCTCCATAACCTTTTCAACACCTGTTTTTGTCTGACTGATTCTAGCCATTCTGGTGGGTGTGAAATGGCATCTCATGGTTTTGATGTGCATATCCCTGATGACTAATGATGTTGAGCGTGTTTTAAGTGCTTGTTGGCCATTGTGCATCTTTGTAGAATGTCTATTTGGATGCTTTGCCCATTTTTTGCTTGGGTTATTTATCTTTTAATTATTGAGTTGTAATAGTTCTTTATATATTCTAGATACAAGTCCCTTATCAGATATATGATTTGCAAATATTTTATCCCATTCTGTGGTTTTCTTTTCATTTTCTTGATGGTATCTTTTCAAGCCCAAACTTTTTAATTTTGCTGAAGTCCAGTGCATCTTTTTTTTTTTAAAGATTTGCACCCGAGCTAACGTCTGTTGCCAATCTTCTTTTTTTTCTTCTTCTTCTTCTTCTCCCGAAAGCCCCCCAGTACATAGTTGTATATTCTAGTTGTAGATCCTTCTGGCTCTGCTATGTGGGATGCCACTTCAGCGTGGCTTGGTGAATGGTACTAGGTCCTTGCCCAGGATCTGAAGCCATGCATTCTGGGCCACTGAAGCGCAGTGTGCGAACTTAACCACTCAGCCACGGGGCAGGCCTCGCATCCATTTTTTCTTTTATTGCTTGTTGTTTGGTGTCATATCTAAGAATCCATTGCCAAATCCAAGATTATGAACATTTACCTCTGTGTTTTCTTCTAAGAGTTTTATAGTTTTAGCTCTCATAGTTAGATCTTTGATCTGTTTTCAATTAATTTTTGTATATGGTATGAAGTAAGTAAAGGTCTAGCGGTATTATTTTGCACGTGGGTATTCAGTTGTACCAGCACTATATCTTTTTTAAAAGATTTTTAAAAATTATTTTACTGAGGTCATAATGGTTTATAGCATTGTGAAATTTCAGGTGTACATTATTATTTGTCAGTTTCCAGCATTATTTCTTGAAGAGACTGGTTTTTTCCCCATTGAATGGTCTTGGCACCCTTGTCAAAAATCAGTTGACCATAAGGATATGAGTTTATATCCGGACTCTCAGTTCTTTTCTGTGATGCCAGTACTATGCTGTCTTGATTACCATTGCTTTGTAGTAAGTTTTTAAATCAGGAAGTATAAGTCCTCCAGCTTTGTTCTTCTTTTTCAGGATTATTTTGGCTCTTCTGGGTCCCTTGCATTTCCATATGAATTTTAGAATCAGCTTGTCAGATTCTGGGATTCTGATAGGGACTGCCTTGAATCTATAGATGGCTTTGGGTAGTATTGCCATCTTAACAGTGCTAAGCCTTCCAATCCGTGAATACAGGATGTCTTCCCATTTGTTTAGATCATTTCAAATTTCTTTCAACAATGGTTTGTAGTTTTCAGAGTATAGGTTTTGCACTTTTTTAGTTAAATTTATTGTCAAGTATTTTTTTCTTTTTGATGCTATTATAATTGGAATTATTTTCTTAGTTTCATTTTTGGATTATTCTCTGCAAGTATTTAGAAGCACAGTTGATTTTTGTATAATGATCTTGTATCCTGCAATTTTGCTGAACTCATCTGTTAGTTTTAATAGTTTTTTTGTTGATTCCCTAGGATTTTCTGTGTACACAATCATTCATCTGTGAATAGTGATAGCTTTGCTTCTTGATTTCCAATTTGGATGCCTTTTATTTCATTTTCTTGCTGTTTCTTTTTAAAAATTCTTTCTAAAGGGGGCCGGCCCCATGGCCGAGTGGTTAAGTTCACATGCTCCACTTCGGCGGCCCAGGGTTTCGCGGGTTTGAATCCTGGGCGCAGACATGGCACCGCTCATCAGGCCATGTTGAGGTGGCTTCCCACACGCCACAGCTAGAAGGACCCACAACTAGAAATACACAACTATGTACCAGGGGGCTTTGGGAGAAAAAGGAAAAATAAAATCTTAAAAAAAAAATTGTTTCTGTGGAACTTGGAGTTGGAGGATGGAGTAATCCCCCAAACTGTTTAAATAATTTATTTCAAAGCTGTTTTATGAGAGAAAGTTTCAGTATTTGAATGCTAAATCAGAGACTTTTGAGAGACTGTTTATGTAATTTATATTTCAAGTAGAAATATAATTTTTTTTGTGTTGAAATGAACTTTGGTTTGGCCCATTGTAACTGAATTTCAAGCTGTTTTTCCCCCCTTTAGGGTCATTTTCTATTTAGAATATCAACTTTATTGCAAGAGTACTTTCTAGAATATAAAGTTAAGAGGTATAGATGGTTTTCAAACTAGGAATTGAAGACTGACTTTACTTGTTGAACTCCATGTGTTTGTTCATAGAGATTTTATCTGACATAACTGCTTATTTTTCTTCAGCAACAGACAGTTCTATAGGTTGTGTCCTTCAGATCTGTGGTTAATTAATAAGCAGCTTGCCTTGTAGTTTGAATTTATTATCTGGGAGGAAATTTTCATGGATAAATAGAAAGAGATCTTAGGAAAATGACAAGAATTGTAAAAGTGAGGAGGAATTATGGGTAAAGATGTAAAAACTCTCCCTAATTCAGCGATTGTTTCTTGAGCATATGCCATTTACAGACTCCTTGCTGGGCAATAGGGAACACAGTACTGTCTTTAAGAATTTTCATGTAGCTAGAATACTGCCTTTATAAAATGAATGAAAAGAATTGTTGGTATATTAGTAATCTTAACAAAAAGTATGTTATGCAAATGACTAAGAGAACAGAATCTAATCTTGTTTGATCAAGCCGCTCTCTTAACTAGTTTTACTCTCTTCTTCTCTTGGGTTTTGAATTCAAACACTTGGTCAGTTCTGAGGCTCCACTTTGCCCAGTATTTGTACGGAGTAGCAAATAAGCACAGCATAGCAACCAAATTATTTTAAAAGTATCTCTTAAAAGATCTTATAGTGGATCCATTTTATAGGTTTTAACAGTACTTAATAAAATTATCAAAATTCTCTTTTTATAGTTCTTTAACTCCCTCTTCCCTTTTGGTTTCTCTGGAACCTTCCACTTAACACCCACCCTCAAATAAGACCACCCCACCCCACCCCTCTTTCCCTGGAGCCCAGCCTGTCTGTCATCCTCACTTCTCTCTGCCTCTAGATTCTCCACTCCTAATGATAGTCCAAAATGAGGTTGCTGATATCCTTTTCCTTTCCCTATTTCCTTCCTTCCTTCATATTGGTCTTGTGTCTTTCTTTTCATTGTCCCCATTCTACACCACAAAAAGCTTAGAAACTGGACTGGCTAAAGTGTAACTCTCCTTGAACAGTGGGGAAGAGAGAGAAGCTGGCATATATGTGTGAGTAGATGGTTGGAGATAGGGTAATGTGTCTTATTCCATTATATTTTATGAATAATTGTAATCATATTAAAAACACCATGCTGGGCAACCTCTCCATTTTGCATTGGTGATTGTATTGATGGTATGAATGTAAGTCTTAGTTCTTTTTTAGTGTGAGGTGAGCTCCTTCCCTATCCTATGGCTATCTCCATATTTCACTGTCAAGCCTAGAAAGAAAAGATAGGAGAAAAGGATACCTTTCTGAGTGTGGCATAAAACAAAAGACTGTGGACACTGGCCCTAATTTGGTAAATGCTTTGGACACAAATATTCCCTCTTTACCCTACAGGCAGCAGTACCTATTTACTTAAACTGTTATTTATATAAGTTTTAGTTTATTAAAGTTGAAATTGTGTTTTTTCCTTCTACGTAGTTAATAAAGTTAGGTAGTTAATACCAGAGTAATAAAAAGGAGGAAGACAATCATCGTTTGCATTATTTGATACTTTTCTTATTAAATTATTTTCAAATATATTATTATATTACTGTTCTGTAGTTTACGTTAGAAAGAAATTTAATGAATTAGTTAAAAATGGATCAACAACCTGTGTTTGTGAAATGGGCCTGGTATCTCATGGTATGCGCCAGTAGGTATGGCCTTTAAATGACTGCCATGTATCATTAGAAGTAGCCACTGTTGTTTTTAGAGGTCATGGTTACCAGATCTGATTTAACCTTGGGAAGGGAGGAGAGCAGAGTTCTTAGAGGAAAAGAGCTGGCAAAAGAATGAAGGAGGTTGTGAAACCTCCTTAAAATTTCTATTTAAAGAGCTTGTTAAGTTTTCTGTTTTGAATTTCTTTGTTCTGGAAGAGACACAGGCCCTTTCAAGAATGGGAGATTGGGAGAATTCTGCAACCATGACAAGCTGTAAAAGGTTGCTAAGGAGACTCCTCTGAGAAGGAATAGTATTTAAATGATCTGTTACCAAACTCTGACTTCTAAAGGCAGGAAATGAAAGGAGGAGGGCACTTTTATTTCACTCTTATAACGTTTTAGGAAGCAAGCAAAAACAAGAATCTTTTTTTCCCTAAAACACCAGAAATGATTCAGTTTGGATAAAACTAGTTTGTGTTGTTTTAAAATATTTTATTGAAGTATAGGACATTGAGAAAAGTGCATAGATCATTAAGTTACATCTTGGTGAATTTTTACAGATAGTGATAATGTATTTTAATGTTGTTTAAATATGCCCTATTTATTATTATATATGTCTTTGAAAAATATTATCTTAAAATTTTTTGTTTCAAGTGAAGATCAAAGTGATAATTTCAAAGCATTTGGGAGATTTTATTTAGTTTCTGTTTTTAATTGCATGTTGCCTTCCCTCACCTTCTTTTCCAGTCCCCTGCTTATTAAAACAAAAACCAGAGAAAGAATTTCTTCCAGGGTGGACGGAGCCGTTCTGTTTGGAACTGGTTTAGGGCAGTGCTATCCAATAGAAATATAATGGGAGCCACCTCTGTAATTTTAAATTTTCTAGTAGACACATTAAAAAGTAAAAAGAAACACGTGAAATCAATTTTTATAATATATTTTATTTAACCCAGTATATCTAAAACATCATGTCAACAGGTAATCCATATGAAAATTATTTTTTGTTCCTTTTTTTTCTGTCTGCTTTTTCTCCCCCAATCCCCCCAGTACATAGTTGTGTATTCTAGTTGTGGGTCCTTCTAGTTGTGGTACGTGGGACGCCACCTCAGCGTGACCTGACGAGTGGTGCCATGTCCGTGCTCAGGATCAGAACCAGTGACACCCTGGGCCGCCGAAGCGGAGCGCGCGAACTTAACCACTCGGCCACGGGGCTGGCCCCCTCAATATGAAAATTATTAGTGAACTATTTTATATATTTTTTTCATACTAAGTCTTTCAAATCTGGTGTGTTTTTTACTTCAGCACTTCTCAGTTCAGGCTAGCCACACTTCAAGTGCTCTACAGCCGCATTTGGTTAAAGGAGTAGGGGAAAGAAGGAATGGAAATGTTTAAGAAGTGAGAAATTTGAAGGGACCAGAAGTTTTCGTTCTGAATTATCTGTAAAAAATCGTGAGCCTCAGTAGGGAAGCAGTAACAGCATGTTGAGGGGCTTGGTTAAAGCCTGGTAAAAGAGTAGATGCATATTCTCAAATATACTGAATAGATTCTAGGTAGGCAAGGAGGAGAGATTTATAGACATGAATAACTGCTAATGAAGGAAGTGATTTCAGTGGCACATGAATCGGAGACTTGATTACCAAATCCTTCAGGAAGCTATTAAAGCTTAGATTTTTTTTTTTTTTAAAGAAACAACAAACATTTATTGAGCACCTGCTGTGTCTAGGCTCTCTTCTAGGATTTGGGACACACCAGCGAACAAAACAGGCAAAATCTTGACCGTTGTATGTTTGCATTATAGTAGGGGGAGACAGACAATAAATATGTTAACTAAGTAAACTGTGGTACATTAGAAGGTTGTAAGTGCCTTGGAAAAAACTAATACAGGGAACTGTGATGTGGAGCATGGTGGTGGTAGTGACGGTGGTGGATTTGGAATTTTTAACAAGGTGATCGGAGTAGGCCTCCTAAAACAGGTGCAAAAGAGTAAAGTCTTGAAGGAGGTAAAGGAGTTAGCTTAGTTATCTGGAGGACGAGCATTTCAGACAGAGGGAGCAGTGCTGCACAGGTGCAGAGGTAGGAGTGTGCCTGCTAAGCTCCTGTAATGGCAGGAGGCCAGCTTGGTGAGAGCAGAGAGCAATGGGGTACCAGATCACAAAGGCAGTGCTTCTCAAACTGTAATGCGAATGCTAACCCCCTAGGGATCTTGTTAAAGTTTAGATTCTGATTTGGTTGGCCTTGGGTGGGGCCAGATAACAAACTCTCAGGTGATGCTGCTTCTGCTGGTGTTATGACCATACTTTGATTAGCATGGGGGTAGGACCTAAAGGCCAATGTAGGACTATGTAAATAGGAGACTTTTGAGATCACCCAAGGAGTGAGGTTAGAGAGAGAAGAGAAGGGGGTGACCCCTGGGATACTCCAACATTAAGAAGTTGGTGGGACAAGAAGGAATTGTCAAAACAGCCTGAGAAGAAGTGACCAGAAAGGTGGGAGAAAAACCATGTGAGGATTGTGTCCAGGAAACCAAGTAAATTAAGTATTTCAAGGAAGAGGAAGTGATCAACTGTATGAAATGTTGCTAAACAGATTAAATAAGATGAGAACTGATAGTTGATTCTTCGGTTTGACGATGTGGTGGTTACTGACAAGCAGTTTTGGTGTAGCAGTGCGGGGCAAAAGCCCTATTGGAGTGGGTTGCAAGGAGAAGAGGGGAGAAATTGGAGACCGTAAATAAAGGCAACTTATTGAGGCATTTTTCTGTAAAGTGTAGGCATATCTGCTGTCTATTGCTATGTAACAGATTACTCTAAAACTTAGTGGCTTAAAACAAACATTTATTATCTCACAGTTTCTGTGACTCAGGAATTCAGAAGTAGCTTACCTGGATGCTTCTGGGTCAGTGTTTCTCATGAGGTTTCAGTCAAAATATTGGCCAGGGCTGCAGTCCTTTGAGGGTTTGCTGGGGGCTGGAGGGTCTGCTTCCACGATGGCTCCCTCGTGTGGCTGTTGGCAGGCCTCAGTTCTTCGCTATACAGGCTTCCCCATAGGCCCAAGTCTCCTCCCAACGTGGCAGCTGGCTTCTTCCTGAGAGTGTGATCCAAGGTAGAGAAGTTAAAAAGGCTTTTATGACCTAGCTTTAGAAGTCAAATTCCATCACTTCTGCTGTATTCTGTTGATCACATGGACAGAATGTAGGAAGGAGCTACATAAGAGTATGAATGCCAAGTGTGGGGGTTATTAGGGGCCATCTTGGAGACTGACTAACCCAGGGGAGCAGGGAAGTTGGGATGATCTCTGGAGAGGAAAGTGGGATCCCAGAGAGTTTTTTATTTTTATTTTTTTATTGATAAAAGAAGTGAAGCATATTTGTGTGTTGATCCAGCACTGATCCAGTATAGAAGGGAAAATTGTTGATGTAGAATAGAGAGGGGAGAATTGCTGGAGAATTATCATTGAGGGAAAGGGAGGTAGAGCGTAAGTGAAGGAATTGGGGATTGGCCTCACACAGGGATGAGGGTAGTCTATTTAGAGTAACAGGAGGGAAGACAGAGTATGTGTGTACAGAAGGTGTTAAAAGGCGGTTAGATGTGACGGTGGGGGATTTGTGGATGTTCTCTTCTGATTATATCAGCTTTTTTGGTGATGTGAGTATCAAGATCCTTCTTGGAGTGTGGGGATGGGAGAAGAGGAGGGAAGGATAGCTGGGACAGTAGGAGAGTGGATGGGCTAAGGAAGTGTCCTGTGGTTTCTGGGCAGCACTAACTGCCCACATGATCTGTGGGATTCTGAATTTAAGTGAACTTAAAGCAAGATCAGGCAGTATAGTTTTCTCTTTTGCTCTAGCCACTTTGAGCTGTTCAAAGGCAGGTGGGGAGTCAGTGAAGAGCTGGATTAAACCAGTGTGTGATTTAGCCCAATAAGGACAAAGGGAGAAAAGGCAAGGGGTTTCACAGCAGATGATTATAATGTTTGACCTAGGAATTTAACCTGCTTGAGAAGGAAAAGTTGAAATGGAGGGGTGAGGGAGAATGAAAAGAACATAGAATCAATAGATTGTAGGTCCTGGTGGGGTTGAAAGATTATGAGAGTCAATGAGCTAGAAAGCTAGGAGGTTGTCAAAAGAGGGACCCTGAGGGGCCAGCCCGGTGGCACAGTGGTTAAGTGCGCATGTTCTGCTTCGGCGGCCGGCGGCCTGGCGTTCGCCAGTCCGGATCCCGGGTGCAGACCTGGCACCGCTTGGCACACCATGCTGTGGTAGGCATCCCACATATAAAGTAGAGGAAGGCGGGCACGGATGTTAGCTCAGGGCCAGTCTTCCTCAGCAAAAAGAGGAGGATTGGCAGCAGTTACCTCAGGGTTAATCTTCCTCAAAAAAAAAAAAAAAGAGGGACTCTTGAAACTGAGGTGAAGGAAAGTTGCAGTTACTGGTAATGAGGAGGCCATGGCAGTGAGTGGCTGAGGTCGGGTAGAGGGAAAGATCATTAGAGTAGAGGAGTTCACAGAAATGAGGGGCCAGGGGTTAGAAAGGTCATAGTAACATCACCAAGAATTAAGAGAGGAGAGTGACAGGGAACCAGCAGCTAAAGTCATTGAGCTCTGAGGGAGATAACTCGGCCGTTCATAGTTGATAGCGACAAGGAAGGACAGCAGGTGTATGGGTCTGGTGATGTAAGAGTCAAAGCTGGAGAGCTTTAAGGAGGGAGAATGATGAGTAAGCATCAGTGAGAAGCGAGGAGGACATCTTCCCCAATTCCAGGCCCAGTGATTTGGGGATTTTTACAGAAAGAACAGCCAGAACCAACATTGCCCTCTGGGGGGATTCAGATTTAGGTTAGAGCAAGAAGGAGAAGGGGCAACAATCAGAGAATGTACAGGGAACCATTAGTTCTGGAGGGCACAGCAGAAGGATTTCAGGAGTTGGGAGAGGTGGGCAACAGAAGACGGAAATGTGGAGCCTTAGATGCAAGCTGGAGAGATGGGTAATGGGAGCCTGTGGCTTCTGCTCCCACTGCTGTCAATGGGGATACGAGGCAAGGTGGCATTAGTGCTGGTGCTCCCATGTCAAATGAGGTGATGAAGCAGTGGGTGCTGGAGAGGGGTGGTGGGCTCCTTTTGATGCCTGCAGATGGGAGTTATGACTGGAGCAGACCCTAGCTCCTCCCTTACAGTGGAGCAGGCAGCTGTTTAGGAAAAGAAAAGGTAAGCCAGCCCTTCTTACCGAGGTGATGACACGGAGAGATTACTGGGAATACGGCAGACAGACTTTAGTACTTGAATTTTGTGTGCTGGTACACTGGCTCTCAACACAAAACACAACATTAATTTCTGTGGTATAAATACTGCCACTTGGCCAATTTCAGGCTGTCAGAGGTTTAACCAACCAGCTTGCAAAATTCTGGACTATGTGACACCTTGACTCTTGCTAGTGGACGTGAGCTCTCTAGCACACCATACGCTTTATAGATGACTCTTTTCTTTAAAACTGTTTGCCTGATTTGGGAGCTTTGGATCAGGCAGACCTGATTACTAATACTAATCCACAATTTTGCTTCTTTATAACTTGTTGCCTTTTGAGCTTCAGTTTCCTGTCTGTAGACTGAGGATATTACCAGCTGTCCTTTGGGTGGTTGTTAAGGATTAGACATTACGAAGGAAAAGTGCCCAGAACAACAGTTCCTGGATGGCAGATACTGTTATTATTATTGTCATCACCTTAATATAAAGCTTTGTTAAAAAGAATTCAGATACCAGAGTATATACCTGTATTTTCAAATGCAAATGTAAGAGTAGAGACTGCAGTTAACTTTTTGAGAAGCAGTTGGGCAGTACATATCACACATCTAAAAGCGTGGGTTTAATCCATTAGTTCTACTTCTAGGAACTTTTCCAAAGAAAATAACTTAGAGTATGTGAAAAATGTAGCAAGAAGATATTTATTTACAGCACGGTTTATAGAAGAGAAAAGTTAGAATTTGTTTAAATGTCTGTTGTGCAACAGAAGACTCTACATTATTAAAAACAAATGGATGCAGTAGAATTGCTTATGTGAAAAGGTGGTCCATTATAGTATAAAACAGGTTATCAGCTAGTAGGTACCAAAAGATGCAATTTTTATTTAAACAAATGAAAAGGACAAATATAGTAAACTGTTAACCGTGACTGCCTCTGGGATTTATACATATAGAAATGTTATTTTACGTTGCTTGTATTTTCTGAGATTTCAGTATGTTTTGCTTCCATAGTAAGAAAACAACAGAAGAGACACCATGGGTTTGTGGGGATGGTGGAGAGTGCTGCGAGGTGAAAAACTCTAAAGATGGAAAGTACAGCTTGCTTTCGTATGAGTCATGAGTGACTCTGTAGCAGTCTGCTCCTTTCTGCTGTCCAGAGCCCAGTCCCATGACTGCGCTCACTGAGGGGCCGGGACGCAAAGAGTGCCTTTGGGGGCTGGCCACAGTTCAAGAACTATCCTTTAGTTGATTCCCATTAAATTCTGAGTCTCTTTACGGATTTCGATGATTTTCACCTAGGGGAGAAAATCAAAATAGGGTTGAGATAGAAAGCATCTATCAAAGGCAACTTAAAAGAAAAAAATGTAAACTGTAAGGGAAAGTTAGCAGTTACAGGCCATCCTAAAAAGGTGAACTGCTGTTTCTTTTAAAGCCTTTTCATGAATATTGTTGAATTAGCACCGTCCGTTTTCGAGAAACAGGACCATGTGATTGTCACAAGTTACTCAAGCAATTAGAGACCAGGAAATTTACTCTTGTGTAAACCATTCCTGAGTCACACTTGAACAAGTACAGTGACGAAGCTGTCAGATCCAGTGCTGTTCTTACATCAGATAACTTTTCAGATAATTGAAATAATTTCTGAAATATTTACCTTGAGCAAAGTAAAAGGCAAGTTGCGTGTCCTAACAAAATTATTTTTTATTCTATTGTTCAGCAGGTGTGAGAGTAACTCAGCTTTTTAATTATGTCTATAGTACTAATAAAAGGCAACATTAACATTGTTAATTGTAAAAATCAGGTAATTAAAGGGAGAAAATAATTTACTGGTTTCAGTAAGTGAGCAGCCCGGAAACAAGCGAGACTGCAGAGTGGCCCTGAGCTGAGTAGGCACATGGACGCCCCCCTCTCCTCTGTCCTCCCCTCTCCTCCCCTCCCTTACTTCCTCCCTCCCTCCCTCTTTCTCTTTTTCTTTTTCTGTCTTTCTACAAAGAAAGCACCTGCCCTGTAGCAGACACTGTGTTCTAGGCATTAAGGGTATAACAGTAGACCAAACAGACAGGAGCCTCCGCTTGCATGGATTTACACTCTATTATTTATAGACAGTATACAAATAAATGTATATAAATATTAAACAGTATTAAGTGCTATGAAGAAAAATAAATGGGGACAAGGGATAGAGCATAACTGGGCAGGGGGTGGGGTGGACAGAGAAGAGATGGTATATTTTAGAAGTGAAGGTTTCTCTTTTTTTTTTAAAGATTGGCACCTGAGCTAACATCTGTTGCCAATCTTCTTTTTTTTTTTTTCCTGCTTTTTCTCCCCAAATCCCCCCAGTACATAGTTGTGTATTTTAGTTGTGGGTCCTTCTAGATGTGGCATGTGGGACGCCGCCTCAGCATGGCCTAATGAGTCATGCCATGTCCGCGCCCAGGATCCAAACTGGTGAAAACCCAGGCCACCGAAGCAGAGCGTGCGAACTTAAACACTCGGCCACGGGGCCAGCCCCCAAGGTCTCTCTTTTGAAGGTGACCTTTGAGCAGAGATCTGAATGATGCGCGGGAATAAGCCAGGCAAAAGGAAAAGCAGATGCAAAGGCCCTGCAGTGAGGGGTGCCCATGTGGTCCAAGAATATCAAGGAGGCGAGTGTGGCTAGGGGAGGTGGTAGATAAGGTCAGAGAGGTAGCAGGGAGCCAGGTCATGTTGGGCCCTGTCGGCCACAGTAAACACTCGCTTGAGTGAATTTAGAAACCACTAGAGAGCTTTGTTTATTACAACAGCTAGTACTACTCTAACTAATACAACTACTGACATATATATTCAACAGATATTTATTTGAGGACTATTACATATTTAATTCCCTCTTACCTAGGAATAATTCAACTCACAGATAATATAAGTGTATTATTACATATAGGTCTTCTCATTTCAATAATCAGTAATGCATGAGATATTTTCATCAAATTTCTGAGTTTTTCTCTTATTGCTGGTTCGTTGTTTGGATGTGTTTTGTTCTCTAAAATTTGCTATCAAACAAGTAAGGTGATAAAAGTTTTTTTTTAATTGTGGTAAAAAACACATAAAATTTATCATCTTAACCATTTTTAAATGTATAGTTCAGAGGTGTGAAGTATATTCACATTGTTGTGTAATAGATCTCCAGAACCTTTTCATCTTGCGAAGCTGAAACTCCGCATCCATTAAATGACTCCCCCTTCCCTCTCCCCTAGCCCCTGACATCCACCATCCTACTTTCTGTCTCTATGATTTTGACTACTCTAGATGCCTCACATGAGTGGAATCATACAGTAGGTGTCTTTTTGTGACTAGTTTATTCCACTTAGCATAATGTTGTCCTCAGGGTTCATCCATGTTGTAGCATATGTCAGAATTTAATTCCTTGTTAAGGTTGAATAATATTCCATTGTATATATATATACCACATTTTGTGTATCCATTCATCCATTGGTGGTCACTTGGGTTGCTTCTCTCTCTTGGCTTTTGTGAATTGTACTGCTATGAACATGGATGTGAAACCTCTGAGAATTTTTAGCAGTGACATGATCTGGTCTGTCTTTTGTTCAAAAAACAAACAGACGTCACTCTGGCTCTTCCCTTTCCCCACTAATAGTTAAGCAGAGACTTTTTGTTTGTTTCTGTTGTGTTCCTAATGCTTACAAACAGTCTGGCACTCAAACATTTGAAGAAATAAATGACACAACTAGACACACTGTGCTGCAAACTCTGTAGGCCATGATGCAATTTACATTCTGTTAAGTCACACAACTATTGGGGCAATGGTCCTTTACGATATGGGGATCACAGAGCTCACTGAAAATCTGATGAAAAATATGGATCTTTCCCCAGAAAAGCAAACACACAAACATACTAAAGTGTTTACCTACAATCTCACTGGACTCTTGAACTTACACCCGTAGAAGGACTTCATACATAATTTGGGCATTGACTGTTCTTATTGCACTTCCCAGATAATTGCATTTTTTACAAATTGAAGGTTTGTGGCAACGCTGCATAGGGAAGTCTGTTAGTGCCATTTTTCTAACAGCGTTTGCTCACTTCGTGTCTCTGTGTCACATTTTGGTAATTCTCACAGTATTTCAAACTTTTTTATTGCTTTGTTTTTTATCGTGATCTGTGGTCAGTGATCTTTGATGTTAGCACTGTAATTGTTTTGGGGAGCCACAGTCCCCACCCATATGAGAGGAGAATTTAATTGATAAACGTTGTGTATGTTCTGACTGCTCCACCAACCAGCTGTTCCCCTGTCTCTCTCCTTCTCCTCTGGCCTCCCTATTCCCTGAGACATAACAATATTGAAATTAGGCCAGTTAATAACCCTACAATGGTCTGTAAGTGTTCAAGTGAAAGGACGAGTTGCATATTTCTCACTTTAATTCAAAAGTTAGAAATGATTAAGCTTAGTGAGGAAGGCATGTCGAAAGCCAGGATAGGCTGAAAGCTAGGCCTCTTGTGCCAGTTAGCTAAGCTGTGACTACAAAGGAAAAGTTCTTGAAGGAAATTAAAAGTGGTACTCTAATGAACACACGAATGATGTGAAAGTGAAACGGCCTTATTGCTGATATGGAGAAAATTTTAGTGGTCTGGATAGAAGATCAAACCAGCCACAACATTCCCTTAAGCCAAAGCTTAATCCAAATCAAGGCCCTAACTCTATTCAGTTGTATGAAGACTGAGAGAGGTGGGGACGCTGCAGAAGAAAAGTTTTAAGCTAACAGAGATTGGTTGAAGATGCCATCTAGGACTTTAGTAGCTAGAGAGGAGAGGTTAATGTCTGGCTTCAGAGCTTCAAAGGACAGGCTGATTCTCTTGTTAGGGGTTAATGCAGATGGTGACTTTAAGTTGAAGCTGGTGCTCATTTACCATTCCAAAAATTCTATGGCTGTTAAGATTTATGCTAAATCTACTTTGCTTATGCTCCGTGAATAGAACAACAGAGCCTGGATGACTGCAAATCTGTCTCCAGCATGATTTATTGAATATTTTAAGCCCATCGTTGAGACCTACTGCTCACAAAAAAAGATTTTTTTCGAAATTTTGCTGCTTATTGACAATGCACCTGGTCACCCAAGAGCTCTGATGGAGATGTATAATGAGATTAATGTTGTTTCCTTGACTGCTAACGTTAACATCCATTCTGCAGCCCATGGATCAAGGAGTAATTTTGATTTTACTGTCATACTATTTAAGAAATATATTTCCTAAGGCTATGGCTACCATAGATAGTGATTCCTCTGATGAATCTGGGCAAAGTAAATTGAAAACCTTCTTGAAAGGATTCACCATTCTGGATGCCATTAAGAACATTCGTGTTTCATGCGAAGAGGTCAAGATAACAACATTAACAGGAATTTAGAAGAAATTGATTCCAACTCTCTTGGGTAACTTTGAGAGGTTCAGGACACTAGTGGGAGAAGTAACTGCAGATGTGGTGGAACTAGAGAACCAGAATTAGAAGTGGAGCCTGAAGATGTGACTGAATTGCCGCAATCTCATAATAAAACTTGAACAGATGAGAAGTAGCTTCTTATGGATAAGCAAAGAAGGTAGTTTCTTGAGATGAAATCTACTCCTGGTAAAGATGCTGTGAAGACTGTTCAAATATCAAGAAAAGATTTCAAATATGGCATAAACTTAGTTGATGTAGCAGCAGCAGGGTTTGAGGGGATTGACTCCAATTGTGAAATAAATTCTACCTTGGGTAAATGCTATCAAAAAAGCATCTCATGCTGCAGAGAAATCATTCGTAAAAGGAAGAATCAATCAATGTGGCAAACTTCACTGTTGTCATATTTCAAGAAATTGCCACAGCCACCCCAGCCTTCAGCAACCACCACCCTGATCAGTCCAGCAGCCATCAACATCGAGTCAAGCAGCAAATCCTTCCACCAGCAAAAAGATTACGACTTGCTGAAGGCTCAGATGATGGTCTGCATTTTTTAGCAATAAAGTATTTTTTTAATTAATGTTATGATAGATTACAACCTTGTGAGATTTCAGTTGTACATTATTGTTAGTCATGTTGTGGGTACACCTCTTCCCCCTTTGTGCCCCCCCCACCTCCCCTTTTCCCTGGTAACCACCAATCAGATCTCCTTGTCAATATGTTAACTTCCACCTATGAGTGGAGTCATATAGAGTTTGTCTTTCTCTGACTGGCTTATTTCGCTTAACATAATACCCTCGAGGTCCATCCACGTTGCTGCGAATGGGCCAATTTTGTCTTTTTTATGGCTGAGTAGTAGTCCATTGTGTATATATAACATATCTTCTTTATCCAATCATCAGTTTCTGGGCATGTAGGCTGGTTCCACGTCTTGGCTATTGTAAATAATGCTGCGATGAACATAGGGGTGCAATGGACTCTTGGGATTTCTGATTTCAGGTTCTTAGGATAGA
The DNA here is from genome assembly GCF_041296265.1 of Equus caballus. Lineage (NCBI taxonomy): Eukaryota > Metazoa > Chordata > Mammalia > Perissodactyla > Equidae > Equus > Equus caballus. Next base: position 45,989,786 of record NC_091691.1, read on the forward strand.
TACCCAGTAATGGGATGGCTGGGTCATAGGGTATTTCTATTTTTAACTTTTTGAGAAATCTCCATACTGTTTTCCATAGTGGCTGTACCAGTTTGCGTTCCCACCAACAGTGTATGAGGGTTCCTTTTTCTCCACAACCTCTCCAACATTTGTCGCTCTTGGTTTTGGATGTTTTTGCCAATCTAACGGGGGTAAGGTGATATCTTAGTGTAGTTTTGATTTGCATTTCCCTGATGATTAGCGATGATGAACATCTTTTCATGTGTCTATTGGCCATATTTATATCTTCTTTTGAGAAATGTCTGTTCATGTCCTCTGCCCATTTTTTGATCGGGTTGTTTGTTTTTTTGTTATTAAGCCGTGTGAGTTGTTTGTCTATTATGGAGATTAACCCTTTGTCGGATAAGTGGCTTGTAAATATTTTTTCCCAATTAGTGAGCTGTTTTTTTGTTTCAATCCTGTTTTCCCTTGCCTTAAAGAAGCTCTTTAGTCTGATGAAGTCCCATTTGTTTATTCTTTCTGTTGTTTCCCTCAACTGAGGAGTTATAGTGTCCAAAAAGATTTTTTTGAAACTGATGTCAAAGAGTGTACTGCCTATATTCTCTTCTAGAAGACTTATTGTTTCAGGCCTAATCTTTAGGTCTTTGATCCATTTTGAGTTTATTTTGGTGTGTGGTGAAAAAGAATGGTCAATTTTCACTCTTTTGCATGTGGCTGTCCAGTTTTCCCAGCACCATTTGTTGAAGAGACTTTCTTTTCTCCATTGTAGGCCCTCTGCTCCTTTGTCGAAGATTAGCTGTCCATAGATGTGTGGTTTTATCTCTGGGCTTTCAATTCTGTTCCATTGATCTGTGGACCTGTTTTTGTACCAGTACCATGCTGTTTTGATCACTGTAGCTTTGTAGTATGTTTTGAAATCGGGGATTGTGATTCCGCCGGCTTTGTTTTTCTTGTTCAGGATTGCTTTAGCAATTTGCGGTCTTTTGTTGCCCCATATGAATTTTAGGATTCTTAGCAATAAAGTATTTTTAAATTAAGGTATGTACGTTGTTTTTTTAGACATAATGCTATTGCATGCTTAATAGACTACAATATAGTATAAACAGAACTTATATGCACTGGGAAACCACAAAATTTATATGACTCGCTTTATTGTAGCGGTCTGGAACCAAACCTGCAATATCTCTGAGGTATGCCTTTATATTTAAGTCTTTACCTGAAAATTTGGGGATGGTTCAATGTGAAGGATATTATTTCATTGTTTTCCAGACGTAAACTAATAATCTTTCTAGTTTTATTCACTGATTTGAAATGGAAAGTTTATTATCTACTATATCTTTATATGTACTAAGCCTAATTAATGGGCTTATTTTTGTTATTGCTCTGTTGATCATAAAGTACTAACCTTACTTTAGTTTATATTTATTAACATAAATTATGATAATTTAAAACTATGTATTCATTAAAAAGATTTTATTAATATGTAATAATTGCATTTAAAAAGCTTATTCTATCATTTAAACTATTGTTAAATTGATACTTAATTTGGCTTGATGAAGTTTAGCTGTTATTTAAAAAAATACCATTAAACAATGATCTCTCTTAAAGATGTGTTGGGACAGATACAGCCTGGAAGCAAGTGGTGTATGGTCACTGAAATGTAATTTGAATTTTATGTGCTCTCTAACGGAGATCTTATGCAGAATTCAAAATATTGCTTTTAATAAAGAACCAGGAATTTGGGGAGTATTCTTGAAAGAATTATCGCTTCCAACATAATTTGAAAGGAATTTTAGGTTTGAGGTATCTTATAATCATTGTGCAATTCTGATTTAGTTAAAAAAATAAATGTGTATATTTAGGAAGAATGAATGTGAGAAAAATAGGAGTAAATGATATAGATATTACTTTGTTTTCTTATTGTATACCATATATTTCAAAATTTTTGTATGTCAAAGATAATATACTCTTTAGTCTGGTGACTCAAGCTAGTCTTTCGTGTAAAAATCCAAAGTATGTGAAATCTTTGCCGCCTCTGCACATGCCCTGCTGGCCAGTGCAGTCCCAGCTAGCTGCTCACCCACATCTCCACTCCAGTTTCGTTCAGTCGCATGCTGGATGTAAGCGGATGGCGGTGAGCTGGAGGCAGGGAAGGGGCCTACACTCTGAGCTATGCAGTCATGTGGTCATCTGTGCCATTCGAGTGCACTTTTCTCTTCTTCCTCCAGGCTGCATATTTAATTATGCCCTCTAGAAAGTAGACAAAAAAAAAATTAAGCAGCTGTTTGAGACAGGTGGACAGATCTAAAAAAAATAGTGGAGACCATATCTTCTCTGCTTTTTGAACACTCTTAGCGCAAGACAAGCCAGTATTGAGGTTGTTAGCATTTAATGCTCAACAAATTATTAATATGCAGAGTTTCCTTTTCTTCTTGCCAAACATTCCTTTAAGCAGTTGAACTATTTTGGAGGCCCTGAGATGCAACCATTCATTTGTCAAGTGTTCGAAAGTGCCAGGCACAGAGATACAGAAATAACGATACAGTTTTCCTTTGGTTTCTGGCACAAGTTCTCACAGGAAAGCTGCTCTGGCTCTTACCTATTTGAGTGAGTCTTCAAGGCCTACCCATAAGGGATAAAGCTGTACCCAGTCACCTGCTCTTGCACCACAGGCTTCTCGTATCTGTGGTGATGCCTGATTCACTGGGATTTCAGACCAATCAGCTTCTTTAGTTCTCCTTCAGGCTTGCTCCAATACACAGGTCCAGAAAAGGGAATGCCCACAATGAGTAGGCTTTCTTTTAACTTGGGAGTTATAAATAAGCCAGATGATTGAGAGTAACTCTTTGTGTGTGTGTGTGTGTGTATGTGTGTGTATGTGAGACAGAAAGACTGAATAGAGAAACATTGCAAAAATGAAATCATGGATAGAGGTTTTCGGATAAGATTTGATGAAAATGTGGTACTCTGGTCATGTAAAGGAGCAAAGGAAGGCAGACAGGAAGGCGTTTGGCAGTTATTGGTTGTTCTTGGTTAGAATAAGTAGTAGGGTGGTGAGGATGGGAGCAGGCTTTTGAGTGCGTGCTCATTCCTACAGGTGGAGGAGGAGACAGGGAGAGGGTTAACAGGGCAGTGCATTGATATTAGATTCTCATATCGACATGCTCTTCTTAAGGAACGTGATGAATTGTTAGAAAGTAAATGGAAAAAAATCATATCTACCCACTGTATATGTGTCATTTTAAACATTAAGATTAGCCATGTGTGAACAAAGCAGTGTTTTTAAATTAGGTCCAATGCTACAGTCATTACAGTATATAGATTTTATATGAGCCATGGATTTCTCTTTCTAAGGAAATTTCACAGTATCTGACGTGGGTAATAACTCTAATTATTATCATGGGTGTAACTCAAAGTACAATTACTTATGTGTTTTACACTGTCAGGATATTACCTATTTCTCTTTTAACTTTGCAGGGAAAATATTTTTTCTTAAGTTTCTGTGTAATAAAGGCTTAAATCTCAAAGTGGCCAGATTGATATTTTATATTTGATTGTTCCTACTGTATTTAAAAGAAAATTGGAAATAGTATGGTGAAAGAAAAAATGAAATATTTGTGAAATGAAAAGGTCAAAATAAGTATAGGAAATTAAAGCAACTTTTTCAAGAATTTGTGATTAATTTTTAAGAAGGAATCAGAGGGAAAATTATTGTTTCGGTTTTTTTGGCAGATGAGATGAGCAGACTCTAACCTTCTTTCCTGGCTTTTATTTTCCCTTAATTTCTATTTTCTTTCTCTAAAAGATGAGCAATTCCTCTTTTCTAGCTATTTGCCTTTACTAGAATGCTCCCTGTTCATATACAGTCCAACTGGACTGCATGTCTGCCCTTGACAACCCAGAGTGCTAAAGAACAGGAGAGGACCATCTGATAATATATCTCTTAGGCAGGTCATTGTGTAGTTCCTACAATTGGCTCCTTGTAAAGCAAGTTTAGTGCATCAGCACTGTACTGTGAGCCCATGGTGCAGTGTCTCCCCCCCACTCCCCATTTTCTTCTTGTGGCAAATAGGTCAAGGTGATGTGGGATAAATGTAACTTACTGGAATACATGAAACAGATATTAAAGAGCAGCTTTGGGGTGGCCTGGTGGCGCAGCGGTTAAGTTCGCACGTTCTGCTTCTTGGCGGCCCGGGGTTCACCGGTTGGGATCCCGGGTGCGGACATGGCACTGCTTGGCACACCATGCTGTGGTAGGCGTCCCACATATAAAGTAGAGGAAGATGGGCACGATGTTAGCTCAGGGCCAGGCTTCCTCAGCAAAAAGAGGAGGACTGGCAGTAGTTAGCTCAGGGCTAATCTTCCCGTGGGGGGGGGGGGGGGGAAGAGCAGCTTCTACAAGGCCTGAAGCGGTGCACTTGCCATGCATTTCTGACATTTCCACACAATCTGTCCTCAGTACTTCCATAGTCCTAATTCCCAAGGGTAGTCAGATAAGTGTTTAAAAAACACAGACACAACTCTAGATGTGTGCCATTTGCCAGACCCTGTGATAGATGAGTCACATGTGTGGCTTTCTTTTAAGAACACTTGACCCTATAGAAGAGATTCTAATCTACTTTGGATTATTTATACTAACTTTTGTAATAAGAAGAGAAGGTTAGGGAATGAAGATAAGCAAAAAAAGAAGAAGAAAAATCACCTGCAACCCCATTCCCCAGCAGTAAAGCTGTTAGCATTTTGTAGTCTTATTTTTTTCCTATGGACATGTGTCTGTTTTTTATAAGAGTTACATCACATGTGAACATACTGGTTTGTAACCTATTTTTTAAATCACCTAATTAGCTCAGTGCAATAATAGATGCTCAATAGATTTTTGTTTTAATGAACATTTTCCATGTTATCAAATATATTTAAGCATCATTTTTTATGGTTGCATGGTATTTTTGTTGTATGGCTATACTGTAATTTATTTAACCAATCCCTCATTGCCCAATATTTAGGCCATTTATTCACTCTACAGAGTGAGTTTGATCATGCACACCTCTCTGGATTCATCCTTTTTCCCTTCCTATTCTTTACTTTGGTGTTAGTGATTTACTTTTAAGGCTTTGAAAGCTTCATCTTCTCTTTCACTTCTAGACATTTGCAGTGCCGTTCCTTCTGCTCACAACACACTTCCCACTTTGCCCAGCTAATACACATTTTCCAGACCTAAGCTTAGCCATTCCTCCTTCTTGGAAGTTTCCCTGGACTGGATTAGTTGTCCTTCCAATGTTCTTCATAAGGTGGCATTTTGTACTTACTCCTAGAAGCACTCAATCTGCTGTATTTTAATTGCATGCTTTCTCAAGCGTGTCTCCCACTGGACTATAAACTCTTTCAGGAAAGGAGCCTTATGTCTTATTTCCTTCTATGGCAGAGTTCCCTGAGGAGCTCTTTCAGCTGCTTTACCCTCTCTCTATATCAGCAGTTATTGTCATCTGTGGTGAGAGTGAATGATGATCAAGTCTGTGAAAATAGATGCAGGCTGGGAACCACGGCTTTGCAAGAGGACTAGCTGGAACTCCTCCATCAGAAAAAGCCATAGTGAAAGAGTGAAAGGGAGGGAAGCTGGGGTTGGATTCTGCAGACCAGTATTGTATTCTGCCACTGATTGATTGTGTGAATTTAGGCAGGTTGTTTAACCTCTCTTCATCTTCATCTTCCTTTCTGTAAAACCAAGGGGTTGGATTAGATGATCTGTAAACTCACTTTTAGAAATGATCTTCTGATTTTTCTGATGATGAAACATACAAAAAGAATCTTGCTGTTGAAAGAAGTGTCTGAATGAAAAATGCGATTATTCGTTTGTCTAAAATGGATTATATTATGTTGGTTTAAGACATTATTAGTATGATACACTTAAAGAGCCCTTCAAATGTAATAACTTGAAACTGCTGACAATTCTTCATTATCTCAGAAAAAGGAAAATGCTGGTGAATTCTTTTCTCTATACTTAAGCTCTTGAATCTAGGACAGTGATCTCATCTGGCCTCATTGTTTTAAATATCGTCTCTGTGCTGACAACTTACAACTTCCTATCTGCAACCTGCATTACTCCCCTGAAATTGTCTGTCAATTTACTGGTCCTCTGAGATATCTAATGGGCATCTCAAACTTAATCTGCCTAAAACTGAATTCCATATCCCTCTACCCTTCAAACCTCCTATTCTTAAGGTCTCTCATATCTGATGAAGACAGAAACTTTGGAGTAATTTTTGATTCCTAATCCTTAACCATCAATCTATTAGCAAATGCTTTCGGTTTTACTCTCAGATCATACCTGGAGCTGCCCACTTCTTGCCAGCACTCCTTCCTGCTGCCCTTACTCCGCCAGAGTCTATTCTCAGTCAAGAGCCAGAAGCATTCATTTTTAGTCGTAAGTCATATTGTCATTCCTCCACTTACAACCCTCAGTGGTTGCCCATCTCCCTTAGCGTAAAAATCAAAGTCCTTGCAGTTGGTGACAGTCCTGTGTGATCTGATTCTCCCCCACTTCTCAGTTCATACTCTCTCTCTCATTCACTTTCCTTCAGACACACTGGCTACCTTGCTGTTGACAGAACATTCCGGGCACAGTCCCTCCTCCAGGCTTTTGAAGTGCTTGCTGTTTTTTCTGCCTGAAACTCTCTCCCCGTATATTTACACACCCATTCTCTCGCCTCCTTCCAGTTGCTCCTGTGTAACCATCTGGTGTAAGGTCTGCACTGACTGTCCTACTTAAAATTGCGTACTGCTATCACCACCACCTGGGTACTGCACACTTTATTTTTCTCCATGGCCATAACACTTTCTAATACACTGTAATGTATTTATTAATCTTGTTTATTGTCTATCTCCCTAATCTAGAATGTCAGCATTTGGTGGGCAGGAATTTTTGTCTGTTTGGTTCACTTGGCAAATAACTTAATTTGCAGAGTCTCTCTTTTCCCATCTGTAAAAATAAAGATGATAATAAATGGTTATATGTTGTTTATAGGTAGTATTTTAGCTAAGTACTCCACAGTGAGTTTATATTAAAGCTAAAGAAATCGTGAGAGTTGTATAACCCATTTCACGAACTACAGACAGTAACATGGATATGGGAGGTCCTTGACTCGGGAAGGAGTGCCCTTCTGCCCTGTCTGGCCCAGGAAGCTGCAGTGCTCCTATCTGCCATGTTGAGAATGGCTTCCTTGGGGAGTCCTCACACCTTTCTTTTCTCACTGCTGCTTTCCACAGTGAACTCTTGAGACCTCCACGTGGGGTGCTGATGCTGCCCTTTTCATTCAGGGCTCAGAGGGTTATAGGGTGGGCATGGGGCTCAGACAACTTTTGCATTGTATTTTCAGTTTAGTCTAATGTGGCCTAATATTTTTTCCATGGGAGAAATTGATTTCCAGTTTTCAGACTGCATTGAAAGGGAGCTTTAGAACATAACCCATCAGAAATTAGGAGATAACCTTTTAGAATGACATTTCACTTGCTACAAAGGAAAAATGTAGAGGCAAGGTTAAAATAGCCTCATATCCCAGCTAGTCCTGAAAGTATATTTATTATGTATTTAAGCCTTTAAAAATTGCAAATCTCTGTTATCAGTATAATTTTGCTTTATGAAGATAAATTATATGTGAACAGACAATGGGAAAGTACTTATTTTGATAACTTAATATCATTGTTGCGATAAAGTACTCTCTATGGAACAAAAGGTAATTTAATCCTTAAAAAAATTGTTCCCTGCCTCCCTGTCTTGACATAGATAAACATGAATGTGGAGGTGGTGGCTGTGACTGGATTAGAACTAGAAGGCACCGGCAGTTGGTTATTAGTGGCTGTCCTTGCCCTGACTCTTCTCAGGTTGTGCTTTTTTGCTTGTTTTTTTCTGTTTAGTACAGAAGCCTTTTGATTCAGAAATGATGAGGTGTGAACTGCTCCGAATGAGCTAGTTTTACGTAAGAGCAACTTTGGTAGGACCTAGAGCTGAGGGAAACATTTTATGTATCATGGAACTTTTTGTGTCTTTTCTGTCTCGTCCTTGTGCGTGATTGAAGAAAGGTCATAGAAAGAGTATGCCTGCCTTATCTACCAAAACCCTCAGAGGGGTAGGCTGCCTTCAGATCTCCTCCCTTGGTACCTGGGTGGTGTGGTCTCTGGTCATGAATGTCCTTCCTTCTTCACTTACTGTTCCCGGCTTTAGTTCTGTTGCCTTTGACTCCATGTGAATAGAGCTGTATAGCGGTTAAGTTCATAGGCTTTGAGGCAGACTTGGGTTTGACTTCTGGCTCTCTTGCTTACTTAATCTCTAATCATTTTACTTAATTTCAGTTTCTTCATCTCTAGAATTAAGAGGGCGTAATATGCATAATACTTAATAGTACTGTGATGAGAATTAAACAGATAATGTATGAAAATGTTTAGCTCAGGCCCTTGCACATATAAATAAGCTCAATAGATGTTAGCTATTATTATAAAAATCTACATTAAGCTGCATTTCTTTTTATTCACTTTCAAGAAGAATATGAATAATATATGAATAACTACCCATGCTCTCTGCTGGGTGCTGAAAATACAGTATTGACCAAAATGGATGTAGCCCCAGTCACACACAGTCCAGTGGGAAAGATGTTTGTGCCTTGGAACTTGTCAATTATTAGAAGAAAACTTTTGACTTCATCTAAAGTGGGAAAAGAGGTTTAAATTGAAGCAGGGATAAAGTTTTAAATTGAAACCTTAATAAAAGATCTCTGAAGTTAAAAAAAAAAAAATTTAGGAAAATCAGTGTAGTTTTCCAGAGTTTTGAATAGAAGTGCTTCCACAAGCTTACAGATTTGCCTGTAAGGACAATTAGTAGGTCAGTGCTAGACAAGTAAGAAAGGGAATAGAAAGAAATAAGGTCTGTGAAGTAGACTGGAGCAAGTCCATGGAGGATAAAAAAAAAAAAAATGTGAAACAAGGAGAGCAATTGTGAACTGGAAGGTGAAGTCAGTAATTTTCCAGTAAGGAAGCCATAACCTCTGGTGACAGAATTTAACAACTGACTATGAAAGAAACAGGATTTGGTTTAGAAATAAAAACCTCCACTATTAAACGTGATAATAATCATATTTACATTTTGATAGCCTATTTGTTTTAGTATCAGTAAATAACTGGTGAAAGTATGTTATTAACCATAAGTAGTACATTTTTTACATTGTAGTAAGATTTACTATGGTGAATGGGTTGAGTATGTTGACACATTTACCTGGAAAAATCTTAACACAAGAATTTTTTATCTCCTTTTTTCTCCATTAAACTTAGGCAATTTTAGAAGCAACTAAATATCCATCACCTGATGAATGGATGAATAAAATGTGGTACATCCATACAATGTAATGTTATTTGACAATAAAAAGAAATGAAGTACTGATACATGCTACAACACAGATGGAACATGTACTGAGACATGCTAAGCGATAGAAGCCAGTCACGAAAGATCACATACTGTATGATTCCATTTATATGAAATGTCCAAAATAGGTAAATCTGTAGAGACAGAAAGTAGATTAATAGTTGTCTACTAGCGAGGGAGAGATTTGGGGTTTCTTTTGGGCTGATGAAAATGTTCTAAAATTGGTTGTGGTCATGATTGCGTAACTGTGAATATACTAAAAACCATTGGATTATGCACTTTATATGGGTGAATTGTATGGTACGTGATTATATCTTAAGAAAGCTGTTAATTTTTTTTAATTAAGCAATTTTAAAGAATTCATAACTTCAAAAAGTGTAAGGTGTAGAATAGATCATTTGCACTGAGCTGTATTTCCCTAATACTTACCTCAGCAGACACCAACTCCAGTTCATGTTAGGAGCAGTAGCTCTCAAAGGCAGAGTGCATAGCAGTCACTTAAGAAGTTGTTACAGTGTGGGGTCCCAGATCCTCCTCCTACAGGTTCTAATTTGGCGGGCCTGGGAAGGGCTGGGCACTCTGACTTTTAACAGGCACCCCAGTGAATCAGCTGTTCTCTGTATCAGAAACTGAAAACCATTCTGATAGAGAGTTCTCTTCGAATACTTTCCTGGGCCTGTTGATCCAGTCTTTATTTTTATTCAGTTGCTTTGGCTGCCTTATCAGTACTAAGATATATTTTTAGCAATTTTATTTAAAGTTTGGAATCACATTAGGACCACTTAAGCTAGCATTGCCTTATTTTACAGACCAGGCAGCTGAAGCCAGAGTCTCAAAGCTGCTAAGTGGGAGAATTGCAATTCAGATTTACGTCTGTTTGTATCCAATCCAGTACTCTTTTCGCTTTGTCGCACCATCTCTCAGAATCTTGTTTTGTATGTAATAATCCCTTACCACTCCATGACCTCTGCAGACTTAGGTGCCATTTGCTTTTTAATAGCTCTGCCTGTTCATTGGCTATGTGACTTTGAGCAAATTACTAACCTCTCTGTGCTTCACTTTCTTAATCAGAAGGAAATATTGTAAGAATCATGCCTACTTGATAGAATTATTGTGAGGATTTTATGATATTGTATATGTGAAGTACTTGACATGGTCACTGACACATACTTCATGCTCAGTAATGTTAGCTGTCATTTCTAATAATAGAGTCCTTCAGATAGTATTTCCTTTCTTTAAGGGTCTAGGGTCATGAAATATTTTTAAAAGGACAGTTAAACAAAATATGCATTTTCTCAACGTATCTCCCTTATAATTTTCCTGCTGGGTCTTAGTAGGTAAACCCAGAGCAATGATTATTTATATCCAATTTATTCAGAGGATAGAGCCACCATCCTTGTTGCAGAATACATGATAAATTGTCTTATAAACTAGAAACAATTTTACTAGCAGAGAATGACTTTATTGTATCTCTATAACATAAAATCACTATAAGCATACACATCCATGAAAAACCTATACAATTAAGCCTAATCAACTCCTTGTAAATAGATGTTATTTTAAATTTGCATATTCTTAATTTGTTTGATTATCTGCCATTACAAGTGTAGCAGATGGATTTGAGAGAATTGTCTTCATTCATTAAAATATATCTGTGATTTGAGAAAAGTTGTTATTTTTGGATCTTGGTGTCCTGATGCTCATTCTAGCCTGTGGAATACCAAGGTAACCTTGGAGGTTGGTTTGAGAACCACTGTTTTATGGGCAAAGGAATGAAAGTAGAGATGGGTCAAACCAAATTATTTGTGAGAATAACAGTTTACTCTGTAGGGCCTAATGTTTTAAAATTATGGTGGCAAAATAAGTGGACTGTGAAAAATGATTTTTATGTTTTTTGTAATTTAAAATTTATAAAAGTAATATAGACTCTAATAAAAAAATTCACACACTACAGAAACAAAATGTTCGCCCAGCTCTTTAGCCCCACTTGCCAGAGGTTAGCAATTTGTGTATTCTAGATAAATTTATATGTATACACAGGCATATATGTTTATTATATACATATTCCTTTTGCATATAAATATTATCATGCAGCTACTTTTTTTAAACCATAATACATGTTGGACATCTTTTTACATATTAGTACATATAGAGCTACCTCTTTGTGTTTAATGGTATGCTAAGAGTTTTGAAAGCTGACAGTGTGCTAGGCATTGTTCTGAGCTCTTTGCATGTGTTATTACCTCATTTAATCTTCACAAGAACCTTATGAAGTAAATACAGTTATTATCCCCATTTTATAGATGAGCTAACGAGCATAGAGATATGTGAGGCTACTTTCCAAAGTTGTACAACACATGAGTAGTGGAGCCAGGATGTAAACCTAGGCAGCTGACTTCAGAAATGTCCTTTGTTAACGAAAACACGACCTTGCTTTCTCCTTATGGACAGATATTACGTTATTTCCAGTTTTTCATTATAATTTATTTTTTGTAAATGTTTCATTAAAGTTTCTAGGCTATCTCCTATTTTTATATGTTTGGAAGGAAGAAGTAGCTTTCAGCAAAGGAGAGAATTATCTGAATATTTTGCTGTGACATTTAAATTGTTGCCATTAGTGAAAGCCTTCTGTCTGGTGGTGGGATCCTAGCTGTTCGTTTCTCTGCTCTTCCTCTCTTGAAGTTTCTTGGTTTTTCAGTTTCCCTAACTTTTGCTTTTCTAATTAAAAATAATGCTTACTCTTAGAAAGGTGAAATGTTTTACTTTTCCCATGTGTCACATGCAAGCATGCATGTGTGTGTATGTGTATGTTTTCTATTTGGCTTCTTCATCGTATTCAGACATTCTTCATCCTAATTTTTTTGTTTTATGAGTTTCTGAAGGAGATGTTTTAAAATTTCCTATTGTGATTGAGAATTTATCATTTTCACTTTGTAATTCTGACTGCTTAGTTTTAGATAAAATATTTGAAGTTATATTTTGAGGCTATATGTTTGGTGCATGCAAGTTCACAATTATTATTTTTTGAAATGCCCCTTGTTACCATTTTGAATACTGCTTTTCTTAAATTCTCTTTTTTTTGGATATTAACATCATTACCCTGGCTTTCTTTTGATTTGTATTTTCCTGGAACGTATGTTTCCATCCTTTTATTTTAAACCTTCTGTGTTGTTTTGTTTTAGGTGTACAATATGGCAAACAATATGTTGCTAGATTATTTCTCTCTTTATCTCATCTGAGAGTCTGTCTTTTAATAGGCATGTTTTAGCTGTTTACATTTATTGTAATTTCTGATATATTTGAACTCATTTCCTTTATCTTATTTTGTATTATCTGTTTGTCATATTTTGTCTTAGATTTTTTCTCCCTTTTTTCCTTGCTTTCTTAAAAAATCACACATAGCAATGTCAGTTATGCATTCCTACATAAAAACATTCAACTGAAATAGTAAAGCTGCTGCCCCTTTTAGGGACTGCACTTTCCATTTTGGCACAGTCTCTGCCTGGCTGTTCATTATATCTCTCTGATCCTTGTACTAAGTTCCACAGGGTAGGGTCCAGACCGTGTCTGCTTCCTTCACCACTGCACCTTCAGCACCAGGTATGGTACCTGGTACTTGGGTGCTCAGTGAACATTTGTTGAATGAATCAATGAATGGATCATCTAGGTAGCTTTAAAATATACTGATACCTGGCCCCATACTCTGGAGATTTTGATTTGTAGGTCTGATGTGGAGGCTGGATACATATGTTAAGAAGCAAAAATTCTCCCAGATAATGTTATTATTAGCTAGATTTGGAATAATTTGAACTCACGTTTTATGGACTTTTCTACCTTGAGACAAATTGTGACTCTCTTGATATAGTTAATAATTGTGAAGGGCAACACTGATCACTGGTATCTGCTTATCTGCTCAGTTGGGATGGATCAACAGTTCTTCTGAAGCAAGGAAACGTACCACAATTTTAGCTCTCTCTCTGTTGTTTAAGTTAAGCTGGAGGATACCTGGTCATCACCATTTGGGTAACACCAAGCAGTAATGGTAAATTTTTCCTTTTTTCTCAAATAATTCTTTACTCTGTCCGACATCTTTTTCATGTGCTCTCAAGGAGGCAGTTTGGCTGATCAAGCCTGTACGCCTTTACATCAACAATATCAATCATTGGAAATACTCAGCCAAAGGAGATGAAAGCGTGGAATGAATGGGTGGACTGGTGATCTTAGGCTTTTTCCTGTTTTTAAGATACCGGTTCCCTCAGTTGACATTTATCATGGTACATGGTGTATAAAATTGACTGGGATATAAAGGACTCAATTTTAATTTGATTTACTGTGTTGTACCCATGATATTTTGTTTGAGGAGTCATTTGTGGAGTTAGGAAATTAATTTATCTTCAAGGAGCAAACTTCTTGGGAATGTGAACCTTTTATGGTTGCAGACAATTGCTAATGAAGCCTATGATTGAGAGTAGTTTATGAAATTTCTTGTCTGTATTCTCAAACTAAGCATTTAGAACATTAGTCTCTCATAATGAATTTTGATGCAGTAGATATAGTTAAGAAAAAATATTTGTGGAGATGGTATTTTCAGATTTAATCAGGATAGAGTAAAAAACGTGTGGCTTTTTACTGTTTTATTTTCACCTTTTAACCTTGGCACTTAACCTTTCAGTGCCTTGGTTTTTGTGTTTTCAAAATGGAAATTATACTTTTTATAGTATGGAACCTTAATTAATGGTTGCTAATTAAGGGCTTTAAGCAACTTAGATGGAAGTTACTTTACTTCAAAGTACTGTAGTAATATTTCAAATAAATAGTTTGAGAACTTTCTGTGGAAATGGCTAATATAGTTTTGTTGACTTAAATGTCATGATGATTTTGCACTCTTGATAACATGGGACGTGTTACCCATTCTCAGGGATTCCCGGTCTCACCTATGGTTATTCTCAAGTTTTTTTCTTTCATTGCTTGGCTTGGAAACTCAGTAAAGTGTTTGTTTACTTTAGTAGTTCAACAGGCATTTATGGAGTACATGCCACGTGCAAGGCATTGTGCTTGGCGCAGGAGAGAAACCTAATAAAACACAGTTTCCGCCCTTGACGATAAATAGAAGAATCATCCGGAAATAAGAAAAATTAAGTTTTTCCCCTCAGAAAATGTCCCCATTTTCCTTGCTCTGTGTCTTCTCCTGGTCTATCCTGATAATAAAAATTATAATATCTTACTTTTTTTTTTTTTAAAGATTTTACTTGTCCTTTTTCTCCCAAAGTCCCCCGGTACATAGTTGTGTGTTTTTAGTTGTGGGTCCTTCTAGTTGTGGCATGTGGGATGCCGCCTCAGCATGGCCTGATGAGCAGTGCCATGTCCGCGCCCAGGATTCGAACCAGCGAAACCCTGGGCCGCCGAAGCAGAGCATGCGAACTTAACCACTCGGACACAGGGCTGGCCTCATATCTTACATTTATATAGTGCTTTCACATAAACTACATCAGCTGATGCTTACAGGACTTGATCCCTTTGTTGTGCAACATACATAAAGCAGTTAAATTTTTAAGCGTTAAACAGTGTCTTTTAGGTACTACCTATCTTTATTATCCTCAGGTCTCTGGGCTATAAAGTGAGCCCCAACTTTGAGCTTTGGGCCTTGCTGGTAATTATACCCTCCTCTTTTTGTTATCTCTGTAACCTGTGCATAGAGTCACTAGAAGGCAGTCTGTTCCTTTCTCTAGACCTGTACTGTCCAATATAGTACCCTTGTTTGTCTTTTTAAGGTTAAATTAATTAAAATGAAATAAAATTAAAATTTTATTTTCTTAGTCATACTGGCTACATTTCAAGTGTGGCTAGTGGATATAGTGTTAGGCAGCACAGATATAGACCATGTTGTCACCCTAGAAAGTTCTATTAGACAATGCCAGAGTTTAGAATAAAGCATACTGTACATTTTTATCTACACTAATTGATTCGGGTGGACACCGTCATCATATCTGTACTGTAAACTACAATTTTAGACAAACTATGCTGTGGTTCTTAGCCTTTTTCAATTTCTTACCTTAGTATTCCTTTTGCAGTATTAAAAAAATACCATTAATTAATATGGTGCTTATTAGATTTCAGTTCTTGCCATTTATGATACCACATCATTCCATTAGTCTTGGTTTTTATTCTAGGTTTGTTTGACAACATAGTTTGACCACATTAGCATTCTGAGTACCAGAGGTCCAAGGCACCTTTCATAAGCATTGTTTATAAGAAGCAACCTTGTGAGAAGCAACTTAGTATAGTAGAAAGATCATGTGCTTTGGAATTATCCAGATTTAAGTTCAAACTCCTGCTAACTAACCTAACTACCTAACTTTGCTGAATGCATTTCCTCATCTATTTCTTGAGATTCAGTGAGTTAGGTATGTAATATTTAATACAGTGATCAGCTTAAAATATAATAGGTACCTAGTAAGTTGGTGTATTTTTCCTTTGTGGTAAGTAATGTTTTTGGAAAAGAGTTCATGATTCAAATTTGATAATTCTGTGGAATGAGGTAGATTTCAGAGCAAGATCCTTATTCTCCAGGTTTTTATGGTCATAATTTCTAAATACTGTGTTTAACTGACTGTAAATAAAAGAAGGATGTTTATGTTTGTTAGGTTGCAGAGTGGTCTGCATAGAAGGACTGACATATGCAAAGACCCAGAGACATGAGACACTGTAATCAGAGTTGTTAGAGCATGTCTGGGACAGAGAGTAGGGAGGGGGGTAAAGCTAGAGAGGTGAGCAGAGCCCACGTCACGAGGGACCTTGTGCACACCGAGGAGCTTGCAGTGCTTTCTGTGGTTCAGCATGTTTCAAACTTTAGTCTGTCTCTGAGTACATATAGATAAAGTACACTGGCATATTATTGTCAGTTTACCCAGATTTGACTAAATCTCTCATCGTACAATATTGCTGGGTTTTATTTTATTTTATTTTATTTTTTAAGATTGGCACCTGAGCTAACAGCTGTTGCCAATCTTCTTCTTCTTTTTTTCCCCTGCTTTTTCTCCCCAAGTCCCCCCAGTACATAGCTGTATATTTTAGTTGTGGGTCCTTCTAGTTGTGGCATGCATGTGGGACGCCACCTCAATGTGGCCTGATGAGCGGTGCCATGTCCGCGCCCAGGATTCGAACCAGTGAAACCCTGGGCCACCGAAGCGGAGCATGTGAACTTAACCACTCGGCCATGGGGCCGGCCCAAACGTTGCTGTTTTTGAAGAGAGATTTGCATATAGTATTCATTAATTTGTGTTTTTTTACAGCTTTTTTGAGATACAATTCACATAGCATACAATTTGTCCACTTAAAGTATACAATCCAGCGGTTTTTAGTATCTTCACAGGTTGTGCAGTCATCACCACAATCAATTTTAGAACATTTTCTTTGCCCCCCAAAAAATTCTTGTACCCATTAACAATTATTCCTCATTTCCCCCAATGTCCCTGGTCCTTGGCAACCTGTAATCTACTTTCTGTCTCTATAGATTTGTCAGTTCTGGACATTTCCTGTAAATAGAAACAAACAATATGTGGCCTATTGTGGCTGGCTTCTTTCACTTAATATAATGCTTTCAGGGTTCGTTCATGTTGTAGCATGTAACAGTACTTCATTCTTTTTTTAATGTCTGAATAATATTCTCTTGCATGGCTATACCATATTTTCTTTATCCATTCATCAGTTGATGGACATTTGGGCGATTACTGTGTTTATAAGCTTTTTTTTTAAATAAAAATAGTTATATAAAGAGCCTAGGAAATTCCCATGTTATGAGGAAAAATAAATGTTTAATTTTTAATTGAGCTTAATTGAAGAAATAGTCTTGATTTATTTTCTAGACCTTCACTTCCTGGGTAATATAAATGAAGTGATCAAGCCTATACTATTGGAAAATAAGCGGAAGTAAGCCTTATTTTACTTGTAAAATCCTGATGCCTAGAATGTATAGATTTTAATTTTGTTAATATGAATATCGTTCTTATAGATTTTGCTTGCCTCCCCTTGTTTTTTATTTGATAATGGACAAGTATTTGTAGCATCTCACATGTGAGGTAGCTGTCGATGCTGTCCTCCTTGCTTATTGCCTAGTTCTTTCTAGTTAAAAATGAGTTTGTGGGTAAAATGGATATAAAGTTCTCTCTCTCAGTCATTACACTAATTTGTGATAGATATTGCGGTAACTTCCAGAGCAGTAATAGTCACTCTCGTCTGCCACTTAGTCTTAGGGGCTTGGCTGGCATTGTGTGCATATCGAACAGGTGTAACTTCACCGCTTTCTTTCTGATTGAAGATGTATTGCTGAATTTGGGTTGCCAATATTTTGTTGAGGATTTTTGCGTCTATGTTTATTAGCAATATTGGCCTGTAGTTTTCCTTTTTTGTGTTGTCTTCGTCAGGCTTTGGTATCAGCGTGATGCTGGCCTCATAAAATGTGTTAGGAAGTGTTCCATCTTCCCTTATTTTTTGGAATAGCTTGAGAAGGATAGGTATTAAATCCACTGTGAAAGTTTGGTAGAATTCCCCAGGGAAGCTGTCTAGTCTTGGGTTTTTATTCTTTGGGATGCTTTTGATTACTGTTTCAATCTCTTTACTTGTGATTGGTCTGTTCAGATTATCTGTTTCTTTTTGATAAAGCTTTGGGAGGTTTTAAGAGTAAGACTTTATCCATTTCCTCTAGATTATCCATTTTGTTGGCATACAGTTTTTAGTAGTATTCTCTTATAATCTGTTGTATTTCTGTGGTGTCCGTTGTTATTTCTCCTCTTTCATTTCTGATTTTGTTTGTCTGAACTTTCTCTCTTTTTTTCTTTGTAAGTCTGGCTAGGGGTTTGTCAATTTTATTTATCTTCTCAAGGAACCAGCTCTTTGTTTCATTGATCCTTTCTACTGCCTTTTTTGCTTCAATAGCATTTATTTCTGCTCTAATTTTTATTATTTCTCTCCTTCTTCTGACTTTGGGCTTTGTTTGTTCTTCTTTTTCTAATTCAGTTAGGTGTAATTTGATATTGCTTATTTGGGATTTTTCTTGTTTGTTAAGGTGAGCCTGTATTGCGATGAGGTCCCTCTTAATACTTTTGCTGCATCCCATATGAGTTGGTATGGTATGTTATCATTTTCATTTGTCTCCAGATATTTTTTGATTGCTCCTTTAATTTCTTCAGTGATCCATTGCTTATTCAATAGCATGTTGTTTGTCTCTACATCTTTATCCCTTTCTCAGCTTTTTTCTTGTAACTAATTTCTAGTTTTATAGCATTGTGACAGAAAAGATGCTTTTTATTATTTCAATTTTCTTAAATTTATTGAGGCTTTCCTTGTTTCCCAACGTATGGTCTATCCTTGAGAATGTTTCCTGTACACTTGAGAAGAATATGTATTCTGCTGTTTCAGGATGGCGTGTTCTATATATGTCTTTTAGTCCAACTGATTTAGCTTTTCATTTAATTCCACTGTTTCCTGTTGATTTTCTGTGTGGATGATCTAGCCATTGATGTGAGTGGGGTGTTGAGGTCCCCTACTGTTGTGTTATTATTAATGTTTTCTTTTAGGTTTGTTAATAGTTCCTTTATGTACTTTGGTGCTCCTGTATTGTGTGCGTAGATATTTATAAGTGTTATTTCTTCTTGCTGCACTATCCCTTTGATCATTATATACTGCCCTTCTTTGTCTCTCTTTACGTGTCTTATCTTGAAGTCTACTTTGCGTGATATAAGTATTGCAACGCCTGCTTTCTTTTGTTTGCCATTAGCTTGAGTATTGTCATCCATCCCTTCACTCTGAGCCTGTGTCTGTCATTGGAGTTGAGATGTGTTTCCTGGAGGCAGCACATTGTTGGGTCTTGTTCTTTAATCCATGTCTTTTTATTGGAGAATTCAATCCATTTATGTTTAGGGTGATTATCGATATATGAGGGCTTAATGCTGTGCTTTTATCACTCGTTTTCTAGTTCTCCTGCATTTCCTTTGTTTCTCATCCTGTGTGTTTTGCTGTATCCATTGAATTATGTAGCTTTTTATGATGTGTTTCTTTGTTTTCTCCTTATTTATTATTTTTGTCCCTCTTCTGCTTTTTTGTTTGGTTGTTACCCTGAGGTTTGTATTCAGAATCTCATGTATAAGATACTCCATTTTCTGATGGCCTCTTACTTCCTTAGTCTAAACTGATTGAGTCCCTTTCGTCCTCCCCTCCTAAGTTGTTTTTTTCACATCTTATTCCATCTTGTGTTGTGAGTTTGTGGTTAAAATGACAAGATTATATTTGTTTTTGCTGTTTTCCTTCCCTTTGTCTTTAATGCTATATTTGAGTATTTGCTCTCCTGCTCTAAATCTGTCTACCTATTTATCTCCTTACTCCGTGCTTTGTGATCCCTTTCTCCCCTTTTTCAAGTGTGAGGGCTTTCTTGAGGATTTCTTATAAGGAGGGTCTCATGGCTACGAACTCCCTTAGCTTTTGTTTGTCTGGGCAAGTTTTTATTTCTCCATCATATCTGAAGGATATTTTTGCTGGTTAGAGTATTCTTGGCTGAAAATTTTTGTCCTTCAAAGATTTGAATATGTCATTCCATTCTCTTCTAGCTTGGAAGGTTTGTGCAGAGAAATCTGCTGAAAGCCTGATGGGGTTCCTTTGTAGGTTACTTTCTTCTGCCTTGCTGCCCTTAGTATTCTTTCTTTGTCATTCGTTTTTTGCCAGTTGTACTACTATATGCCTTGCAGTAGGTCTTTTTACATTGACATATCTAGGAGATCTGGAAGCTTCTTCCACATGGATTTCCATCTCTTTCCCTAGGTTTGGAAAGTTTTCTGTTATTTCTTTGAACACGCTTTCTGCTCCATTCTCCTTATCTTCTCCTTACATGCCTATAATTCTTATGTTGCATTTCCCAATTGAGTTGGATATTTCTCAGAGACTTTCTTCATTTCTTTTTGGTCTTAGGTCTCTCTCCTCCTCTATCTGGAGCATTTCAACATGGCTATCTTTGATTATGTTGATACACTCCTCTATCATGTCCACTCAAGCATTCAGGAAATCCGTATTTTGTTTTATCTCTTCCATTGTGTCTTTCATCTCTAATATTTCTGATTGATTCTTCTTTATAGTTTCAATCTCTTTTGTGAAGTACCTCCTGAACTCGTTGAATTGTTTCTCTACATTCTCTTTTACCTCGTTGAGTTTTTTTTATCATAGCTATTTTGAATTCATTGTCATTTAAATTATATATTTCTGTGTCCTCAGGACTGAATTCTGGGTACTTGTCGTTTTCTCTCTGGACTGAAGATTTGATATAATAAATCATACTACTAGAGGGGGTGGCTCAGTTCTTACACATCCTGATATTATTTGGTTGCAGTTACTGCCTATTGCCACTGAGTAGGGGTCAAGAACCACATATTCTGAGTCCTCTGCCTTCAGCTGAGATCCCAGGCAGAGGAGTCGGCATGGGGCAGGTTGGTGGAGGAGTGTTTTCTCCTGCGTTCTCTAGGGGTTTTCTTCCTCTTCTCTCGCTATCTGCTCTCCTGGGGTGTTGGCTTGATGAGGTCACCACATGAAAGCCCTCGCCCCAGTAGAGGTCTTCCCTCTAGGCTGCAC
Organism: Equus caballus; assembly: GCF_041296265.1. Taxonomy (NCBI): domain Eukaryota; kingdom Metazoa; phylum Chordata; class Mammalia; order Perissodactyla; family Equidae; genus Equus; species Equus caballus. Next base: position 46,010,808 of record NC_091691.1, read on the forward strand.
AGACCCTCGGGGGTCCTTGAAGTTCCCACAAATGAGCATCCCCTCCCCCATTCCTTCCCTCTTAGAGGCCTCCTGTGGTCACGGATCACAGTCTTTTGAGGAGGGAGCGAAGTTTTCTGTTACCCTGTTCCAGCTCCTCCGAGGGGGGCTCCAGCCTCTCCACCCTCCGTTGTGTGGCTGCATGTGTCTCTATGACGTTTTTGTGTTGTGTTAAGATGTCTTTTGTTGGAGTATGAATGTCCCTTTTTGTTGTATGTCGGAGGGGAGATAACCTCAGGCAAGTTCGCTCCACCATGATGCTGCCATCACTCCCTGGCCCATTTCTTATGCATTCTCCAACACTGTTCTTTTTTTTTTTTTGGAAGATTAGCCCTGAGTTAACTACTGCCAATCCTCCTCTTTTTGCTGAGGAAGACTGGCCCTGAGCTAATATCCATGCCCATCTTCCTCTACTTCATATGTGAGATGCCTGCCACAGCATGGCTTTTTGCCAAGTGGTGCCATGTCTGCACCCGGGATCTAAACCGGCAAACCCCGGGCCGCTGAGAAGCGGAATGTGTGAACTTAACCACTGCGCCAACTGGGCTGGCCCAACAACACTGTATTTCTTAAGCCATGCTGGTTTTTTTTTTTTTTTTTTTTGCAACCAACAGCATCATTTCTTTTTTTGTCATTATTTATTTTTGTTTTATGGCAGTAACATTTGTTTATAACAGTATATAAACTTCAGGTATACATCATTATATTTTTATTTCTGTGTAGATTACATCATGTTCACCACCCAAAGACTGATTACAATCCATCACCACACACGTGCCTGATTGCCCCTTTTGCCCTCTTCCTTCTCTGCTTCTCCTCTGATAACCACCAATCCAATCTCTGTTTCTATGTATTTCTTTGTTGTTCTTTTTATCTTCTACTTATGAGTGAGATCATACTGTATTTGACTTTCTCCCTCTGACTTATTTCGCTTAGCATAATACCCTCAAGGTCCATCCATGTTGTCACAAATGGCCAGATTTCATCATTTCTTGTGGCTGAATCGTATTCCATTGTGTATATATACCACATCTTCTTTATCCATTCATCCCTTGATGAGCATGTAGGTTGCTTCCAAGTCTTGGCTATTGTGAATAATGCTGCGATGAACGTAGGGGTGCATGTATCTTTTTGCATTCATGTTTTCATGTTCTTTGTGTAAATACCCAGCGGTAGAATAGCTGGATCATATGGTAGTTCCATTCTTAATTTTTTGAGGAATCTCCATACTGTTTTCCATAGTGGCTGCACCAGTTTTCACTCCCAGCGGTGTATGACACTTCTCTCCACCTCCTCTCCAACACTTGTTTCCTGTCTTGTTAATTATAGCCATTCTGACCAGAGTGAGGTGATATCTCCTTGTAGTTTTGATTTGCATTTCCCTGATAGTTAATAATGTTGAACATCCTTTCATGTGCCTGTTGGCCATCCATATATCTTCTTTGGAGAAATGTCTGTTCAGATCTCTTGCCCATTTTTTAATTGGGTTGTTAGGTTTTTTGTTCTTGAGATATATGAGTTCTTTGTATATTTTGGATATTAACCCCTTATCAGATACATGGTTTGCAAATATCTTCTCCCAGTTGTTAAGTTGTCTTTTCATTTTGCTGATGGTTTCCTTTGCTGTACTGAAGCTTTTTTGTTTGATATAGTCCCATTAGTTTATTTTTTCTGTTGTTTCCCTTACCCAGTTAGACACAGTACTTGAAAATATGCTGCTAAGACTGATGTCAAAGAGCGTACTGCATATGTTTTCTTCTAAAAGTTTAATGGTTTCAAGTCTTACATTCAGGTCTTTAATCCATTTTGAGTTAATATTTGTGTATGGTGTAAGATAATGGTCTACTTTCATTCCATTGCATGTGCTGTCCAGTTTCTGAACACCATTTATTGAAGAGACTTTCCTTTCTCCATTGTATGTTCTTGGCTCCCGTGTCAAAAATTAGCTCTCTGTGGATGTGTAAGTTTACTTCTGGGTTCTCGATTCTGTTCCATTGATCCGTGTATCTGTCTTTGTGCCAATACCATGCTCTTTTGATTACTATAGCTTTGTAGTATTTGAAATCAGAGAGTGTGATACTTCCACCTTCATTCTTTTTTTCTCAGGATTCCCTTGGTTATTTGGGATCTTTTGTTGTTCCATATAAATGTTAGGATTGTTTGTTCTATATCTGGGAAATATGTCATTGGAACTTTGATAGGGATTTTATTGAATCTGTAGATTTCTTTAGGAAGTATGGACATTTTAACTGTGTTAATTCTTCAATCCAAGAGCACAGAATGTCTTTCCATTTCTTTGTCTTCTTCAATTTCTTTCAATAATGTTTTATAGTTTTCATTGTACAGATCTGTCACCTCTTTGTTTAAGTTTATTCCTATGTATTTTATTCTTTTTGTTGCAATTGTAAATGGGATTGTATTCTTAATTTCTCTTTATGCCACTTCATTGTTAGTGTATAGAAACGCAACTGACTTTTTTTTAAGATTTTATTTTTCCTTATTCTCCCCAAAGCCCCCTGGTGCATAGTTGTATATTGTTTTTAGTTGTAGGTCCTTCTAGTTGTGGCGTGTGGGATGCCACCTCAGCATGGCTTGATGTGTGATGCCATGTCTGCGCCCAGGATCCAAACCTGTGAAACCCTGGGCTGCTGAAGTGGAGCGTGTGAATCTAACCACTCGACCATGGGGCCAGCCCCAACAACTGACTTTTATGTGTTGATTTTGTATCCTGCAACTTCACCATATTCATTTATTATTTCTAAAAGTGTTTTAGTGGATTCTTTAGGAGTTTCTATATATAAAATCACATCATCTGCAAATAGTGACAGTTTGATTTGTTCCTTTCCCATTTGGATCCCTTTTATTTCTTTTTCTTGCTGATTGCTCTGGCTAGGACTTCCAATACTCTGTTATATAAGAGTAGTGAAAGTGAGCATCCTTGTCTGGTTCCTGTTCTTAGAGGGATAGCTATCAATTTTTCTCCATTGAGAATGATATTAGCTGTGGGTCTGTCATTTATGGCCTTTATTATTGAAGTACTTTCCTTTTATACCCAATTTATTAAGAGTTTTTGTCATAAATGGATGTTGTATCTTGTCAAATGCTTTCTCTGCATCTATTGAGATGTTTATGTGATTTTTATTCTTCATTTTGTTAATGGGGTGTATCACATTGATTGATTTGCAGATGTTGAACCATCCCTGCATCCCTGGAATAAATCCCAGTTGATCATGTTGTATGATGTTGTTAATGTATTATGTTGTATTCGATTTGTTAGTATTTTGTTGAGGATTTTTGCGTTGATGTTCATTAGTGATATTGGTGTGTAATTTTCTTTTTTTGTGTTGTCCTTGTCTGGTTTTGGTATTAGGGTAATGTTGGCCTTGTACAGTGAGTAAGGAAGCTTCCTCTCCTCTTCAATTTTTTGTCAGAGTTGGAGAAGGATAAGTATTAAGTCTTCTTTGAATGTTTTGTAGCATTCTCTAGGGAAGCTGTCTGGTCCTGGACTTATGTTTTTTGGAACGTTTTTATTGTTGTGGGGGGTTTTTGTGAGGCAGGTTGGCCCTCAGCTAACATCTGTTGCCAATCTTCCTCTTTTTTCTTGAGGAAGATTGTCACTGAGTTAACATCTGTGCCAGTCTTCTCTTTTTTTTGTGGGATGCCGCCACAGCATGGCTTGGTGAGCAATGCTATGTCCATGCCTGGGATCTGAACCTGTGAAGTCTGGGCCACTGAAGCGGAACACATGAACTTAGCCACTACCCCACAAGGCTGTCCTGGGAGGTTTTTGATTACTATTTAGATCTCCTTTCTGGTGATTGGTTTATTCTTCTTGATTCAGTTTTGTAAGGTTGTATGATTCTAAGAACTTATCCATTTCTTCTAGATTATCAAATTTGTTGGCGTATAGCTTTTCATAGTGCTCTCTTATAATCTTTTGTATATTTGAGATGTCCATTGTAATTTCCCCTCTTTAATTTCTGACTTTATTTATTTAAGCCTCTCTCTTTTGTTCTTGGTGAGTCTAGCTAAAAGTTTGTCAATTGTGTTTATCTTTCCAAAGAACCAGCTCTTGGTTTCATTGATTTTTTCCTATTGTTTTTTCAGTCTCTATTTCCTTTATTTCTACTCTGATTTTTATTATTTCCTTCCTTCTACTGATTTTGGGCTTTGTTTTTTCTTCTTTTTCCAGTTCCTTGAGGTTCACTGTTAGATTGTTTATTTGCGATTTTTCTTGTTTGTTGAGGTAGACCTCAATTGCTGTAAACTTCCCTCTTAGAATTTCTTTTGCTGTGTCTCATAAGTTTTGGCATGTCGTATTTTCATTTTCATCTGTCTCCAGGTATTTTCTGATTTCTCCTTTGATTTCTTCATTGACCCAATCATTGTTCAGTAGCACTTTGTTTAATCTCCGCATATTTGTGGTTTTTCTGATTTTCTTCCCGTAGTTGATTTCTAGGTTCATACCTTTGTGGTCAGAAGAGATGCATGGTGTTATTTCGATCTTCTTAAATTTATTGAGACTTGTTTTGTGGCCTAATATGTGATCAGTCCTGGAGAATGTTCCATATACATTTGAAAAGAATACGAATTCTGTGATTTTTGGATGGAATGTTCCATATATATCCAGGTAGTCCATCTGGTCTAATGTATTGTTTAAGGCCAGTGTTTCCTTATTGATCTTCTATTTGGATAATGTATTCATTGGTGTAACTGGAGTGTTAAAGGCCTCTACTATTACTGTGTTACTGTCTATTTCTCTTTTTATGTCTGTTAATAATTGCTTTATGTATTTAGGTGCTCCTGTCTTGGGTGCATAGATATTTACAAATGTTATATCCCCTCGTTGGATTGTTCCCTATATCATTGTATAGTGCCCTTCTTTGTCTCTTGTTACAGTTTTTGTTTTACAGTCTATTTTGCCTGATGTAAGTATTGCTACCCAAGCTTTCTTTTCATTGCCAGTTGCCTGGAGTATCTTTTTCCATTCCTTCACTTTGTGTTTGTGAGCGTGTTTAGGTTTGACGTGTGTCTCTTGTATGCAGTATATATATGAGTCTTGTTTTTTTAATCCAGTCAGCCTCCCTGTGCTTTTTAATTGGAACATTTATAGTCTAGTGACATTTAAACTAGCTGTTGATGAGGATTTTTGCATTGTATCTATTTATTGCGATTTTGTTACTTTTTTAGGGGTTTTTAGTAGTTCTTCTCTGTTCCTTCTTCTTCTCTTGCCCTTTTCTCCTGTGGTTTGACGGCTTTTTTTAGTATTATGTTTGGGTTCCTTTCTCCTAATTATTTGTGTATTTATTATAAGTTTCTGGTTTGTAATTACCATGAGTTTCATGTATAATAACCTACATATATAGCAATTTATATTGAGTTGATAGTCTCTTTAGTTTGTTCTCTTTCTAAGAGCTCTACTGCTTTACTCCCCTCCTCCCTCATGTTATGTTTTTGATATCATATTTAACCTCTTTGTGTGTATATGTGTATCCATTACCCTCTTATCGTTGAAATAGGTAATTTTAGCAGTTTTGTCTTTTGACCTTCATATTATCTTCATAGGTGGTTGATCTACTACCCTTACTGTATGTTTCCCTTTACCACTGATTTTATTGCCTTTTTCTTGGATAATTTTCTTATTCCTATTTGTGCTCTTCTCTTTCCCACTTAAATAAGTCCCTTTCACATTTCTTGTAAACTTGGTTTCTTGATGATAAACTCCTATAATTTTTGCTTGTCTGGGGAACTCTTTATCTCTCCTTCCCTTCTGAATGATGACCTTGCTGGTAGAGTCTTCTTGGCTGTAGGTTTTTTCCTTTCATCACTTTAAATATATTTGGGCACCCCCTTTTAGCCTGTAAGGTTTCTGCTGAGAAGTCAGCTGATACCCTTCTGGGGTTTCCTTTGTATGTCACTTGTTGCCTTTCTCTTATGGCTTTTAGGATTCTCTCTTTATCTTTAAATTTGGACATTTTAATTATAATGTGTCTCAGCATGGGCCTCTTTGTGTTTATCTTGTTTGGTGTTCTCTGTGCTTCCTGTACCTGGATGTCTGACTTTTTCCTTAGGTTAGTAAGGTTTTCAGCTGTTATTTCTTCAAATAGGTTCTCTGCCCCTTTGTCTCTCTTCTCCTTCTGGGACACGTGTTATACAAATATTAGTGTGCTTGATGTTGTCCCAGAGTTCCCTTTGACTGTTCTTGGTCTTTTTAATTCTTTTTTCTTTTATCTGTTCAGCTTGGGTGATTTGTCTTTTGTCCAGTTTACTGGTCCATTCTTCTGTATCATCTCCTTTGCTATAGAGTCCCTCTAGTGAGTTTTTCTTTTCCACTATTCTATTCTTCATTTCTGATTGTTTCTTCTTTATATTTTCCAATTCTTTGTTGACGTTCTCACTGAGTTCATCTATTCTTCTCCCAAGATCAATGAGTATCCTTATGACTTTTTGTTTGAACTCTTTGCCAGGTAGATTGTTTATTTCTGATACATTTAGTTCTGTTTCTCGTGTTTTGTCCTTTTTGCCTTGCTTGGAATGTATTCCTTTGCCTCCTCATTTTGCTTATTTCTCTCTGCTTATAACTATGCATTAGGTGGGTCAGCTATGTCTCCTGATATTGGAGAGTTTGCCTTATGTAAAAGATGGTAGTGTGCTTTCCTCTCATCACCAGTTCCAAATGTTCCAGGATTGTCCCCTGTGTCAGCTACATGTGTGCTTCTGTTGTGGCAGGGTTGCTCTTGCTGCAGGTGCCCAGACTGTCTAGGCTGTCCCCTTAGCTGCCTGGTTGTAATGCTCAGTTGCATGTGGCTGCCATGGACCCTTCAGTCAGCTTATCGGGTTTGTGGAGCCGCAGCACAGTTGGCTGCAAGGTCTAATAGCACATTCCTGTTGCAGTTTTTCTGTTAAGTGAGTAGGCCCCCAGCATGGCTGGTTGCTAGGCTCAGGGTCTTAACAATTGCTGTATGGCTCCAGCATGCATGGGTTTTGTCAGCACTCTCAGGATTGCAGCAGAGTAGGGCTGGCCCCTGGCACAGGAGTACCCATTTGTTTCAGGCTTTGGAAGGTGGGGCCAATCTCCTGTGTGGCTGTTTGAAATCACAAGTCTTCTGCAGCTGACAAGCCCCACAGCCCACAGGTCTACACACACCATCAACACAGTTATGGACTGTGTACAATCCTGACACCCTGAATCAGACCCATTCGCCCCTCTGCAGAGGCTCCACAGACTCCACCAATGCCCCACACACTCCACCCACTCCTGAGACATGCCCTGCCCCACAGAGGTAGACCCACTCACTTGCCTGCAGAGGATCCAGGCACCCAACCTATGCAGTCCCACAAGTTGCTCGAGGGCTTGCTCTTGTGTGGGGCCAGTCCCTAGGGCAGTCTGCCTACCCTGGCTGAGCTGGATTAAATCGGTGCTCTAGTTGGCGGGGCAGACCCTGGGCTAATAGGTCAGGGGAAGAGCTTCAACGGCATCTGCCAGCGTCTGTGTCAGCACGCCTGTACTAGGTCACAATAGTGGCTGCCGCCAATGTCTCAGTCCCCAGAGAGGTCTTACCTCTCACTGAGATGCGCCCAGAGCCTATCAGGGGAGTCTCTTTTTACAAAAGGACTGTGCACCTTTCTTGCTGGTGATTTTAGGATGCTTTCTGAAACAAGTAAGTTTGTGTGTGGGCCTTTTAAGAGCAGGCTTTATTTTCTCTTATGTCTGGTAGCTTTTCTGGGAGAATTCCCTCTTGTTGTTAGCAGCCAGCAAAGCCAGATTATTATGAGACTTGTCTCAGTGTGCCAAGTCCAAAGGATGCTTATAATGATAACACTCTCCTGCTCAGGTCCCTTGCTCCTCCAGGGAAGGCTGCATACCTTAGGGTTGCTCCATTGGCCATGAAGCTCTGTGGCTTGCAAAGAGCTTTTTTTCTCTCTGGAAAGGAATTTCTGCCTCTTCCACCTGATTCAGGGCTGTCCCTTATTGCGGGCGTTCTTTTTCTCCAGTTTTCAGTTCTCTGTCAGGGGTAATTGTTCCAGGAATTGTTGTTTATTGGTTTTGTCAATGGGAGGAGGAAAGTTCAGAGTCCACCTATGCCACCATCTTGACACTAACTTCTTTTTTTTTTTTTTAATTAATAGACTATGTCTTTTAGAGCAGTTTTAAGTTTACAGAAATATTGGTTGGAAAGTACAGACTTCCTATATACTCCTCTCCTTCCCCAGTTTCACTGATTATTTACGTCTTGTATTAGTGTGCTCCTTTTGATGAACCAATATTGATACATTGTTATTATTACAATTAGGGTCCATAGTTTACATTAGGGTTCACTTTTTGTATTGTACATTCTATGGGTTTTGACAAATATATATGACATGTGTCCATCATTGCTGTATCATATAGTATAGTTTCTCTGCCTTAGAAATTCACTGTATTCCACCATTTCATCTCTTTCCCGAACACTCCCTGAACCCCTGGCAACCACTGATCTTTTTACTTTCTCTACAGTTTTGTCTTTTCCAGAATGTCATATAATTAGAATTATGCAGTGTTTAGCTTTTTCTGATTGGCTTCTTTCACTTAGAAATATACTTTTAAGGTTCCTCGATGTCTTTTCATAGGTAGATAGCTCATTTGTTTTTACCTCTGCATAATATTTCGTTGTATGGATGTGCCACAGTTTGTTTACCTCATTCACCTATTGAAGAACATCTTGGCTGCTTCCAAGTTTTGGCAATTATGAATAAAGTTACTATAGACATTTGTGCAGGTTTTTCTGTAGACATAAGTTTTCAGCTTATTTGGGTAGATGCTTAAGGAGCACAATTGCTTAATTGTTTGGTAAGAGTATGTTTAGTTGTGTGAGAAACTGCCAAAACATCTTCCATGCTGGCTTAACCATTTTGCATTCTCACCAACAATTATTGAGAGTTTTTGTTGCTCTGTATCCTCACCAGCATTTGATGATACCAATCTTTTGGATTTTAGCCATCCTAATAAGTGTATAGTGGGATCTTGTTGTTTTAATTTGCAATTCTCTAATGACATATGATGTTGAGCTTCATGTCATATGTGATTTGCCATCTGTATATCTTCTTTGGTGGGATATCCGTTCTGATCACTTTCTCATTTTGTAATTGGGTTATTTTCATACTGAGTATTAAGAGTTCTTTGTATATTTTGGATACCAGTCTTTTTTTTTTTTTCTTAGGATGATCACTCCTGAGCTAACTGCTGCCAATCCTCCTCTTTTTGCTCAGGAGGACTGGCCCTGAGCTAACATCCATGCCCATCTTCCTCTATTTTATATGTGGAATGCCTATGACAGCATGGCTTGCCAAGTTGTGCCATGTCTGCACCCAGGATCCGAACCAGCGAACCCTGGGCCGCCAAAGTGGAATGTGTGCACCCAACTGCTGCGCCCCAGGCCAGCCCCTGGATACCAGTCTTTTATCAGATATGTGTTCAGCAAATACTTCCTCCCAGCTATAGGTTGTTTCATTCTCTGAACAGCACCTTTCATGGAGCAGAATTTTTTTAATTGCAATGAACTCCAAGTTACCAATTTTTTCTTTCATGGATCTTGCTTTTTTGACTGTTTTTTTAAAAAAACCACCAGGGCAGGCCCTGTGGCCGAGTGGTTAAGTTAGCGCGCTCTGCTTCAGTGGCCCAGGGTTTTGCCGGTTCAAATCCTGGGTGTGGACATGGCACCGCTCATCGGGCCATCCTGGGGCAGCGTCCCACATGCCACAGCTAGAAGGACCCACAACTAAAAATACACAGTTATGTACCCAGGGGGCTTTGGGAGAAAAAAAAAAAAAGGTCTAAAAGAATCACCAAACCCAAGATCACCTAGATTTTCTCCTGTTATCTTCTAGTGTTATAGTTTTGCATTTTACTTTTAGGTTTATGATTCCTTTTGAGTTAGTTTTTGTGAAAGAAGTAAGGTCTGTGTCTATATTCATATTTTTGTATGTGGATGTCTAGCTGTTCCAACAGCATTTGAAGAAAAGTCTGTCCTTTTTCCGTTGTATTGCCTTTGTTTCTTTGTCAGAGGTCAGTTGACTCTAATTTTGTGAGTTTATTTGTGGGCTCCCTATTCTGTTCCATTAATCTATTTGTTGTTTAGCCACTACCACACTGTCTTGATTACCGTGGCACAATATCTTTTTTTGTTGAGGAAAATCAGCCCTGAGCTACCTGCTGCCAATCCTCTTCCTTTTGCTGAGAAGGCTGGCCCTGAGCTAACATCTGTGCCCATCTTCCTCTACTTTATATGTGGGACACCTACCACAGCATGGCTTGTCAAGTGGTGCCATGTCCACACCTGGGATCCAAACCAGCAAACCCCGGGCCGGTGAAGCGGAATGTGTGCACTTAGCCTCTGCACCAACCAGCTGGCCCCTGTGGCACAGTGTCTTTTAAAAATAAAAATATGATCAGATTGTCTCACTCTCTAAACACTTAAGTGGTCTGCTGTTGCTTTTACTTGAAGACTCAGATCCTTCAGAGAGCCTATGTGAGGCCCTATGTGATGTATGAAGCCCACCTACCCACTTCTCTAGCCTCATCCTAGCCCTCTTCCTTTTGTCATTAGGATCTTTTTCCTTCAATCATTCCATATTTTTCATGACCTCTAGGCCTTCATACTCACTGTTTCTTCTCTCCCGAATTCTGTTCCAACCCCCTCTTCTCCTGGTTAACTCTACTTACCTTTCTGGTCTCTGTTCAAAATTTATTTTCTTGGGGCTGGCCTGGTGATGTGGTTACGTTTGTGTGTTCTGCTTTGGTGACCTGGGGTTTGCAGATTCAGATCCTGGGCGTGGACCTGCACACTGCTCATCATGCCATGCTGTACCAGCGTCCCACATACAAAGTAGAGGAAGATGGGTCCAGATGTTCTCTCAAGGCCAATCTTCCTCACCAAAAAAACACAATTATTTTCTTAATTAAGGCCTCCCTAATCTCCAGACTAGATTAGGGCTTCCTGTTATATACTCTTATGACCCTGTTCCTTTATTTTATATGATTTATTCATTATCTATTTTCCCTAAGACAAAAGCTCTGTGAAGGCCAGAGACCTCATCTGTTTCTTCATTACCACATAGACTTTGCTCTTGGTAAATATCTGTTGACTGAATTAATGAGTAAAAGGGAGAAAACTAAGTACACTGGACTTTAGTTAGATTAACTAAGGAAAAATTGATGACTTTTTGGAGTAAATTTTACTAGATATGAGGTTATTACAGTTAGTATTTAGAGATTGCAGCAGGAAGTTTTATTAAGTCTTTTATAATATTTTTCTGAGTAAAGTAGAGAATATCAGATCAACCTTTATGAAGTTAGGTTGTAATCAATGTCAGCTTGGGAAAAATGTCTCTGGTGTTCTGAAGAGCTTCTTAGTTGGGACTTTCCTACTTAATATTTAAATCAGTTTTCTGAAGATTCAGAAGGCATACCCCAGTTGGTAGATTTTATGAGTTTAAGAGTGATAGATAATGAATTAGATAATGGACTCTAGCTTTGTGGTTATCTTACTGAACTCAATGATTGGTCAAAATAAATAGGATAGAAGAGTGACATCAGCATCATGGTGGAGTGAGTTTTCCCTTTGTCTCTCCCCTCTACGTTACAACCAACTGGACATCCATTGACCAACAGAGGATTCCCTGCACAGCACAACAGGATGCATAAGAGATCCTGGTATCTATACAACTGAAGGTGGGTGGACTGGACCCCTGGGAGGCAGTGGAACTAGGGGAGCAATCACCTTCCCCTTTTGTGGCAGCAGTGATCGAGGGCATGGATCCTCACACTGGCCTGCATGCCTGCCAGAAAACAAGTGGATTCAGCCTGCTTGCATGTGAGTGGTACTGGTGGGGGCAGAAAACTTGGGCTGACTTGCTCCCTGCTCATCTCCCAGCAAACTCAGCCTGCTCACCCCCGACCCCTCTCCTTCCCCAGGCAGTGACCAGGTCTTTCCAATAGTAGGCATAGTATTCAAAACTCGGATTTTCCCAGCTGAGGCAGGGTACTCTGACCTGAGTTTTCAAAACACATTGGCTAGTGCCAGAGACCAGAGGCTGCACGGGGAACAACAACAAAAACCTCTCCCTGCTTAGCCCCTGCTCCCCACTAGTGGTGGCAAGTGGAACCTGCATCTAGAGGCTTCAGGAACCACAGCCAAACTAGTGACCTAATCCCCAGTGGTCCCACCACCAACACCAGCTCCACCAACAGAGGGGGCTGCATACAATTCCCCTGGCCCCTGGCAGCAACAGCAAAACCCATGAACCCAGCACCCCTGGCAGCAGTGTAGCCAGCATCCCCAGATAGCCTAGGAGTGACAGCACAGGTGGTGCATGAGGCAGCAGCATCCAAGCTTGAGGACAGCCAGTGAAAGAACATGAGACCCAAGTGACCCTGGAAGCAGTAGAAGTGCTCACAGCCTGATAACCCTGGTGGCAACACTTGAGACTAAAGTGAGATTGTAAGCGGCAAGGCACCAGCAACCCCAGAGGCACAGTGGCACAAGGAGGGCACTGACAATACCCTGGCAGAGGTAGTAGAGGGTGGAAAGTGTAGGCTCTTAGTTACAATCAGAAGCAGCACAAAAGCAAAGTAATGAAATGTACCCAAATAAGGAAGATGGTTACTACCACAGATGTGCCAACAGGGGATCAATTCATCAAACACCATGAAGAACTACAGTAACACAGCAGAAGAGAAGAAGAATGACAGCTCTCCAGAAACCAAACTTGAAGTTACGGAAGATTACAATCTGACTGGGAGAGAATTCAAAATAGCTGTTGTAAAGAAACTTGAGTTGCAAGAAAACTCAGAAAGACAATTCAACAAGCTCAGGAATAAAATTAATGAACAGGAGGAGTACTTCACCAAAGAGATTAACACTCTAAGAAAAAAAAAAAAAACAAACAGAAATTCTGGAGATGAAGAACACAATAAGTAAGATGAAAAGTAATGTAGAAAGTATTAAAAATATAGCAGACCATATGGAGGAAAGAATTAGTGAGCTTGAGGATAGAAACCTAGAAATGATTCACATGGAGGAGGAGAGAGAGCTAAGATTTTTTAAAAATGAAGAAATTCTTCAAGAAATATCCAACTCAATTAGGAAAAGTAACATAAGGATTATAGTTATCCCAGAAGGAGAAGAGAGGAAGAGAGGATTAGAGAGCTTATTCAAAGAAATAATAGCTGAGAACTTCCCAAACCTGGGGAAAGAACTGGATGTGCAAATATATGAAACTACTAGAACTCCTAATTGCATCAATGCAGAAAGATCTTCTCCAAGGCATGTAATATTAAAACTGTCAAAAGTCAATGACAAAAAATGTTAAAGGCAGTGAGAGAGAAGAAAATAACTTACAAAGGAGCCCTCATCAGACTTTCATCAGATTCCTCAGCAGAAACCCTACAGGTTAGGAGAGAGCGGAATGATATATTCAAAATACTGAAAGAGAAAAACTATCAGCCAAGAATACTCTATCCAGGGAAATTATCCTTGAGATATGATGGAGAAATAAAAGCTCTCCCAGACAAACAAAAACTGAGGGAGTTCATTGCCACTGGACCTGCCTTAAAAGAAATGTTGAAAGGAGCCCTCCTATCTGAAACTAAAAATCAAAGGTTTTCAAAACCTTGAGCAAGGAGACAGACAGAATCAGAAAATTGCAGCTCTATATCAGAGTAGGTTAGTAAACAATTATAACATAAAAGATAACACCCCACTTACGTCAATGAATAGGTCATGCAGACAGAAGGACAGCAAGGAAACAATAGACTTAAACACTAGACCAGATGGACTTAATAGATATGTATAGAACATCCTGTCCAGAAACAGCACAATGCATATGCTTCTCAAGTGCCAATGGAACATTCTCAATGATGGACCATATGTTGGGAAACAAAGCAAGCTTCAGTAAGTTTAAGAAGATTGAAATCATATCAAACATCTTTTCCAACCACAATGGTCTGAAACTAGAAATCAACTACAAGAAGAAAGCTGAGAAAGTCAGCTATGTGGAGACTAAACAACATGGTACCGAACAACCATTCGATCAGTGAGGAAATCAAAGGAGAAATCAAAAAATACCTAGAGACAAATGAAAATGAAAACACAATATACTAACTCTTATGGGATGCAGCGAAAGCAGTACTATGAGGGAAATTTATAGCAATACAGGCCTACCTAAAGAAGTAAGAAAACTCTGAAATAAGCAATTTTACACTATACCTAAAAGAACTAGAAACAGAAGAACAAACAAAGCCCAAAGTCAGTAAAAGGAAGGAAATAGTGAAAATTAGAGGAGAAATAAATGAAATAGAGACTAAAACAGCAATAGAAAGGATCAATGAAACTAAGAGCTGGTTCTTTGAGAAGATAAGCAAAATTGACAAACCCTTAGCCAGACTTGCTATGAAAAAAAAAAGAGAGAAGACCCAAATAAATAAAATCAGAAATGAAAGAGGAGAATTACAGTAGACAACACAGAAATTCAAATGGTTTATAAGAGAATACCATGAAAAACTATATGACAACAAATTGGGTAACCTAGTAGAAATGGATAAATTCTTAGCATCATACAACCTTCCAAAACTGAATCAAGAAGAAATAGAGAATCTGAATAGACCAATCACAAGAAAAGAGATTGAAATAGTAACAAAAACCTCCCAAAAAACAGAAGTCCAAGACCAGATGGCTTCTCTGGTGAATTCTACCAAACATTGAAGGAAGATTTAATACCTGTCCTTCTCAGACTATTCCTAAATATTGAAGAAGATGGGACTCTTCCTAACTCATTCTACAAGGCCAACATTACCCCAACATTACCCAGACAAGGACAATGCAAAAAAAGGAAATTACAGGCCAATATCGCTGATGAACATAGATGCAAAAATCCTCAACAAATATTAGCAAGTTGAATACAACTACATTAAAAGAATCATACACCACGATCAAGTGGGATTTCTTCCAGGGAGGCAGGGATGGTTCAACATCTGCAAATCAATCAATGTGATACACCACATTAACAAAATGAGGAATAAAAATCACATGATCATCTCAATAGATTCAGAGAAAGCACTTGACAAGATCTAACATTATGATAAAAACTCTCAATAAAATGCATAGAGAAGGAAAGTACCTCAACACAATAAAGGCCCTATGTGACAAACCCACAGCCAACATGATCCTCAACAATGAAAAACTGAAAGCTGTTCCTCTGAGAACAGGAACAAGACAAGGATGCCCACTCTCACCACTCTTTTTCAACATAATACTGGAAGTTTTAGCCACTGCAGCTAGGCAAGAGAAAGAAAGAAAAGGGATCCAGATTGGAAAGGAAGAAGTAAAACTGTCACTGTTTGTGATGACATGATTCTAATATAGAAAACCCTAAAGAATCCACCAAAAAACTATTAGAAATAATCAGTGAATATGGTGAAGTTGCAGGGTACAAAATCAACCTACAAAAATCAGTTGCATTTCTGTGCACTAAGAACGAAGTAGCAGAAAGAGAAATCAAGAATACAATCGCATTTACAATTGTGACAGAAAGAATATACACTGAAAACTATAATACGTTATTAAAAGAAATTAAAGAAGACATAAAGAAATGGAGAGATATTCCATCCTCATAGACTGAAAAAATAAACATAGTTAAAATGTCCATTACCTAAAGCAATCTACAGATGCAGTGCAGTCCCAATCAGAATCCCAATGACGTTCTTCAGAGAAATAGAACAAAGAATCGTGAAATTATATGGAACCACAAAAGACCCCCAAATAGCCAAAGCAATCCTGAGAAAACAGAACAAAGCTGGAGGTATCACACTCCCTGATTTATAAATATACTGTAGTAATGTATAAAAATTATTTCTTATATTTATATTATATATATTATTTATATGATTTATAAAAAACTGTAGTAATCAAAACATCAGAGTACTGGCAGAAAAACAGAATTCAAAGCTCTGAAATAAAACCACACATTTATAGATGGCTAATCTTCGACAAAGGAGCCAAGAACATACAATGGAGAAAGGAAAATTGCTTCAATAAGTTGTGTTGGGAAAACTGGACAGCCACAAGCAAAAGAATGAAAGTAGACCATTATCTTACACCATATACAAAAATTAACTCAAAATGGATTGAAGACTTGAATGTAAGACCTGAAACCATAAAACTGCTAGAAGAAAATATAGGCAGTATACTCTTTGACATGAGTCTTGGGAGTGTCTTTTCGAATACCATGTCTACTCAGGCAAGGGAAACAAAACAAAAAATAAACAAATGGGACCATCTTGACTAAAAAGCTTCTTCACGGCAAAGGAAAACAGGAACAAAACGAAAAGACAGCCTACCAACTGGGAGAAAATATTTGCAAATCATATATTGGACAAGGGGTTCCTTTCTAAAATATATAAGGAATTCATACAGCTCAACAACAAGAAAATGAACAGCCCCATCAAAAAATGGGCAGAGGATGTGAACAGACATTTTTCCAAAGAAGATATTCAGATGGCCAATAGGTACATGAAAAGATACTTGACATCACTAATTATTAGGGAAATGCAAATCAAAACTGCAATGAGATATCACCTCACGCCCTTCAGAATGGCTGTAATTAACAAGACAAGAAATAAGTATTGGAGAGGATGTGGAGAAAAGGAAACCCTCATACACTGCTGGCGGGAGTGCAGACTTGTAGAGCTACTGTGGAAAGCAGTATGGAGATTTCTCAAAAAATTAAAAATAGAAATACCATATGACCCAGCTATTCCACTACTGGGTATTTATCCAAAGAACATGAAATCAATAATTCACAAAGGTATATGCACCCCTATATTTGTCGCAGCATTATTCATAATACACAAGATGTGGAACCAACCCAAGTGCCCATCAACAGATGAATGGATAAAGAAAGTGTGGTTAGTATATATATAATGGAATACTACTCAGCCATAAAAAAGGCAAAATTGTGCCATTTGTGACAACATGGATGGATTTTGAGGGTATTATGCTGAACGAATTAAGGCAGAGCGAGAAAGACAAATACCATGTTATTTCACTTACATGTAGAAGATAAACACTAGATAAGAGAACAGATTAGTGGTAGGCAGAAGAGGAGGGTGTGGGGGGGAGAGCGAAAGGGGTAAAAAGGTATACATATGTATGGTGATGGATAAAAATTGGACTGTTGGTGGTGAACCTGATGCAGTCTATACAAAAACTGAAATTTAGTGATGTACACCTGAAATTTGCACAATGTTATAAGCCAGTATGACCTCAATAAAATAATTTTAAAACAAATGAATAAATAGGATAAAATAGATTCAAGAAAAATGTAAAACCCTTTACCAGGTCTAAAAAACATCTTTACAAACACAGGCTAAGAGAGAAAGATGTTTAACTGTTATGTGGTGTGCATGACTTGGCCACTATGGTTGACTGTAAACCCAAAGTGTCAGCAATTTAATGAGTTTACCAGAAATCTGAATACTGAACTGGTTGTATTTATAGATGTAGGTGATGTGGAACAAGGAAGATGCTCATTTGGTGCGTTCTCTGATGATTATACTGCACATGGAATAGGATTTCATTCTGGATGCCACATTTTAGACAAACATTGGCAGGCTAGGAAATGTTCAGCTGTGCAGATTTGTGGTATAGTAGAATTCTGGATATGGAATTTCATAAATAACAAGGCCAAGTTTGAGTCCTGGCTTTGTTACTTATTAACTGTTTGACATTAAGCAATTTATTGATCCTCTTTCAAGCTCAGTTCTCTCACCTTTAAAATGAGGATAATGTCTGCCTCACAGGATTGTGATGAATAAAAGAAAATATGTTCCTAATGAAGTGTTATACAAATATAAGGAAATTCTACTCATCTAATTGGCAAAGGAACTTGAAGAGTTGAAGAAGCTGTTTTTGTTTTAATTTTTAGGCTGGAGAAGAGGGATTTTGGCAATGAGGCATAACGATGAAGGCAAGAGCAGCTGTGGTTTGTTGGATGTTAGCTAAAGTGCTGGGCACCATGCTTGACAACCTTGATATAGGTTATCCCAAATTAATCTGATTTGGCATTAAAGACTTTTGTGCTATCACAATTTACACATGTTTAACAAAGATTTTAAACACGTACTCTTTGCAAAGCAAAGTGCTAAGCATTGTAGCAAATACCAGGAAGAATCATACTTGATCCCTGTTCTAAAGAAGTTTATGTTCTAGTAAGGGAGACAAATATGGACTGAAATATTTTTAGGAAATACAAGTCAACTTGAAGAGGGGCCAGATGACAGGGACTAGTGCAGTAAGAGGAAGACTGAGCTCAGTGGGCTTATAACCAAGCTTGGGTGCTTTACAGGAAACGTTGGTGTTAGTGCGTGTGCTGCTGTTCTATAATGAGGCTGCCCTCAGTGACTGGGCGTGGCTGGGTCTGGAGGCCAGGGAACAGGCAGTTCCATTCGTGTGTCTCTTTACACCAGAGCTCTAGGACTTTATAGCCAGCTATCACTAGCTGAGAGGTAATTGGGCATGATGGAGCAGCCTTAAATTTTAAAATATGTGGTTTTATTTAATGTCTTCTTTCCCCTACCCTTTATCGATTGGTTAGGCTTAAAAACCACAGCTTTCTAGTACTCTTCACTTGTTCCATTTAACTTCAAGGTTTTACACCATAATTCCTGCTCACTTTAGTGAATGTTAGAGTCTCTGGAAGTGTCCAGGAGAGGCCGGTGCCAATGAGACAGGATGTGAATGATGATTTTCCAGCCGCCTGGAGACTGGTAATTCAGATGAATATTTTTGATCTAACACTGCTGTTTCTCCTGAGTTTTCTTAACATTCCCACTGGTGTTGCCTAATGAGCTTCTGAAATTAGTAAAAGTGTATGTCTAGGTAAGTTGGTATGTCCAGGTACTGTTACGTTTCAATTATTTTTCTGGTGGTCACTCCTTATCCCCAGCTCAAGATTGTGTTTAAAGAACTAGGTATATGCCTCTCTAGAAAAAGATGAGAAATTCCCTATGAAACTTCTCTTCCCTATGAAACTGTAAAAGTGGTAAGTCACCTGGTGTACATGTCAGTCTAATAATGCCCAGCCTTGTTATGCTGTGTTTCCAAGAGGTTGGATTAAATATAGAACTACCTTATGACTCAGATTTAAAGCAGAAAGGTGAATAGATTTGGGCCATTTAGACTAGGTCAGATGTAGTTTATCCTTGAGCTAGGAGACCCTCCAGAAAGTTTCAGAGCTGTTCAGGTCTGGATCACCACTATAGTGGTCTATTGGAATGAGAAGGTTTGAACTGACAGTTGTTTTTGCTTATGTCCATAAATTCCATACCCAACTTTCAACCATACATGTCTGAGTCGAACGAATTTATATTTTCATTCATTCATTCATTCATTCATTAACTGTTGAGTCTTTGCTGTTTATAAAATAATGTGAAGCTATAAAGATGAATCATAGAGGATTTTTGCCTTCAAGGAGTTTATTAGTTTTATTGGGGATTTAAGATATTTACATAATTAACTATAATCCAAGTTAAAAAGTGAAATGTGCTACATAAAGGTACAAGTCAATGTCATGGCAATTCTGAAGAAAAAATGGTTGTTTTCATCTAGGGAAGCAGGATGGGTAGACTGTGATGTGATGGTGGAATCAGGTCAGTGAGTCATCATGGAAGAGATCCTTTTGAGTAGGGGGATGGAAAAATGAGTAGGATTTGGACATACGAAAATACAGGAGAAAGACCATGAGAAAGTAGGAATGGGACTGAATAATGGCATAGAGACAAAGTGTAAAGCATGTAAGGAAAGAATAAGAAGTCAGTTCTGTTGGACAACAGTGTACATGAATGATAATAAAAGAAAATTAGGTTGAAAAGGTAGGGTACAGCAAGATGAGAAAAAAAGATGAGATTATTAAAGTAGACTGGTCATTTAAGACCTGCTCACCCACCCCAGGAATGTCTAGAAGACACACCTTTTACCATGACTGTGAGAAATAAACTTATTAGCAGAGCCCTGGCACCTCGAAGAGCTCTGTGATTGCTCTTCTCTGTAGATTAGATCTTACAGAAGGGGGCCCGTGGTCACTGAATCGGGAAACCTAAATGCAGTGGGAGTTATTGGATCCTGGGGTGGCAGAGGCCAAGTGGTGGCACTCAACCACCAAAGGCAGGGTAGGTGTGGTCACCATAATACACTGCAGAGTCAAAGCAGCAATCAGAATAGTCTGACTCCCAAAGACCTATGGCATTGACTATTTGATCATGGTATCCCCAGCAGTGAAATAGGTAGGAAGCCCACTAAATTCTTACTTGATATGTATAAACAGAAAAGTTCTGGGTTAAATGAGTGAAAGTCTAATCTGAATCGTAAAAACAGAGTCATGGCCCCTCAATCAATTCCCAGAGTTGAGCTGTTTATGGACCAAGAACCCTTTGAATGAAGGAGAGGTCAAGTCCCCTTGAGGAAGGATCCCAGTACATTGCCACATAATTACATTGTCAATCTTTCTTCCAGCCTTCCCCAAAGGGACCTACAGCCTTTTACCAGGTACTGGTGCCTTGAGGAAAGGAAATAATCAGACCTTTCAGGGACTACTGGACACTGGCTCTGAATTCACACAGATTCTATGAGACCCAAAATGTCACTGTAGTATACCAGTTAGAGTAGGGCTTGTGGAGGTCAGATGATCAATGGAGTTTTGATTCAGGTCCATCTCACAGTGAGGCCAGTGCATTCCTGAACCCATCCTGAATCTGGTTATTTCCCCAGTTCTGGAATGCGTGATTGAAATAGACATACTCAGTAGCTGGCAGAATCCCCACAACTGGTTCCATGACCTGTTAAGTAAGGGCTGTTATGGTGGGGAAAGACCAAATGGAAGCCACTAGAACTGCTTCTACCTAGGAAAATAGTACACCATAAGCAATGCCACATTCCTGGAGGGATTTTAGAGATTAGTGCCACCATCAAGGACTTGAAAGATGCAGAGGTGGTGATTCCGGCCACATCTCAATTCAACTTGCCTGTTTGGCCTATGCAGAAGACAAATGGATCTTGGAGAATGATATTGGATTATTGTAAGCTTAAGCAGGTGGTGGCTCCAATTGCAGCTGCTATACTAGATGTAGCTTCTTTGCTTGAGCAAATTAACACATCCCCTGGTACCTAGTATGCAGCTATTGATCTGACAAATGCTTTTTTCTCTATACCTGTCAATAAAGACTACCAGAAACAGTTTGCTTTCACCTGGCAAGGCCAGCAATGCACCTTCACTGATCTACCTCAGGGGTATATCCACTCTGCGGCCCTATGTCATAATTTAGTTCACAGGAATCTTGATTGCTTTTAGATATCACACTGGTCCTTCACATTGATGATGTTATACTGATTGGACCTAGTGAGCAAAAAGTAGCAACTACTCTAAACTTGTTGGTAAGACATTTATGTGTCAGAGCGTGGGAAATAAATCTGACCAAAATTCATGGGCCTTCCACCTCAGTGAAATTTCTAGGGGGCCAGTGGTGTGGGATGTGTCAAGATACCCCTTCTAAGGTGAAGGATAAGTTGTTGCATCTGGCCCTTCCTACAACCAAAAAAGAGGCACAACGCCAGTGGTCCTATTTTGATTTTGGAGGTAACATATTCCTCCAAATATGTCATATTACTCTGGCCCACTTACTGAATGGCCCAGAAAGCTGCTAGTTTTGAGAAGGGCCCAGAACAAGAGAAGGCTCTGCAACAAGTCCAGGTTGCTGTGCACACTACTCTGCCACTTGGGCCATAGGATCCAGCAGATCCATGGTGCTTGAAATGTCAGTGGCAGACAGAGATGCAGTTTGGAGCCTTTGACAGGGCCCTGTGGGTGAATCACAGCACAGGCCTGTAGGATTTTGGAGCAAAGCCCTGTCTTCCTTTGTGGATAACTATTTTCCTTTTGAGAAACAGCTCTTAGCCTGCTACTGGTCCGAAGTGGAGACTGAACACTTAATCACAGGCCACCAAGTTACCGTGCGACCTGAGCTGCCTGTGGTGTACTGGGTGTTACCTAACCGTTCAAGCCGTGAAGTTGGGTGTGTGCAGCAGGACTCTGTCATCAAATGGAAGTGGCATATGTGTGATCTGGCACAAGAAGTCCTGGCAAGCACTCCCCAAATATACTTCTGCTACACTACCTTCTCTTTCCCGGCCTTTACCTATTGCCTTGTGGGGAGTTTTACAATCAGTTTACAGAAGAGAAGACTTGGGCCTGGTTTACAGATGGTTCTGCGTGACATGCAGCCACCACCTGAAAGTGAACAGCTGCAGCACTAGGGCCCCTTTCTGGGATGTCCCTAAAGGACAGTGGAGAGGGGAAATCTTCCCAGTGGGCAAAACTTTGAGCAGTGCACCTGGTTGTGCACTTTGCTTGGAAAGGAACATGATTAGGAAATTGATGAGAAGGAAATTTGAGAAAGAGGTATGTGGATAGACCTCTCTGAATGGGCAGAAAACACGAAGATGTTTATGTCTCAAGTGAGTGCTTACCAAAGAGTGACCTCAGCAGAGGAAGATTTTAATAGTCAAGTGGATAGGATGACCTGTTCTGTGGACACCAGTCAGCCTCTTTTCCCAGCCACTTTGTCATCACCCAGTGGGCTCATGAACATGGCTGTAGTGGCAGGGATGGAGGTTACACATAGGATCCTCAACATGGATTTCCAGTCACCAAGGTTGACCTGGCTATAGCTACTGCTGAATGCCCAGTCTGCCAGCAACAGAGACCAACCCTTAGGCCCCAGTATGGAACTATTCCTCAGGGATCAGCAACTACCTGGTGGCAGGTTGATTATATTGGACTGCTTCCATCAAGGAAGGGGCAGCGTTTTGTTCTTACTGGAAGAGACACTGACTCTAAATATAGATTTGCCTTCTCTGCATGCAGTGCTTCTGCCAAAACTGACTTCCATGGACTTATAGAATGCCTTATTCACCATCACGGTGTTCCACACAGCATTGTTTCTGATCAAGAAACTCACTTTACAGCAAATGAAGTGTGGCAATGGGCCCATGCCCATAGAACTCACTGGTCTTACTGTCTCCCACCATTGTGAAGCAGCAGTCTTGATAGCATGGTGGAATGGGCTTTTGAAAGACTCAGTTATAGTGACAGCTAAGTGGCAATACCTTGCAGGGCTGGAGAAGGGTTCTCCAGGAGGCTGTATATGCTCTGAGTCGGTATATGGTACTGTTTTCCCCCTAGGCAGGATTCACAGTTCCAGGAATGAAGAGGTAGAAATGAGAGGGACACCACTCATTATTACCAGTGGTGACCCATTAGCAACCCCTGGCAACATTTTTGCTTCCTGTTCCTGCTCTGCTTATGCTCTGCTGGCCTAGAGGTCTTAATTCCAAAGGGACGAATGCTTTCACCAGGAGACACAACAATGATTCCATTGAATTGAAAGTTAAGACTGCTGCCTGGCCACTATGAGTTCCTCATGCCTGTGAATCAACAGGCAAAGAAGTTACTGTGCTGTCTGGGGGGATTGATCCTGAATACCAAGGGGAAATTGGACTGCCAAACTACAGTTGAGCTAAGGAAAAATATGTCTAAAATACAGGCGATCCCTTAGGGTGATTAAGGTTAGTGGAAAACCACAACCCAATCCAGGCAGGACTACTAACAGCCCAGACCTTTTGGGAATGAAAGTTTGGGTCTAACTACCAGGTGAAAAGCCACAGCCAGCTGAGGTACTTACTAAAGGCAAAGGGAATATAGAATGGGTATTGGAAGAAGGTAGTTATAAATACCAGGTATGACCACATGACCAGTTACAGAAATGAGGACTGTAATTGTCGTGAGTATCTCCTCCTTATTTTGTTTTGAATATTTGTGTGTGTGTGTATCTCAAGTATGCTTTCTTCCCTCTCTGATCTCCTTATTATGTAACAGAAGATGTATTGACTTTATAACATAGTATTTAAGTATTGTTAACTTTACATCATGGTATTTAAGTTATGGGATATCAAAGGAGAGGAGTCAGCATCACTCAAGAATTTTGATCCTTTTCTGGGGAAGAGGTTAGTGTATTTTTGGTTGTTTGCAGGATAGTTGTATCATGTTAGGTGAAATTGTGACCTTGTTATTGTTTTCTTTTAGGGCTGAAGGTTTGAGGAGACGTATACAAGTGCTGAGTTGACAAGGGGTAGATTTGTGATGGTTAGTTTTATGTGTCAATTTGACTGAGCCATGGGCTGCCCAGATATTTGATCAAGCATTATTCTGGGTGTTTCTGTGAAGGTGTTTTTGAATGAGACTAGCATTTAAATTGGCAGACTGAGCAAAGCAGATTGTCCTCCCTAATATGGGTGGGCTTCATCCAACCAGTTGAAGGCCTGAATAGAACAAAAAGCTAACCTGCGATGAGTAAGAGAGAATTTTTCCTGGCAGCTTTTGGAGGGGACATTGGCTTTTTTCCTGCCTTCTGAGTCGAATTGAAATGTTAGCTCTTCCTGGGTCTTGAGCCTTTGGACTGGAAACTATACTGTTGGCTCTCCTGGGTCTCTAGTTTACGGACTCCCCCTGCAGATCTGGGAGTTATCAGGCTCCCTGACTGCATGGGCCAATTCCTTATAATAAGTTTCTTTCTGTACAAATATATACATCCTGTTGGTTCTCCCTGGAGAGCTCTGACTAATACACATTTGGTTAATCCTGACTGATACAGATTTAACCACTGCTATGTTAAATGGTTTAAAACTGCTTCAGAAAGATTAGTCTGTCACACTGTATAAAATGAATGGAAATGTAGAGAAACTGGGGAAAGGAAGAACAGTTAGGCTCTTGTAGCCACCAAGGCAACAGGTGCCTGTAGGCTAGAAATATAAGTTAAGGAAGTATCAGATTATGTATCATAGTTATAGCCTTGGTAATGAGTAAAAGCACTTTGCAAGAGATTGTAGAAGAAAGTAGAATGCATGAACTCTGAGGAACTCCATCATTTCAACAGTTGCAGGAGAAGGCATCTAAGGCAGATTCAGGAGTAGCTGCTGAGTTGAGAGAAAAATCAGAAGTCCAGAGTGTTTAAAACAGAAGACAGTAGTCAATTGTGTCTGATAGCGTTTAAGAGCCGTTTCAGATGAGGACGGAATTGTTCGTTAGTTTTGGCATGTAGAGACTGTGATTTTACCTGTGGTTTCAGTGTCTTCAAAAGATGAGATGGCAGATTGGCATGGATTAAACAGTGAATGGAAGGAGAGAAAAGAGAGACAAGTTGAAAAGTTTTGCTAGGAAAGGGAGCACAGAAATGGGATTTATGGCTGGAAGGGTGTGAAGGATTCAGTGAGGACTGATGTTTAATAGGAATAGAGACACTTCCTCCACTGTGCAAGGTGGGAAGGGCAAAGTAAGTGTAGAGGCCTTTCAGATTGTACATTTGAAGGTGGAAAGATGAGTGAGTTTTCATCTAATGACTTTTATTTTGCAGTAGAGTATGAGGGAGAGTTATCAGCTGAGACTTAGGGAGGCAGAAAGGGTATTGGAGGTTTGCAGAGAAAGAAGGTATTAAATGGCCTTCTTGAAGAAAGGATGGCCCCTGGAGGGAAGGTCACGAGTAAAGAAGAGAACAAAGCCTGCTGAGCCGCCCTGGGGTTTTTGCTAAGGTTGGAAGCTATTGGTGTTGGCATTTGCTGTGGTTTTGTGGTTTCTCTTTTTTGTTTCTGCAGCTCTAGAGGAGGAGTAGGGATATAGATGGTTAGATTCATCCAAGTGTGTAAGACTCTCAAGTGTAATTTCTAAATGAGAATAATTGCAATAAGACCCTCTCAGCCTTGAAAAGAATATACTGAATGTAATTTAACTTTTTCTTGATATCTAAGGTTTTCATTATATTAGCTATGGTGCTCTGATTGTTAAAGTGACTGATCTAGGTTCAATTTGACAGGTTTTTTTGAATGTATGTCACAATGCCACACTGCTGATGTTGAACTGATAGTCAAAATCCCTGTTCCTGGGGCTGGCCCCATGGCCAAGTGGTTAAGTTCGCGCACTCCGCTACAGGCGGCCCAGTGTTTTGTCAGTTCGAATCCTGGGCGCGGACATGGCACTGCTCATCAAACCATGCTGAGGCAGCGTCCCACATGCCACAACTAGAAGGACCCACAACTAAAATATACAACTATGTACCAGGGGGCTTTGGGGAGAAAAAGGAAGAAAATAAAATCTTTAAAAAAAAAAAAAAAATCCTGGGGCTGGCCCCGTGGCCGAGTGGTTAAGTTCGCGTGCTCCACTGCAGGCGGCCCAGTGTTTCGTTGGTTCGAATCCTGGGTGCGGACATGGCACTGCTCATCAAACCACACTGAGGCAGCGTCCCACATGCCACAACTAGAAGGACCCACAATAAAGAATATACAACTATGTACCAGGGGGCTTTGGGGAGAAAAAGGAAAATAAAAAAAAAAATAAATAAAAAAAAAAATCCCTGTCCCTTATAAGTAGCACCTGCCTGTGGTGAGCATGTCACTGCTGTGAAGGTAATGTGTACCTTCTGCCAGGGGAACACAGAACACGTACCCTCTGCAGAACAGATTGGTGGACAGCGGTGGGATGTCAAGGGAGGCTACCAGAAGAGGTGACCAAAGTAGCCAGTTGGCTTGGAACTCAGAAGATCCATTGTCACACAAAACAACTTTGAAAATAGTGGTTAGAGTTCCAGGTCAGGCCATAAAAACCAATGAAAATATGTATTTTCAATGAGAAAAGTAAAAAAAAAAAAAAAAAGAATATTGTTTAAAAATTAAAAGTGGACAATTTTCTAAGCCTTATATTCATTTTGAGACGTGTTGAGCAAATATTATTTCACTTGATAAGGTAGATTTAAGATTTTGTGGAGATTTTTGAGTGAATTCCTGAGTGCTTTTAAGGGCTATTGTATATGATGACAATGACTCTATTGTGTTTAACTCATCTTCAAAACTTCCAACTTTTCCTTTTCATTGATGTCATGTAAACAACTTTTTTTTTTTAACACAGCACTGATTATGGCTACAAGTGGAATAAAGAAGAGGAAAGGTTAACTAACTAATTAATTAATGGGAGTAACTGGATAAAGAGTGGGAAAGAGTGAGCTAGGGGCAGGGAGGCAGGGCACATAACATTTATTTAGTACCTATTATAAGACGGGTACTAGACTAAGTACTTCCATGCACAGTGAATGCATTTAGTCTTAACAAAATCCCATGAGATGTAGATATCATTGATACTCATTTTACCAGTAAGAAAAATCATGGCTAAAATAAATAATTGGCCCTGAGTCAAATTATTAGTGGTAAAAGTCAGAATTTAATCCTAAATTATGCACTTCATTGCCTGTGTTCTTCCCCCAAAAATGGCTAAGGTGAAGTAAGCTATTGGTATTGTAAAATAAAAGAGTTGTTTATATGAGATATTTCTGAGCAGAAAATCAGGGCAATGTTGAGGAATAAAGTGGAATTCCTTGTATTGGCCAAAGCCTGGAGCATTTGTCCAGGAGATATGAGACAGTGATATGGAGCCAGTGCTCACAAATCAGGTTCATGTTTCCCAGGAGGTAATAGTGGAGGGGGCGGGGTGGCAGGGAGGATTATCTTTGCACTACATTGAAAGTTCAGAGTTTGGAAAAGTCTTCCACTTATTTGCACCGTACGAGAGA
Source organism: Equus caballus (assembly GCF_041296265.1). Taxonomy (NCBI): domain Eukaryota; kingdom Metazoa; phylum Chordata; class Mammalia; order Perissodactyla; family Equidae; genus Equus; species Equus caballus. Next base: position 46,038,547 of record NC_091691.1, read on the forward strand.
GACCTATTTCTAATAATTGAGTGGAACTCAATGAGCAGTGTGTATGTGATTAGGAATAGATTTTGTTTTTGTTTAAGCTTAAGTTAGCCGCTACCAATAACTGTGTTTTTAGTCTCTTAGGTCCTTAGTGTGTCTATGAAATCCCCAATTAGATAAACATTGGCGTAAGAGTTCTGAAAGGATATATTCTTTGATAACTCTGTCTGTTCTCAAAAATGTCTTTTGGAAATGTGGGAAAGCAACCTGGTTAGTATTTTATATAAATGGAGAATATAGATTTTAGCATACAATATAAATCTAAGAAAACATAAAAAGGGTTTGTGTTTCTGTTATATGGTTTGGAGAAATCACACAAATTTTTATTTGAGTTCTTTTTAATGCATAGATGAGACTTCTAAATATCTCTTCAAATCTGATTTGTCGCATGTTTCTGAAATGGAATAGATTAGACCTAGCTTAAATATCATACTAAATATTTTATGCCTTATAGTTACTTCTATGCAACTGTTTAATCATCTCCATTGACCACTTTCTTTAATGTTTCTAGGTTATTGAATCTTTGGGAATTATTATTTATAAAGCACTGGACTATGGTTTGAAGGAGAACGAGGAAAGGGAGTTAAGCCCGCCCTTGGAGCAGCTCATCGACCGCATGGCCAATACAATGGAAGCTGAGGCTAGCAATGACGAGGGCTACGAGGCTGTGGATGAAGGTCTGGAAGATGAAGATGGAAGGAGAGAAGTCTCAGCTATCCGGTCATACAGAGACGTCATGAAGGTAAGGGAGCAGTTTACATAGTACGTATTTCTTTCAAAAGTTATTTCATTTGAAAAAAACGGCATGGTGATTCAGCATTTGATAGCAGTTCCTAGACTTTCCGCTATGAGAGAAATGAAAAAGGAACTAAAATACTCTTGGTTCTGTGATTTGTTCATAGCCTCAACATGGGCTTTTATGATTGAATCGTAACTCTCGAAAAACCACTTTTAGATATTATGTGCCCCTTATCATTGCATATAGTACACCAACTTGACTGGGTGTTATGTCTGCAGTTGACTTCTGCATTTTCTTTTTTATGGAGTAAATAACAACTGTGATCACTTACTTATATGAAGATTCTGAATCTGAAGTATCACAGCTGATTGTTTTACTTTGTTTTCTGGAACCATCCAGTGGTATTTATATGTCATGAAACAAGTTCTGTTGCTTGAATTGCATTTTTCTCTTTGATTTTTTCTGTGTACTTGAAAGCCATAATTTCTACAATGCTAAATGCACAGAGATTAAAATTAAGGCTGATTTGTCAAATTAGTCTTAAAAGAGCATTCTGTTTGGAGTTTTTTTTTTCTTTCTAAGATTGGCCCTGAGCTAACGACTGTTGCCAATCTTCTTTTCTCTTTTTTTTCCTGCTTTTTCTTCTCAAATCCCCACAGTACGTAGTTGTATGTTTTAGTTGTGGGTCCTTCTAGTTGTGGCATGTGGGATGCCGCCTCAGCATCACCTGATGAGCGGTGCCATGTCCACGCCCAGGATCCAAACCAACGAACCCTGGGCCACCGAAGCGGAGTGTGCGAACTTAACCACTCGGCCATGGGGCCAGCCCCAGTTTGGAGTTATTTATATGTGATGTTTACTAGATTTTTGTAAGCAGTATTGGCTATATGTCACTTATTCTCCAACTTTTCACGAAGCGTTTCAGAGCCAGGAATAGAGAGGAACCGTGAAAGCAGTGCTTTCTCGCTGCTTCCTATATAAAATCTCTCAGGAACTCAGGAATGGGTCTATACAGTTAGAATTTTTATGAAATTCACATACATTCTTTAGTTCTTTTAGTACTTCTCCTTTTAAATCAACAGCATATACAACTAAAATCCCTCATATATGTACGAATTGAAGTTTCACACATTTTATTAATTTTTTTCTTTCTTTCTTTCTTTTTTGGCGAGGAAGATTGGCCCTGAGCTAACGTCTGCTTCCAATCCTCCTCTTTTTGCTTGAGGAAGGTTGTTGCTGAACTAACATCTGTGCCAATCTTCCTCTATTTTATGTGGGACACCATCACAGCATGGCTTGATAAGCGGTGGGTAGGTCCATGCCCAGGATCTGAACCCATGAACCCCAGGCCACCGAAGCAGAGTGCACAAACTTAACCACTATGCCACCAGGCTGGCCCTGAAATTTCACACATTTTAGTCGTTTTATATTTTCTAGGTGTTAAGATATATTTTTAAAATGTATATATATATATATATACATACTTAAAGGCCAAATAAAACTTTCTGCAGACCACAAATGACCTACTTGTTCTGTTATAGATTAATGATAAATAGTGATAAAAAGTGAAGAGTAAAAGGTTTTCCATTAAGAAACAAAACTACTATGCCTCTAAAATTGAGCTAACTTTTTTGGTAGTGAGTGTGTGTCAGGGGTGAACAAGGAGTGGTGGAGGAGGAAGGGGACCACCTCATGAGCTGTGTCAATTGAGCTAACCCTGGCAACAGTAGAATGACAGATGTTATAGCCAGGTTGCTCTCTTTTCCACTAGATTTGGAAGATGAGGGATAGAAGGTCATTGGAATCTTACAGTTCTTATTCAGTGACATTAAATATGTTAACTTATAAAACCGAAATTCTTGGACTTTCAGCAATTTGAACTGGTGAATTTTATTTTGTTCATTATTTTTAAATTTGAGCTACTGTGTCTACTCTCCTACCTATTGTGCTATCATAATATAAAAAATAAATAGTTAAAGGTATTTAGAAAGACAAGTTGTATAGCTTGGAGGAAAACTGTAAGTTTACCAATTCCATTCTTGGGAATTTTATTGGAGAGTGTCATATCCTCACCTTGTTTCCGTGCTAATCAAAACTGATCAATTAAAAATTTCCACATCTATAACAATATGTTCTGAACGTTTCTTTTAGCTAAATGAGAAGAAAAATTATTGCTGAAACATTTGACAAGTAAACTGAAATTTTAAAATATCATAAAACCCATTATTCACAGCCATCTAGTGTGAGACATATGAGTTTTTGGTTTAGTTAGTGGGTTGAAATCTTCAGTTAGTAAGTTGACTCCTTGTTTACTTTGTTGGAAGAGAAGACAAGAATTAACTGAAGAAATGTAACTACTTTCTTCTTGTTGGAAGTGGAAATGTAAAACTAAGTTTGAATAATATAAATAATAGAAAATTTAGGAACTTGGAGACAATTTGTTTTCAATTCTTAGCAAGACCTCATTAGTGTGTAACTTTTTCCCTGAATAGTCATTTATTCCTACTTATCTTTTAATTGGAATGTTTTAATATTGTGTTTATAGTTGAAAAAGTGCTTTCACACCTGTTGTTATCTGAGCCTTATGATAACACCGTGAGGTAGATTGGATAGGCATTTTTATACCCATTTTATAAATGAAAGAACTAAGACTCAGAGAGTTATGTGACTTGTCCAGCTTCATGGAACTGAATAAATGAGAGGAAGACTAGATGGTGGTTCAATTCAGAGACTTATGGTCAGGCAGGACTTAGATTGGAACCCTGGTTTTGCCATTTTTGTACCAACTATGTTACCCGGGATTATTTAATCCTGTGATCCTTATTCTTATGTAAAGTAAGAATCATAATCCCTGCCTGGTTTTTTGGTGCAGATTAAATTCGATAACATAATCAATATCAAGTATTTAGTATAGTGCTTGTCAGAAATAAAAGTTTAATAGCATTTACTATATGCCAGTCATTTTTCTGGTGCTAGGGACACAGCAGTAAACAACATGCTAATGGTTCCTATCTTTATGACTCTTCACTATAATGGAGAAAAACAGGATGTAAACAAGTAATGCATAAACAAACATATGTAATTTTTTTGACTCATTCCAGGGCTTTTTTCCACTGCATTTAGATCAAAATAAATTGCAGGCACATATTTATGTCAGAGATAGAACATGTTCTTCCCTTAAATTAAGAATATAACACCTGAAATATTTTCTGTTCAGTTTAAGTATTTCTTGAGAAGAATATATAAGCAAGTGGAGGCTTTTAAGAAGTATTACAATCATCCTTAAAAATTATATTTATATCTATAAATATCTATAAATATATTCTTGAAAAGATTCATTCAATTAACATTAGTCAAAAGGAAAAGAGATTGTAGACATGAAGTAAACAGTGGTGATGATGAAGAGTAAAGTATGCAGGAAAGGAAGATTGAAGAGACAAGGTTAAGGATGATGGAACAGTAAGACGTGAGACAGTGAATAGAAAGGAAGAGTAAAAGAAGTGGTGTAGGATCTAGAAAGTGTTTGAGAAATGACTGAAATTAAAATGAGAATAGTACATGAATAAAGTTCTTCATTTGAGATGAATGTAAAAGTCTTAGTTTATTCATGCATTCATTTCCATTTCAAATATTCAGTAAGCAGTTAGTGTAACTTCTTTGTGCTGAGTGCTCTATCAGGCACTTAAGTTGCTGAGGTGAACTTAACTGGGGTTAAGTGAACTCTAGTAAGATAAACGTTATGGACCTGGTATGTAGGACCATACCAGCCGATTCACTACCTTTGTGCAAATTAGCAATAGGCTTTCTTTCTTCAAGATACTGTACTTTCATCTGTGAGAAAATTGCTGTGATAAATATAAACTTGCAATGTCTGTGATGTGGAGGATGTTCTTCTAGGTGTAGTACCTTCATAAACAGTCTGAACGTATGGAAATGGTGGACCAACACATACACAAGGGATGCCTGGAGACAACAGAGAGGGGCACTGAACTCAGCCTGGTGGATTCTGGTTCTCTTACACAATACAATCCCCTAATAATCAGGGAATGCAAATAAAGCAATGTCATTTGCAGCTCTTTTGCATGCAAGAATTTACTTCTGTTGAAATTTGAAATTACGGTAAATTTTTTCTCTCAGTAATTGATAGCTACAGTGTAAATTTACATAGTTCTTATGTAAAGTAACTTGACAGTGTATTAAAAAGTCTAAAACTGTCCACTATTTATAATAGCAAAAGGCTAGAAATATCCCAGATGTCTCTTAATAGGAAATGGTTGAATTAACTATGGTACAGCCAATCAGTGGAGTACTATATAGCTATCAAAAGGATTGAGGAAAGATCTCCAGGATGTATTGTTTACTTGAAAAAACAAGACATAGAAAAGTGTGTATAGTATGCCAGCGTTTATCTAAGAAAAGATATGGATAAGAATACACATAAAAAGTATTTTCTTATGTTAAAAAAAAAAAGAGGAAAGATAAACCAAACTTAAGGGGAAAAAGTTAGCTATACATAGAGAAAAGGAACAGAATAGAAACTAGGACAGGCATTAAAGCTAAGCATCTCTGAATATACTTGATTCTGTAGATCTGATCTAGAAAGAGTACAAATATTTTACATAATTATAAAGCAAAATTGAACATAGAAATATAATCCCCCTCCAAATCCAAAGCAAATTGAACATAACTTTTATCACGTTGGAAACGTAACCACATAGAAAGACCTAGAAAGCAATGACCACGTAGTAGCAGTGAGCACAGCTACCACTAGATCATGTTCTCTAAATACCACTCCCCCTAAAAGAATTCAGGATTCCTTAGAGAAATAGCTAATTCCAGATCTGGGAAGGAAATGTATAAAATAGCCTGGAATGTCTTGTCATATCACAAAGCAAACAAACTATCCAAGATTACTAAGTTGTATAGAAAGGACTCAAAAGCCAACTCATAGAGGCTCCGATTGATCAAAGATGGAAGAATTTGATCATCAATAACAATAATAGCTGTGATGGATTAAAGCACATCGAATATTCTGAATTCCATGAACGTATATATGATAATTAATAAAACCCTCGTTAGTCACCTTTAGAGGTTGTTAGGGAACCAACTTAGTATTTTTGAAAATTGGCACATAAACAGAATATTCATCCTGCCTTTTCCGTACAGTGCCTCAGTGTAACCAAATAGCTTTGGACAAATTTCTCTTTATAAAAGTGTTCCAACTGATAAGTGAAAAGGGAATGATAGGGATTGAAAAATGGTAATCTTCTAACTCTAAAGAAATAAAATCAGTAATTATTGTGGCATCACAAGAGACCAACAGACTTTATGTGCCTCCTGATCAAAGTGTACACCACCACCTACAAAGTATTCTTGCCAAAAAAAAAAATCAAACTTCAATCTGATTAAGCCTCTAGATCTAACTAATCTACCTACCAATTTACAGGAAATCTAAGGGATGTAGAAACATATAACACCATAGGGATGCAATCAACAAAATCCAGATTGTGGGAAACTCTGTAGGACAAATCATGTAATTTCTTCAATAAATAAATTGCAAATTAAAAAAAGGAGGGCGGGGGGAGGGAAACTGACATTAAAAGAAACTTGATAAATTAACTCCCAGTTACAATATGTGGAGCTCATGTGGATCCCGATTAAAAGAAAGAAATTGTGAAACTGTGTATATTTGAGATAATCAGGAAAATTTGACTTCTTACTCTATAGTTGATATTAGGAATTATTTTCCATATTTTTAGATATGATAATAGTATTGTGATTTTTTTAAAGAAGTTATATTTTAGAGATATGTGCTGAAATATTTACAAATGAAATTCAGATGTCTGTAATTTGCTATAAAATAATCCAGAAGGGTGGGACTTGAGTGGGTAAGGATGTAGATAGAACAGGATTGACCATGAATTGATAATTGTTAAGTTGTGTGGTGGGTACATGGTGATTCATTGTACTATTTGCCTAGTTTTGTATATGTTTGAAATTTTTCATACAAAAAATTAAACTATGTAGAAGTATCCGAAGTAATCCTTTGTCATAGTAATGGTGCTGTTAGAAATTTTTCAAAGAGATAATTTTTTAAATTGAGATGTAACTGACATATAACAGTTTCACTTGTACGACATAATAATTCAATATATGTATATATTGCAAAGTGATCATCACAATACGTCTAGTTAATATCCATCACCTCACATAGTTACAGTTTTTTTTCCTGTGATGAGAACGTTTAAGATCTTCTCTCTTAGCAACTTTCAAATACATTATTATTAACTATAGTCACCATGCTGTACATTGCATCCCCAGGACTTACTTATTTTATAACTGGAAGTTTGTACCTTTTGGCCCCCTTCGCCCATTTCACCCACTCCTACCCCCCACCTCTGGCAACCACCAATCTGTTCTCTGTACATAGAGAATTTTTAAAAGAAGAAAATGTTACATAGATACATGAAGATGTGTACTGCAGCATTATTTATAGTATTCTAAAACTAGAAATAAGTGATTCACAAGTGAATAGTATATCAGCTAGATGGACCATTATATAGTCTTTAAAATTATAATTATGTGGGTTATATAGAAATATGGGAAATTTTCATTTTAATAAATGGAAAAAAGACTACCAAAATCTGGATATACTGGCGTATAGATAAATAAGAAAGTGGTCATTTGAAATAGTGTGTTAATGGTGTTGTGGTTCAGGGTGAAACATTTGGCTTCAGAAATTCCGTTCCTCTTATTCTTTAGTATTTATATAATCAATAAAAGATTATAAAATTTTAGTATGGCTATATTAAGTATGTTATTGCCCATGAATGGTTTTATAAGTTATGTTTTCAGTGTTAATTCATACTTTCAAACAAAATGTGGCATGTTTCTGCAAATATAAGGATATAGTTTGCAAATAATAAGTCCTGCTTATAAAAAGCTAGCAGGTTTTTGGTTTGCCATGTAATGTCAGAATTTGCATGCTATCTTGAAAATGCCTCAGAGGAAAAATTTAAGAAAAGAGTTGTACTATAGAATGTGATTAAAAATAGGAACAAGCTTTATATATTTAATTTTATTATACCAAACTAGATTAATCCAGTGCAGAGTATGTTTTCATTTTCAAAATGCGTTTGTGTTACAAACAGCTGAAACAGGATGGGCTATTATTTTCATTTGTGTATAAGTTTGGCCTAGGTTTAAGGGAGTATGTTCAAGGGAAGCCAAACTGTTTGTTTGAGCTTGTCTGTTATTAAGATCTCAGGGCCAGCCTGGTGGCGCAGTGGTTAAGTGTGCACATTCCGCTTCTTGGCGGCCTGGGGTTCACTGGTTTGCATCCCAGGGGTGGACATGGCACCGCTTGGCAAAAGCCATGCTGTGGTAGGCATCCCATGTATAAAATAGAGGAAGATGGGCATGTTAGCTCAGGGCCAGTCTTCCTCAGCAAAAAGAGGAAGATTGGGCAGTAGTTAGCTCAGGGCTAATCTTCCTCAAAAAAAAAAAAAAAAGACCTCTGTTAACGTAGGTTAGTTGGGTGAACATTGTTCTTCAGTCAAATTTGAGTAACTCCAAAAAAGAAATTGTAATTCTCTGTACTTGGAATGTTGTGTTCTGTAAGCTTTGAAATTTGCTGGGAACGTGCTAATTTTCTTACTGATTAAGGCAAAAATTTAGTAATATATTCTGACAGTGTGATCCTGAATTTAGTGAAGATGATCTTTGTGCAGTTTTTTCTTTTCTTAGTTATTAATTTCTTATGATAAATACCTGATTACTATAGGCAAAACATTTTAGTTATAGTTTAAAATAATATTCTACTTGGGTTTTTTTTTTTTTTTTTCTGGGTTAGGAATACTATCCCTGAGCTAACATCTGTACCAGTCTCCCTCTGTTTTGTATATGGGATGCTGCCACAGCATGGCTTGATGAGCTGTGTGTAGGTCTGTGCCCAGGATCTGAACCCACAAACCCCAGGCCACTGAAGCAGAGCATGTGAATTTAACCACTGTGTCACCAGGCTGGTCCCCTATTTAGGTTTTTAGAAATAAAATTATAAGCTTTGCTTGTGAACTGAATATTTTTTAAAACGTTTGAATTTCAGTAGCTGAGAATAAATTATGGGGAAATATTGGAGTCTAATATTATCAACAATGGACTGTGATGTGATAAATTCTAAATATCTCAGAAGATATTTTTATTATGCCATTTTCTCTTCTCTGGTGATAGAATTTACATACATTGCAAAATGTGTCTCTAAACAAAGGATGACTTGAATTGCTGAATGCTTTGTAATTTAGAGTTTAAACAAAAACTGCATTCTCAATTGTGTCAAAATTTTAGGAAAAACTTTATGGTCTCTCTCTGTGCAGTATTTTGACACTAATTATGGTAAAAGGCCAATGGATAATAAATAGAATTTCTGAGTTCCTGACATACGTCTTTTTTTTTTCTTCTCCCCGAAGCCCCCCAGTATATAGTTGTATATCCTAGTTGTGAATGCCTCTGGTTGTGCTATGTGGGACGCCCCCTCAGCATGGCCTGATGAGTCGTGCCATGTCTGTGCCTGGGATCCGAACCAGCAAAACCCTGGGCTGCTGAAGGGGAGCATGCTAATTTAACCACTTGGCTACGAGGCCAGCCCCACCGTACATCTTTGATTTGGTATTAAATAAAGATTTTTCTCCTAGTTGGTGCATTGCTTCAAAATACAGATGCTAACTTATTTGACAAACTAAAAGTGAAAGTATTTCAAAACATTACAAAGTATTCTAGTCTGTCTTTTTTCTAATCACATCTGTCTCATCAAGGTTTGCTGATAATTTCATATTTTCTTGAAAATATATAACAAGGTCCTATGTGTTTAATGAAAATTTTCAGAAATTTTATTAGGATTCTAGCAGTATTATTAACGAGTCTATACAGGGAATCCAGATAATGGAGTTGTCAGACTGACTTTTCATTGATGGTTTAGAGTTCCAAGAGTCAGGATTGAAACTTTAAGTAGAGATCTGGAAAATATATAAAAAGAACCAAATGGAAATTTGAGAAACAAAACATAAAATAACGGAAATAAAAGTTTAGGGGGTGGGTTTAATAGACTAGATAGAGCTGAAGAGAGAATGAGTGAAGTGGAATGTTACCAGTAGAAAATAGTCAAAATGAATCACAGAGACACAAAAAGAATAAAAAGTACAGAACAGAAGGTAAGATACAAAGGCAGGACATGTAATTAAAGTCCTAAATGGAGAGCAAAGAAGAGAGAGGATGGAAGAAATATTTGAAGACGTACTAAGAATTTTCCAAAACTGTGGAAAACACTATGCCTCAGAGTCAAGAACCCCACAAACCAAGAGCAAGATAAATAAAATGAAAAATAATCTAGTCTCATTATATTTAAACTGCTAAAAACCACAAACAGAAAATCTAAAATCAGCCAGAGGGAAAATAGACTGCACCTGACTTCTCAACAGAAATAATGGAAGCTAGAAGACAGAATGGTATGGTATCTTCAAAATTCTAAAATAGAACCTAAAGTTCTTTACGTAGTGAAATATCTGTCAAGATTAAAGATAAGGTAGAACTTGTTTCCTGACAAAAACAAGAATTGCCTAGAGTAGGCATTGGGGGATCATCAGTCTTTGGTGGCATTTAAAGTGGTTGTAGTAGACAAGGTCAGCTAAAGTGAGTAGAGAGAAACCCAAAGATGCAAGATTGAACCCAAAAAACTCCAGCATTTTGTTTTAACTTAAAAATTTATTCATAGAACAAGGGAAGGTAGGTTAAGTAAGAGGTTACAGAGCCTAGTCCTCTCCTTTTAGACATAAACTGAAACCCAGCAATGTTAAATAAATTGTCCAGGGTTGTATAACTTCATGTTGATAGATATGGGACAGAACCTGCTCCTTCTAATTGTGTTCCTATGCCTCTATCGTGTCCCTTCTCTTTTGTAACTTTAAAGATGATTTTGTTGCATTCTTACTGTATACCATGCTCTAAGCTTAGACCCTTTAAGAACATTATTTCCTTTAATATAAAAGTGATACACATTCATTCTAGAGTAGAGTGCATAAGAACTTGGGCTCTAGAGTTAGACTGCCTGGATTCAATTCCATTTCTACTGGCTAGCTGTATGACCTTGGGTAAATTATTAAGCTGTTCTAAATCTCAATTTTCTAATCTCTAAATTGGGTTGTTGTAAGGATTAGATGTGATGATGCATTTACAAAGAGCAAAATAAATATCAAGCAATCCATTGACACTGAAATAACCACTAGGAGTATTTCTCCTCTGTGGGATTATTTCTCTGTCTTAATGGAGACTTTGTGGAATTTTGTTGTTCTTTGTTAATTTTTTTAAACATTTACAAAATTGTGGTAAAATACACATAACATAAAATTTACCATTTTAAAGTTTACAATTTAGTGGCATTCAGTACATTCACAATTATTGTCCAACCATCACCACTGTCTAGTTCCAGAGCTTTTGTTTACCCTAAATGGAAACCCTGTATCTGTCACTTCCCATCCTTCCTCCTTCAGCCCCTGGCAACCACTAATCAGCTTTCTGTCTCTGTGGTTTTGTGTATTCTGGGTATTATATATAAATAGAATCATGCAGTATGTGACCTTTGGTGTCTGGCATCTTTCACTTAGCATAATTCTGTTAAGGTTGATCCATGTTGTAGCATGTGTTAGTACTTTATTCCTTTTTATGACTGAATAAGATTCCATTGTATGGCTATACCATATTTTTTGTTTATACATTCATCAGTTTAGAACATTTGAATTGTTTCTACCTTTTGATTACTATGAATAGTGCTGGTATAAGCATTCGTGTACAAGTTTTTGTTTGAACATCTACTTTCAGTTCTTTTGGATGTATACCTAGGAGTCTAATTGCAGGATCACATGGTAATTCTCTGTGTAACTTTTTGAGGAGCCACCAAACTATTTTTCGCAATGGCTACACCATCTTACATTCTTACCAGCAATTCACAAGGGTTCCAATTTTTCAGTGTTCTCACCGAGACTTATTTTCCATTTTTTGTTTGTTTTTATAGCCATCCTAATGGGTGTGAGTGGTATCTCTTTGTGGTTTTGATTTGCATTTCCCTAATGACTAATGATGTTGAGCATATTTATATGTGCTTTTTGGCCATTTGTGTATCTTTTTTGGGAAAAAAAAGTCAAGTCAATTTTTTAATTGTGTTGTTTGTCTTTTTTTTAGCTTAAGAGTTCTTTATATATTCTGCATACTAGGCCCTTATCAGATACATGATTTGAAAATATTTTCTCTCATTATGTGGACTGTTTTTTCACTCTCTTGATAGTGTCCTTTGATGCACAAAAATTTTCAGCTTTGATGAAGTCTAATTTATCCATCTATTTATTGTTGTTACTTGTGCTTTTGGTTTCACATTTCAAAAACCATTACCGAGTCCATGACTCTGAAGTTTTATCCCCATGTTTTCTTCCAAGAATTTTATAGTTTTGGCTTTTATATTTGAGTCTCTAATCCAATTTGAGTTAATATTTATATATGGTGTGAGATAGGGTACAACTTCATTTTTTTGCAAGTGGATATCCAGTTTTCCCAGCATCATTTGTTGAAGAGACTATTCTTTCCCTACTTAGTGACCTGGGTACTTTTGTCAAAAATCAATCAACCATAGATGTGTGGGTTTATCTCCGGACTCTCAGTTCTATTCCATTGATTTATATGTCTGTCTTTATGCCAGTACCACACTGTTTTGATTACTGAACTTTGCAGTAAGTTTTGAAATTTGGAAGTGTGTGTCTTCCAACTTTGTTCTTTCTAAGATTGTCTCAGCTATTTGGAGCCCCTTGCGATTCCATATGAATTTTAGGATTGGCTGTTCATTTCTCCAAAAAGGCCATAAGGGCTTAGTTAAGGATCTCTAGATCGCTTTGTGTAGTATTGATATTTTAACAATGTGTCTTCCAACCCATGAATACAGGGTGTCTTTCCACTTATTTAGATCGTCTTCAGTTTCTTTCAGCAATGTTTTGTAGTTTTCAGTGTGTAAGTCTTGCACCTCCTTGGTTAGATTTATTCCATAGTATTTTTTTTTATGCTACTGTAAATGGAATTTTCTTAAGTTTATTTGCTGATTATTCATTGGTACTGTAAATACAACTTTTTTGTGTATAAGTCATGTATCCCACAACTTTGCTGAAATTACATTAACTCTAATAGTTTTTATGGATTCCTTTGGATTTTCTATATATAAAATTATGTTATATGCAACACTTTTAGGCCTAGTTATTACCTTTACACCACTGTTTTTCAAGTCACAGGCCTATTAATGGGTTGCGAAATCAATCAAATGTGTAAGTTTTGTGAAATTTTTGTATATAAAACATATACATATTCATGTGTTTGAGTCCTTACTTAAAATATGTTTCCTACTGTGAATTACAGTCAAAAGATTTATGCCGTATTTCACAACATGTAATTGGAATATAAAATTATGGGATTAGTTAGATAAAGGTGAAAGTGCTAGCACTTGCTTTTCATTTCTTTGGAAATGGTAATTCTACGTTGGAAGCTGTTTCTGGATACAAAAATAATTGAGCTAAAATATACTTTCTGTTCATTGTAGCTCTGTGAATAATAAGCTTGTGAGATTTTTGCTTTTCATGCTTCCCTGATGAATCAATTCCTAGCCAGTTTTTGGTACTGTGAAGAAAGTTTCTTACTGAAACTCAAAATATTTTCTTGAGAATGTATTTTATTAAAGATAGTAATCTCTAAATTGCATATGATACTTATTATAAATGAAAATAACAAAAAGCCATCTTATGAAGGATATTACCGTCTACAAAGATATCTTTTAGTCTCCAATAGATAAAGTTATTATTATAAAATGTGTATTTTCAGTAATTGTATTAATGTCAAATTTACTGAATATAATAGAGAATTAAGGGAGAATTTAACAGCTTTTTAATGCAAATGAAATACCTTAAAACAATAACTATTGTACATGGATACAAAATTATTATTTATAGAAACATAAAATAGATAAAATTATTCCTGTGCATTAGATTCTTGTTAGGATGTCTTTCTAATTCTAAAAAATTAAATGGTGTTTGATTTTTCTAAATTGTTTTGCATGCTGTTAAATTTAAATTTCACCTTTCCCCACAAGTAGTTTGTGGGGATTATGGACTATGTATAGTAAAGGATGTTGGGACTGGAGGTATCATCAGTGGGTCATGTTGCCCTCTGCCCTCTTTCCTCCACTTGCCGTCTAGTGATGAGGCATCTTCCCTCATGTATTCCTGACATTCTTTTTACTACGTTACACAATTCAATATGTACCGAACTGAGCCTGGGCTTCAGAATCCAATAGGACTGTGTTGACTTCTCCTTATCCCTCATGTCAATTTTATGACTGTGAACAAGTCTCTTGATTCCTCTTAACCTCAGTTTCCCTTCCTATAAAATCGGGATAATTCTGGGTTACATTGAAGAATAAATGATGTTATGCTGTGTATATGACATGTTAAATATAGTGCCTGGCATGATAAATACTCAATAAACGGTAGCTATTAAAATACCTGAGTTATGATTAATACTTAATAAATGGTAATTCTCTTTCTGCTCCCAACCATAACTTTTACATATGTCCTATCATTTTCAAATAGAAGCTAACCAATTCTAGTAAGATCATCCGTGCTGTTGGGTGTTTCTTAGTTTGTGGACCACTTTTTCCATATAATTGTATGAAATTTACTGATGGCCTTGTGATACATCATTAAGCTTTGGATAATGGGAATTGCGGAGTTGCCCTGCTGTCCGATATGAAAATACAAATATATTGGGTGTGTCTATTTTTAAGGTACAAAAGACCTGCAAATAATAAACAAGCACCATTATTTTTTCTTCTTTAGTTATGCGCTGCTCATCTCCCAACTGAATCAGAGGCACCAAATCATTATCAAGCAGTATGTCGGGCACTGTTTGCAGAAACAATGGAGCTGCATACATTTCTGACTAAAATTAAGAGTGCAAAGGAGGTAAGTACTACTGTTTCATATTTATTTGCATTGTGAAAGATAAACCTGAATTTACGACATTGTCCATCATATTATTTAAAATATTTATTACCATCCTTCTGATGAGTGCTGAAAATCATTCAGGAAAGAAGCAAGTTAGGCAAAAATTAACTCTATTCTTTAAAATCTCAGTGTGTAAATCCATTTTATAAAACAAAAATTTTCGTAAAGCTGCCTTACAAATGGGACATAATGCTCAATTGATTTAAACAATTTCCCATGTGACTTACTTTTCACCCTCTTTCTGCTGCTCTTTTTTCCATTTTAAAACATGTCAGTACCACTTTCAGGAAGGGATAAGGACTCAGGAAGGAGGCTACACATCTGATAATTTAGTTATCTTACAGTGGATTCGATTAAATATTTAAAGGAGGAGATGTGAATTAATATTCAGATAACCCAAAATCTCATTTTAGCTTTTTTATTTATTTGTCATTGTCTATGAGTTAAAAATGTTGTATGTAGAGTCCAAAGAGAATCATTCTAACTTATTCACAAGGAGAGTTGCTGTATTTTACATCACACAGATGGTTGTGAAGATTCATGAGGTCTATATAAAGCAGCACAGCATCTGGCACACAGTAAGAGCTCAGTCCATGATGGTTAGTGGGTATCATTTCTGTTAAGGCTAAAGTACGGAGTTTATCTGAAACACTAGTTTAAAACTTATGATAACACAGTTTGGGGAGGGACACGTGGGATGTGTAAAGGAGGAAGGAAAATACTAACTTATATTATCCAAATAAGACTAATTAGCTCCAGTAATAAGTGACAGATATCTCAGGCAGATTACCCTTCATAAGTCACCTTAAGTAAATCTGTTTTCTATGTATGAATAAGAGCTCTAAGCATTCCTCTTCAGTCTAACCAGGATACTGCTTATAGTCTGTCTTTGTGTTAGGCCAATGAAAACCTATGTCTATTTATTTTTAGCATTTGATAGAATTTGACCCTAGAGGAAAGCCTTCAACAGGGTGGAAAAGGGTGAAGTGTATGTTATTTGAAGAATAATTGTAAATACATTGTGGGCAAACTTTTCTTCCTGGACAGAACCAGAGGACGTAGGACTGATTAAAAGCTTTAGAGCGAACATTCAAAAGCACATCCCCAATTAAGGTTTAGTAAGTAGTAGAAAATATTACTTTTTAAGCTTGTAATTATCTTCCCCAGCTTGTTAAGATTGAGATTGCCTTCCCCAGAGAAACAAGCATTATTTTTAGGGTATAAGTACAGTCCTTTGGGATTACTAGAGTAAATTAAATGAGCTCTTACAGTCCTTCCGATGCAGACATTCTTAGGAACCATTTCTGAGTTTAAAGAACAGTATTAATAGGTTTTTTTCCTTCTCTACTCCAGTGAGCTTTAAACAGTTTTTTTGCTCTTAATTAAAACTTTGCTTTGCAAGATATACAAACACATTCTCGGAAAGAGATTTAAAGATTATCAAAGTTTATTTAAATTAAAATCTCACAAATGGAGTGAAAGAACGCTAATGTCTGGAACCATTGGTGGCTCTGTGGCAATGCCCGCAGAGACCAGCCAGGTCCTGGCCAAGGTTGGGGACATTAAGGTCAGGGTTCCTGCTACATCTCATTCTGTTACCCTCTGGCACCACCCCAAATTTAGGTCTTTATAGACACTAGTTCTATCCTCTTTTTGCATCTCCTGCTCTGGATCCTTACTGTCTTGATCTCTTCTTAACCCTTTCCATTCTCTCTAGAAACTGCTTCATTTTTAAAATGAACTCCTCAGTCCCCTCAGGCTCTTCTCAGAACACTCACTCCCCCAAGGGTAGTGCTTTCTCTTGCTTCCCTCTTGTGAGAAGCTGCTCTCTCCTCCATGTCTTTATATCTCTGGACTGGGATGGGTTGATAATATTCTCTCTCTCCCCCACTGCTTTCAAAACATTACTCTTCATACTTGTACAAAAAGCTCAGGCCATCCACGCCTACTATTCTTAGACCCATTGTCACTGTCATCTGCCGTCATCCTGAGTGATTTCTTTGATAAAAAGAAACTATAGCTTTGTATCCTTGGCTTCCCCTCTACTTCATTCCTCTGCTTATCTGAACACCTTTGTCCTTGCGATAACCTGCAATCAGTCCACCTTGGAAATTAGGGGCTTTTGTCCCTACTTCCTGACTGTAACCCCGTCCCTCGAGCTCTTTCCCTCACTGCCACCTGAACTAGTCTTCCAGTCCCTTGACTCCCCCATTTTGTTTCAGTTTATCAGCCCTTCCTGAGTCTACTTCCTTTCCTGCATGGATAGGTTCAGTCACTTTACCAGGGGTTCAGGTCCACGTGTCCAACCCAGATTACTACATAGCCTCCCGCTGGTCTCCTCATCACTGCATATTCTCTCCATCCAGTTCATCTTCCACGTTGTCAACGAATGATTCCTGTTGATCACAGATCTGACCTTAGGAGTCTGGCTCCAGGCCCAAACCTACGTGTGATCTTTCAGGCCTGAGCCCAGGCTGGCTTTCTCTGGCATGCCTCAGTGGGAGAAGCTGCCCTCCCCACACAGGACTTGATGCACAGCCAGTGTACTGCATTCTGTGGTTTTCTACAGGGATTGCGAGGGCTCAGAACACCCCTACCGGAGTGGCCATGCTTCTGTGTACATCTGCAATTCCGAGCCCAGGCATCTCCGCATGAAGGACCTTGGCTGAGGCACTTTTCTACCCTCTGACTCAGAACTTTCCATTCCTAGCCTCCCCTCCCTCCTTCCCACAGGCCCTCAGGTCCATAAAATGGCAGGAGCCTTTTGTCCAGGGCTCCTCAGTAGTGAGATTTCCCCTGCCTGTACTGCATGTCCCCTGACCTTCCCCCAGGGCCTTTCTGTGTGGGGAAAATGGAACGAGGGGAGCAAAACATCCTTTTTGGCCTCGTGTTTGCACTGTTGCAGTAAGTGAATAAAGGCTTGATTGGTATTTTCCATTTGGCTCGTCCTACCTGACCACTAGACACCTGGCAGTTCAACAGAGCTGTGTTGCTTCCCTGATTATATGGCTTCCCATCACCTATAGAGTAAACTTAAAACTCCTTTGTGTTGCACGCAAGGCTCTTCATGGTATGTCACATATTTTATTCTCCTTTTCAGCACTGCCTCCTTTGCATTTTATACTATCTAGTCAAAATTACTTAGAGCTTCTGAATACATCATGCTATTGTACATCTGTGACCCTCGCATATTCTGTTCTTTCTGCCTGGAATTCTCTTCTCTCTTTGTCTGCTTGGTGAACTCCTATATTTCTATCTAAACCTTGCTCACATGTTACCTCCTTTGTGAAATATTCATGACCTCCCTCCATCCCTAACAGAGTTTTATGGACTCCATTACCTCTTTATCTTGTCTATCTTTCAGTCTTGCACTTCTCATGTTCCATGGTAGTTATTTGCTTACATCTTTGTAATTTTTTGTCCACAGCTGGACCAGATGCTTCTTGAGATAAATGACTGTTTTAAATCATCCTTATATTAATGATTCTTGAGGCAGTATGTGCACATAGGAAATACTCTGAGAATATTTGTTGAACTGAAATAATTTATACATTATGTCTGTGTTTTTCCAGAACTTCAAAGATTTTCTTCTGGTTGAAAGAAGTCAGTTTAAAGCATTTCTGACTGTTAGAAACATTTTGGCCAAAATATTTCTAGTAAATATGAGAACGGTTATGGGGGGTCTAGATGAGTGAGGTTTTTTAGTGTTCTTGCCATTCTTTAAATTTATACATAAAAATTCACTTAATAAAAGTGGGTCTTGAGAAAGCAAGCTGTAAAACATGTGGAAATCCTGGCACTTAAGAACATTCTGTACCATTTAATTACAGACTTTATGCTACATAAATTGCCTGTCAACACTGAAGTTTAGGAATGGAGTCTTATAGGTTCCAAATGGATTTCCTCTTCCTCTGCAATGTCTGCAACTTTTTTGAAATTATAGAAGATTTTCAGGTCAGCCCTGGTGGCCTAGTGGTTAAGTTCGACATGCTCCACTTCAGCAGCCAAGGTTTGCTTCCCAGGCTCAGATCTACACCACTTGTCTGTCATTGGCCATCCTGTGGTGGCAGCTCGTGTACAAAAAGAGGACGATTGGCAGCAGATGTTGGCTCAAGGCGAATCTTCCTCAGTAAAAAAAAAAAAGAAAAGAAAGAAAAATTTTCATACATGTTAGTTCATGTATGTATATATGTTAGTTGTTTTAACTTTTTCTCCAGAGTCCTAATTGCACACTAGTAATAAAATAATCTGTTAATTTGATATTTTTTCTAAAGATCTCAAAATACTTTATAAATTTTAAGAATCAGGCAATCTTTCTCCTGTATCTGTGAGTTAGTGTATGTCAGTTGGAATTTTCAAAGTAATCATCTCTGATTCAACAAGTTAATTATGTGATTATCAGTGATGTTTCAAACCACCTTATATCTCTCTGTGAGTGTATAAAATTAGGGTAGAATCTTAGTATCAGAAGATTTCAGCTCAGTTGCTGTTAATGTTCCTGATTTGATAGACTGAAAGTACTTTATATTAAATTTCTTATATGCTCAATTGCCAATTTATTGAAATCTAAAACCCATAATTTATTTCAAAATGTTATAGTTATTCTATAAAATGCTAATTACATTTACTAGACCTGGCTACTTTACAAAGCACAAAGCCTTGTAGTTCATCATCTATTTAGAAAGCAAACTCATTTTCATTCTAGTTTATTTTCATGATGTGATGATTTCCTCCTTAAACAATGAATGAGATCCTTTAAGGTTATTCTCTGAATGATAGAGAAGATTTGAATAGGCCTGCTGTTACTGTATCTCAAAGGCAATTTGATATCCTTGAATGTAAGTGCATATTATCATGTCTCATAAGCAATTTGATATCCTTGTGTGTAAGTATAGAAGGAGGGACTATCTAAGCAAGCCATTTAGTGCGTCAGGGTGTATGAAAGAAGAGACAGCCTGTGCCCTACTGCCGGTGACCCCCCACCACCCAAACCCTATTAACAACTATGGCTAGTGAGCATGTGCAGTGCACAGTGGAGAATTTAGCTTGGCATTTTCAAATGCAAGGTTTTTTTTAATTGAAAAAAGGTGATTATATTAATGGTAGTATCCTTTAATCCATTGCTCTCTAGATAGTTTTTGATCCTCTGTCCCTGGTTTTGTTATTGTTAAATGAAATTCTTTATCAATTCCTTTGATCTCTGCTGCCTTCCTGTATTATATTCCTACAGCTATAAAGTGGCCTTTGTTGCTTGCTCCATTTAATCCTCATGAACAATCCTGTGACTCCTACTTTGCAGATTAGTAAACTGAGGCTCAAAGAGATTAGAGGTTCATACAGAAGTAAGTTCTCAGCACTGCTGGTACCAGCGTTTCCATCCTCATTTCGTTGTTCATCCTAGCAAAGGTGCTCTAACCTGTTACTGCTATTTTCCTCTTAGAACAGTCACGTACAGTAATATTGGAACAAAGCTGCAGAGAGTTCCTGAAGGAAAACGTAGATGTGTATTTTGGTACAGGCTTCTGAGCAGGAGTGGCAAGAAGTATTTGAGAGCTAGAGAGAACAAAATTTGGAGTTGGGGGAGAAGAGGGTTCATGAGAGAGCGTGCGTGCCTGCACTCTTGCATGTGTGCCTGCCTGCCTGTCTCTCACGCAGGCACACAAACAAGAATGGGAGAGGGAAGGTATGTTAAGTTTAGGTATGAAATAACATGGAGATGTGAAATGCGAAAAGACAGAACTGTCATAGAATGTCAAAGACTGAGATAAAATGATTTTAAGACTAGGTAGTCAGTTGACTTTATTCCAGTATGTTCCTAGCATGCTCCAACCATCACTGCCTCTGTGCTGAGAGTGTGTAGTGTGCTTCTACCCCCGCCTTCTCCAGTCAATATATTGTTTCACAGTAGAGGTATAACTATATTTACTATAGTAGAAAAACACTTGAAGTATCAGAGAAGTTTAAAAAGAATCTTTCTTTTGAAAGAATAATCCTTTTCTCAAGCAAATAACTCATTTTAAAATTTATTTTATATTTAAAATATTAACACTGGTCATTTTAAAAATCCCCTTTATTGTTGATGAATCATATTCTTCCACTCATTTTTCATGTGATCTAAGTCAAATAGCCTTTGCTAGATTTCTGTTTACTTATCTTTAAAAGGAGGAGGAGGCAATTAGACATGCTAAGATCTCTTCTAGTCATAAAATTCACTGCAGAAAATACAATTCGTGTGACCAAGTCTTTCTTCTATTCACTCAACAAGCTTTTCCTCATCTTTGTACCAGTCTTGTGTAGGCAAAATGTATACAGATAAATATTTTAAGTGCATGCCCAGTAAAATTTGTTGTGAGTTATTATATACTATTTTATATTTTATACTATTTATATTATATTTTAAATTTGAGACGGATTTTATAGGAAAGCAGTTCAATGTCTTAGATTGTATAGGAAGGCTCAATGTTGTCTATATTGAGTTATAACACTCAGTATTGACATTACCACTATATTAATGTGAGTATGGTAAAAATTCTGTATTTTAAAATCTAATGGTGAAAATTCTTAATACAGTAATATTAGTAATAAATGAATGAACAGTAAAAGTAATTGAACATTATGAAACATTATATGTCATACTATTGCAATAACTATATCAGAAGGCATGTAAAATAGATTTTTAAAGTCATAATTTCTGGTTTCTGGGAGATTATGTACTCAGAGTAATGAAAATTTTCTCTCCCCTTGTACTTTCTTCTATGATACATATAAACAACTCCAGAACTAAGGTAGACTATTCCAGACATTTTGATCTGTGAAAGACAAAGTGTCTATTATAGTTAAGCCGTCTTAGATTTCTTCAGCGGCAGGCTCTACAGGTGTGGATTGTCATTTCTGATTATCCGATTAAGATGATCTTTGATCTCTTCTCAAGTGTGACTGCACCTGTGGTACTTAATTAGTTTCTTGTTGACATCTTAAACTCTTCTTATAAATTCTGTCTTCATTCACCCTTTCACTTATGATTTTTCATTTGCATCTGTTGACCTTAAACAAATAAACAGCCAATTATTTCTCCAGCAAACATGGGTTTATTTGGGATCAGCAAAGAATTGCAATTTGGGGTCCACAACCATGGCAAGCCACATGCAACTCCCCCTACAATAAGGGGAGAAGAAACTCTTTTATAGTGGGGAAGAGGAAGTTGGGAGGGCTACTGTAAACAAAGTGTCCACTGGAAAAGTTGAGAGTTCAGTGTGTGGTGGTTTTTCATTGGCTGAGTTGTGACAGGCTCTTGTTGGCTGGGCTTCTTGCCAGTCAAGAAGTCTTTCTTCTTCCTGTTGGGCTCTGCTAGGGTGTGAGAGCTCCCCCTTTTTGTCCTCCCAGCTCCAATTCAATGAGCTTCTGTTTATTAATTTCCACATTTTCTCCTTTTGATCAAGATATTTCTCTGAAAGCATCACTGATCAAGAGTCAGGTTTTTCTGGTTTCAGCAGACTTTTGTCCCTTGATGTCAGGAAGGACCTTTCCTAGGTGTCATGTCCCATGTCAGAGGGAAGGTGCACAGATTGGAAACCTACTGTTGCCACATTTGAGTTAAAGGAAGGGTAGAAGGGAGAACTCTTAAGGCATTTTTCTGAAGTCCGTATGTTATCAAGATCATAGGCATTGGAAGTGTTACATTATCATCAAAGGTTTGACAGACGAACTTCCAACAGGCCTGGTCTGGACATCTTGGGAAGGCTGTCTCATCAGATATCATCTGCTTCAGTTCTGGGAAATCTGTACTTTCAAGTCACAAGATGATGGGCAGGTTCAGTCAGGGTTTGGTGCTTTCTTTAGGTGTGTTATGTGAATCCACGTGACTGTTCCCTGCAGTTTTGCGGCAGAAGGGTTAGTTAGCAGTATCTGATGGGGCCTTTCCAGCAAGGTTGAAGAGAGTCCTTCCTGAGGTGTCTTTTCCAGTAGACAAAATCTCCAGGTTGCAAGGTTTGATGCTTAAGGTCTTCGTCTCCCTGGAGTGCACTGTGAAAAGATTGCCCCACCAAAATATGGTTATTCTTAACACAAGCAATTGGGTTTTTTGCAATATTAGAGTATATCTCCTTTTATCAGTCAAAAGAGGCAGGAGCTAAGTGCATTGGGCTTCCTGTGACTATCTCAAAGGGTAAGAGTTTATGAGTTCCAAAAGAGGTGGATCTGAGATTTTAGAAGGACCAACACCAGTGCTTTTGGCCATGGTATTTGGAGAGTCTCCACAAATTTTGCCAATTGAGTCTTAATGCCATTAAGTACATTCGACTAAACCAGAAGATTGAGGGTGGTAAGCACAGTAAAAGTGCTATAAAACCAGCTAAACAGCACAGGCTTGTCAAAGTACTTGACCAGTAAAACGGATTCCTCCATCACTATGAAGTTTGAGAGGAGTTCCCCCGGTAGGATAACCTTTTCCAAAAGAACTTTAGCCACAGGAGAGGCAGTAGCCTGTCTGCAAGGAAAGTCTTCAGTCCAGTGAGAAAACATACAAACCTTGACTAAAACATATTTATATCCATGAGATGGGGAAAGTTGTATGAAGTCCATTTGCCAAACCTTGACTGGTGCATTAGGCAGTTTAAAATGTCCAGGAGGCGTATAAGCAGCCTTTCCTGGACTGTATTTTGAACAGGTGGGACAAGTGAGGTAGATACTTTTTGTGACCTTGTTAATGTTTCACCCCAATATTGATTCATGAATGCTGTCATTTTGTCAGTAGACCAGTGGTTTAATGCATGTACAGTGTTTAGGAGTGGGAATTTTAGAGTCGTTGGTAGGACTGGGTTGTTATTTGGTCCAAACCAAAGCTTTCTCTTTTTATCAAAACAACAATTGTTCAATTTCCAATCTTGTTTTTCCTTTCCTGAGGCCAATTGTTGGGCTTCTTTAGCCAGTTTTTCTAAGTTATCATTTGGAGAAATAGCCCTTTGGACTGTGACAGAGGTTTGGCTGTTGTTGGTTCCCTTAAGGGCTACATTCCCTGCAGAAATATCAGCAAGGTGATGCTTTCCAGAGAGTCAAGTTTAGAATGCTCTGGGATCTTAATAATAGCTAGAGTGGCAGGTAAAAGTATGGCATCTAAAAACTCCTGAACATAGAGGCCATTTTTTTTAAAAGATTGGCACCTGAGCTAACAACTGTTGCCAATCTTCTTTTTTTTTTTCCTGCTTTTTCTCCCCAAATCCCCCCAGTACACAGTTGCGTATTTTAGTTGCAGGTCCTTCTAGTTGTGGCATGTGGGTCGCTGCCTCAGCATGGCCCAATGAGTGGCGCCTTGTCCGCGCCCAGGATCCAAACCAGCAAAACCCTGGGCTGCCAAAGCCAAGCGCGTGAACTTAACTACTCGGCCACAGGGTGGCCCCCATAGGGGCCATTTTTAATTTTATTTCCACTAGAAGTAATGAAATCACATTGTTTCTGCAACATTCCAAAATCATGAGCTACTTTGAAAGCATATCTACTATCAATATAAATGTTGGTAGTTTGCCCTTGGCTAAAGTACAAGCCCATGTAAGAGCATATAATTCAGCCTGTTAGGCTGAAATAGCCTTGGATAAAGATGCTGCCTCAACCATATGAAAAGAAGTTGCAGTAGCATCTCAGCACAGTATTTGCCATTGTCACCTTTTAAATAAGAACCATCGGTGAATCATGAGAAGTCGCCATTACCTGAAGGAGTTTCCTGCAGATGGTCATGAGGAGTCAGGAGGTGATCCATCAGCGTTGAGCAATCGTGAGGGACTTGATCGGTAACAGCGAGGAGAAGAGTAACAGGGTTAAGGTTATTACAATGTAAAAGAGTTATGTGAGGAGCATTTAACAAAAGGATTTCATAGGCGGGGAGGCACCTGACTGAAACATGGTGAGTGTGATGAGCATTCAGGAGGGCTCTTACTGCAGGAGGCACAAAAATGGTTAAAGGGCATCCTACGGTGATTTGCTTGGTGGCCTTAACCAAAAGAGCAGTGGCAGTAAATGGCTTTGAGGCAAAGGGTACCCCCATGCCACCAGGTCCACTTGCTGGCTATAGTACCCTATGGGTTGATGGTGGTCCTCATGTTTTGGGGTGAGTACCCCAAAGTATTCCCTTCCTTTTCATATACAAAAAGGGAAAAGGGAATCTGATAATTGGAATGTCCAAAGGCAAGTGGATTTATCAAACTCTCCTTTAGGGCCTTAAAGGCTGTGTCATCCTGTTCTTCCCATAAACTTGGGTCAGGGTCGTTGTTCTTTAATAAAACATACAGAAATTTGGCCATAAGAGAGAAACTTGGAATCCAGTTGCAGCAGTAACCAACTAGCCTGAGAAAACTTTGCGGTTGGCGCTTAGTTTTGGGTTTGAGGAAACTTATGACACCATGAAGCCTATCTGGATCTAAGTGTCGCCCTTGTTCTGATTTAAGATGCCCTAAATATTGAACCTGGATTTGGGCAAACTGCAGTTTCTCCTTGGCAATCTTAAGTCCCTTTAAGGCCAATAGCCTTAACAAGTGGATGCTGACTTCCTGTGAGGAGTCTTGGGAGAGAGAGCAAAGAAGCAAATTGTCCACATATTGCAACAAAGTAGAACCTCTAGGGAACTTTATATCACCCAGATCAGCCTTCAGGATTTGAGAAAAATAAGAAGGGCTCTTAGTGAAACTCTGAGGCATGACTGTCCAGGTGAATTGTTTTCCTTAGCAAGTGAAGGAAAAAATGTATTGGCTAGCTTTGTCGTCTGGAATGCTAAAGAATGCACCACATGTATCAGTTACCATAAAGAATTTGCTTCCAGGGGGAATGGATGTTAGTAGCATATGAAGGTTAGGAACAACAGGGTGTTGAGAGATGACTGTTGTTTGTTGCTCAGAAGTCCTAGGCAAACCTCCACCCTCAGCCCTTGGGCTTTCTCACAGGTAAAGTAGGAGTGTTACAGGGTCTGGTACAAGGGAGAATGAGGCCTTGAGCCTTGTGATCCTCTATTATGGGCTTTATACCTTGAAGGGCTTCTTTACCCTATAAGGGTATTGATTCATTCTGGGGAGAGATTTTGAGGGATCTGTTTGAATCTTGATGGGAGGTATGCTGTGAATTTTACCAATATCAGTTGGAGATTTTGCCCATAAGGAGGGTGGTAGCTGATTTAATAGGGACAAATGACCAGTGTTTCCAGAATCATCTATAGTACTGTCAGAGATGGAGCAAATAAAATTTGTCAGAGGGTCATTTAATTCACCTGGTTGGCTGTTTGGATGGCTACTGTCAAATTTTAGTATTATGTCCCCCTTTTGGGAGAATGAAATTCCGGCGTGATACTTTTCCAAGAAGTCTTGGCTTAATAAATAAATAGGGGTGGAGGAACTAAGGAGAAAAGGGTGTATGAGTCTCTCAAAGGGCCTACACAAAAGGGAATAGGTTCAGAGAGAGGAACCCATTGAGGTTTATTAGAAATCCCCACTATTTGAACTGTTTTAGTAGTCTGAGGTAGGGGCTGCTTTATAGTAGTGGGGTTGAGCATCTAGAATGTGGCTCTGGTGTCAATCAGGACAAAAAGAGATCCATCCCCATCTGGAGAAATGCCTCTCCAAGTCAATTAAGAGGGAGGATTGGAAAGAGCCCCTGTAGTTCCTCAGGCTGCATCGCTCAGAACTGGAGGACGTTGAAAAGGCTGGTTAAGGCGCTGAAGGCACTGGAAGTGCTTAAATCTGTAACAATCTCTTTTCCAACATCCTGGCTCTTCACGGTGACAGAAACCAGAAGGTTTTTGGGTTCACTTAGGGGCTTTCATTTGCTGGAGCTGAGTAAGAGTTTCAGCGGTCTTTCTTTTTGGTGACTCATCTAAAGTGCGAGAGAGCTGGTTTGCCAGATTAACTGAATCTGGAGTGGACACAGTTTCCCACTCCATCCTGGTCCTTTTTCCTAGAAGGGGAAGGTCCCGGTTCAGCCCCTTAATAAACATAGAGTGAAAAGGTGACTTGGTGGAATCAACATCTGAAGACCAGAATTGTCTTTAAAAACAACGTGAAGTCCATTGTAACAGTCATGAATGAGTTCATCAAGTCTTTGTGCACGAGCCTGAATTTGTTCCAATCAACAGGCTTTGGGAAAGCCCTCGGAATTGCGCGATGAAGTCGTCCATCAGTCGCCTGAGCCTGATGGTAGAGCAGGTCAGCAGGGTGGTCTCCAGGTTGTAATTCTAGAGACTTTCAGGATTTCCCATCAGCCGTTTTCATCCTTGCTGGGCCTGGCCTTCGCTGACAAGCATGTGCACTAGCTGATGTCAGTCAGAGACACCCGGTGGATAAGTTGAAGGACTGTATTAAACTCCTCAGCAAATCTCTGAGGATCTTTGGTTACTTTGGGAAAATCTTTGACCATGGCTTGTACTGGAGCTTTAGTCCAGGGAGTGTGAGAAATTAAGGGCTTAGCCTGTGGATGCTCAGAAGGCTTAATTTAAAGGGACAGGTTCTGCTGGGTTCAGAGGAAGAGGGAGTGGGGAGAGGTCCAGGGAAAAGGGCATTTCGGTGAGAGAGTTAGTGTCGGGGAACAGAGTATAGAGGAGGTGTGGGCAGTATAGAACGGAAGGAGGAGGATGGCGCTGAAGAAGGGGCCTGAGCATGAGGAGCTGGAGGAGAGGAACATGAGGCTTCAGAAGCCATTTTATCTTTCTTTAATTGTTTGTTTGCCTCAGTTAATCTTAAAATTTTATTTTGCATAGAGGCAATTTTAGACTCTTGATAACATTTGGAAGCCTCAAAATACCAGTTAAAATAGGTGTTCCATTCAGTTTTGGAAATTACAGAGCTATGGTTGTCCAATTCATTTTTAAGAAGAGTAAGTTGGGAAAGTTCAAAAGTTCCTCATAAAGGCTGTTGGTGTTCTAAATTACTTTTGGTTAAATTGGTCCATTTAGTTAGAAATGCACATGAGGAATGATAGCGTTTTTAAACATAAAATCAGCCAGGATCACTGTAGGGGGACGCCATCAAAATATTTAGAAATTGGGATGCCATTTCTCAGAGGTTTTTCTTTAGAGTAAAACAGTAATTCTGAAACAGCTTAAACAGCTTGGAACTCAGATAGCTTGAGCAGCTCAAACAGCCTGCAGGCTTAATACCAGGCAGTTCCAAGAAACAGTCTGATTTCGTTAAGGTAGACCAAAGGTTGAATCAGAGCAGTTCCAAAGAAAAGGCCAGTTCCAAAGGGACTCGGACTGAAGGTTGATCAACGCAGTTCCAAACGACAGTCTGCTCCCAAGGGAGTCAAGTCAAAGGCTGGACCAGCACAGCTCCAGTGGTCCAAAAGTTGGCCTGAAGGCTAGCACAGTTTTAATAGAAATTGTGCAGTTCCAAAAGGAATTGAACTGAAGGCTGGTGGAGTTCCAAGAAACAGCCTGATTCAAAGTGTCAGGCTGAAGTGCCACCTGAGTACTCACAGACAAACAAGGCCTAAACCAGAAAAGAATAGAATGAAGCCTTAAAACAGATCTCTAATAAAGCCTGGAGAGCCTCAGACTCAAAGAGGGCAGAAGCTCGGATCCAGGAGAAAGACCTACCCTCAAACTGCAGGGTCAGCAAAAAAAGCAGTGAGCTCAATGGGCCGTATTGTGGGTACTGCACCTGTTTGCTCACCAGCCTTGGGGTCTCGGGGGTCTTCTCTGGATCCCCGTATGGGCCACCAAAGTGTTGACCTTAAATGCTGACCTTAGACAGCCAGTTATTTCTCCAGCAAAAATGAGTTTATTTGGGATCAGCAAAGAATTGTAATTCAGGCTCTGCAACCATGATGAGCCACATTCAAGTCCCCCCACAACAAGGGGAAGAGAAACTTTTTTGTAGAGGGGAAGAGGAAGTTGGGAGGGCCCTCTGTTGTAAGCACAGAATCTGTTGGAGGAGACTGGGAGTTCAATGTGTAGTAGCTTTTCATTGGCTGAGTTGTGATGGTTTCTCATTGGCTGAGCTTGGTGATCCTGAAGAGGAAGTCTTTCTTTTGTTGAAGGAGCTCCTGCTGAGCTCCGCTATCAAGGTGGGGCATGAGAGCTCCCCCTTTTGGCCTCTTGACTTCAATTTAATGAGGTTTCTGTTTATTAATAATTTACACACATCCTTCAGGCTTCAGCTGAAAGGAACCTCTTCAGGCCTCCACTAATCACCCTTATATATTTATCACACTTAACATTTTTCTTTAAAATCATCACAGTCTATTGTTGTCTCGTTGGTCTCTTTTCTTACTCATTGACAGCTGCCTCTAGAATATACTCTAATTAAGGGCAGAGACCTTTTTTCTAATTCACTGCTATATCCCTCGTGTAATAGGGCCTCTGTAAATATTTGATCAGTGGTGAATGAGTTAGAGAATGTGTGGTTCAGATATTGTAGATCTGATTTCTTACCACCTATCTTGAGTTTTGGTTCGCTGACACTTGATTGTCTCCAGAATGCAGAGCCTCCTCCGTGTTCTCACTGCCTATGCCTTCCTCCTGCAGTGGTCCAGCATCTCTTGCCTGGGCTGTGGCAGAGCCTCCTCATGTTATTTACCTTTTCACATAAAGTTATCCTCCGGTGTTACACCCCTATTTAAAGATGTTGTCAACTCTTTTATACTTGTAGGTGGAAAGTTTAGACCCCTACCATGACATAAGGGACTGTTGAGTCAGGCCCCAGTCTGACCTGTCTGGACTCTTTTTTCACTATTCCCTCCATATATGTGTCTTCTGTTATCTTTCCTTCAGTCCCTGATCACGTAGGACCTCTGCACCTCTCTGAAATGTCCTTCTCCTCTCTTCTCTCACTTAGAAAATGCCTACTTATTCTTAAGACCTAACTCAAATGTCCACTATTCTGAAATGCTTTTTCTTCTCTATGTTCATTCATAGAACATTCTGATTTGGCTTCTATCACTTGTCACATTGTATTGTAATTATCATTTACATACATCTCTTCGCTAGACTGTGAACTTCTTAAAGGTAAAGACCCAGTTTATACTGCCAACCCTGTCATAGAATTAGTGATCTAGAACAATACTCTTATAGTCTTTTTAGGTATGTTTCCTTGCTTAGAGAACGCTTGCTCAGTTTAGGGCAACACTAGGGCCCTTCATCAATGAGATGGGTTTTTTTTAACTTAATAAATATCACATTTTTATTCTAGGGTTGGATTTTCCCTAAGTGTTTAACATGTTAGCATTTAAGAAGAAATAGAGCAGAACAGAATCAGCCTGAAGTTCCCTATAGCCATCCCCTCACATTTATTCTGCTGTCCAAAGTGGGAATCTCAAGAGTAGGGGGTTGAGATTGAATGCTACTTGATTTTTATTAATTTTTCAAAGATTTCTATTCTAAGGAAGTTTATTTGCTTTGGGAAAAAAAGATCCAAAACTCTCAGCAGCAGCTCTGAGCTCAGATAATTTATGTTACTTTCACTTAAACATTTATAATCCCTGAGTATGTCTTATTCATTGCTTATGTGAGCATTTTAATCCTCATGATATTCCTGTTAACTAGGTAGTATTACCCTTTGCCTCCCACCTCATCTTAGAGATAGGAAAACTGAAGCACGGTTTAACAAACTGGAATAAGCTAGCTCCCTATGGTGATAGAAAGAATTGGGGTTAGAGCTCCTTTTTAATGTTTCAGAAATAGTGACAAACAACAAAAATGGATCTTGAGATAAGAGCTCAGAATGTGAAGGAAGTATCTATAAACCTCGATGTGGGGAGACAGTGAAGGAACTGGGAGATGTTGGTGAAGACTTCAAGAACGTAATGGCTGTATTTAGCTATTGCAAACGCTGGTGAGTGAAGAAGCACTAGATTTAAAAGAACTAGGATCACTTGGCAAGATTCGTTCGTTCATGCAGTGGTTATTTAATGTGTCTCCTACATGACAGGTGCTACTACAATTAATAATAACTAATATTTATTGCATACTTACTCTGTGCTAGATACTGTTCTAAGACTTTTACATGCATTAATTCATGTAGTTCTCACAACAAGCCATGTATTAAGTGCTATTATTATTTCCATTTTCATTGGATACGGTGGTGAACAAGATGCTCAAGCACAAATGACAGTCTAGGAGCAGCCATTCCAGCAGTGTGACGAGGGCTACGGCGAGTGAATGCGGGGCGCTGTGGGAGCACCTAAGAAGAGCGCCTAACCTAGGGGATGAAACATTTTGTTTCCTCCACCAATACAAATAGCTACCTCTCTTTAAAACTAGTATTATACCAATATCTTGACTTTCTAAATGTTTACATGATTCTCACTTACCTGTGAATTTATTTTAAATCTCATCAGTCAAATTCTTCTTAATGGTTAAATCTTACCCTAAGTTTAACAAAATCCTATGATAGGAGGATAGTTTCTAGATGCCCAGATTAGAGTCAACTTATCTTTAGCTGCTAATATTTGACCAGACATTGAAATTATGGGGTAAGAAGATGAATTGGAAATAAGCATGGCTCATTATGAATTTTCAAAAGATTGTATGAGTATAATTTACACTATATAATCACTACTACTGTGATACTTTATTAAATTATTTACATATATTATTTCAGTTAGTCCTATACAAGAATCATAATTTCTTGATGAAATCTTTGAACTCAGTTTATCTTAAATAAGACTATTACTAAAATATTTTACTTAAATTGGAATATTATATATGTATATATAAAGCATCTTCTGTTTCTAGGGGGAAGAACAATGTTTTGGGAATTGATTAGGCTGTTATGAAATGATTTTTTTGTCTTTTTTAAAATCAAATAACCACATTTTATAACCTGCAACTGGTTGAAAAAAATCAAATTTAGATATTTCTCACCCACCGTCTCTTATCAGCCAGTAGCCAAATCTACCTGTTGCATGGTACCATTGCCAATGAACACATTGAATCATACTAAGGCATCTGCTTATGACATAGCTTCAGACTATCTTCTGTTTGAATACACTCACAAAAATAAAGCCACAGACATCTGTCTCCGTCGAATATTGAAGTGTGTTTTAATCAGCTTT
Source organism: Equus caballus (assembly GCF_041296265.1). Taxonomy (NCBI): domain Eukaryota; kingdom Metazoa; phylum Chordata; class Mammalia; order Perissodactyla; family Equidae; genus Equus; species Equus caballus. The sequence continues at coordinate 46,070,431 of NC_091691.1, forward strand.
CTCATACTCCCTGCCCCCTCTCCTCTTGCCCGCTTCCGACACCTCCACTAATAAAACTGTGGCATTTAAGTTAGCTAGAAATTTCTCCCTACAGCTAAAGTACATGCATATTCCTCCAAGTGGTGAACATACTATTTTTTTAAACAATCGACCATCCAGATGTCTGTTTGTAAGGTTGTCATTCGTTCATTTTAATTAGGTCATCCATCATTTGTAATTTTTCAGGGTCCTTGTCAATGTCTGTCTTTTTTCTATTTGATTCATTATTTTGTGAATGTTTGTAAATGTGCGGAGCGCTCACCTCATCGGCAATGATTAAATTACCCTCTCTGCCTTGGGTATCTTTGCTTTTGTCGCGATTCTCCCTGTTAAAATGTTTCAGAAGAATCTTTTACCTAGAGGATCATATCAGGACTCTTCTCCCTTTCAGGACCTGTAACTTTTTCTCTTTAACTTTTTTTTAACAAATAAAAAAATTCACATCCTTCAAACTCCAGGAGTACATGAGTATTACAGTAAATTGCATCCTTCTGTTTCTGTCTCCTAGCCACATGGTCCCTCCCCTACAGGCAACAAATATTGTTAATTTCTTCTTTGTCCTTACAGGGATAGTTTCTATATAACTAGCAAAAACATATCGGTACTTTTTTCTTCCTTTTTTATGCTGTTCTGAACCTTACTTTTTTCATTTAATATTATATCTTGGAGATCATTTCATATCAGTACATAGTACATAGTGTTTACATCTTTTATGTCTTCATAATATTCTGTCGTGATATACTATAATTAATTTAATCAGACCTCTATTGACAGCTATTAAGTCACTTTCAATATTTTGCTATTACAAACTGCTGCAATGGATAGCTTTCAACCTGTTTTTCATGGGTGTTATCATATATTTGGACAAATTCCTAAAAGTAGAATTGCTGGGTCAAAGGAATTGTGCATTTATAATTTTCATAAAATATTATGAAATTGTCCTCCATAGAGGCTTACTCGTTGATACTCTTTTTAGAAATATGTGAGAGTATCTGTTTTCCTATATCTTCACAATGTGTTTTCTAAGAGATAGGTGAAAATTTATATCTCATAGTTTTAGTTTACATTTTCCTTATGAATGAGATTGGACACCTTTTCATATGCTTAAGAACCATTTGCATTTGTCAATTGCCTATTCATATGTTTTGCCCATTTTTCTGGTAGACTATTGATCTTTTCTTACTGATTTGTATTTATTTATTAAGAAAATAGCTTTTTGTGATATAATTTGCAGATATTGTCTGTGATGTTTTAATGACCATTTTATAATGATCATCACTGCATTTTTATAGGTGTGAAGAGTTGATCAGTATACAAACTGAAAGGGCAGATGTCTTTAGGGAGATACTGTGAGTCCATATCCAGCTACTTGGGGCAGAGACTGTCATTAAACACTCAGCATGTGTGTGTGTGTGTGTGTGTGTGTGTGTGCGTTAACAAAAATCTTGGAAGAATGGAGGAATGATATTCCTTTCCTAGAATCTAGAAATGAATTTCCTTCATTTTGATGATTTCACCTATACTTTTCCTAATGTCTGTAGTGAACTATATAAATTCAAATTAAGCTTCACAGAATGTCGTTTTATAGTTTAGTATCTTCACATTTTACATTAGCTAAAATGCTCTTTCTCTCATATCTGTTGTAGTTACCCTCTCCCTGTCCTACCCCTCTGGGAGAAGGAGCATGTTACATCTTTAGGAAAGTGCCATAATGCTTGATGAAAATATAAATCATATTCTTCAGGGGGCCGGCCCCATGGCCAAGTGGTTAAGTTTGCACACTCCACTTTGGTGGCCCTAAGTTCACAGGTTCAGATCCTGGGCACAGACCTAAACACCGCTCATCAAGCCATCCTGTGGCAGCATCCACATAGGAGAACTAGAATGACCTGCAATTAGGATATTCAACTGTGTACTGGGGCTTTGGGGAGAAAAGAAAAGAAAAAGAGGAAGATTGGCAACAGATGTTAGCTGGGGGCCAGTCTTCCTCACCAGAAAAAAAAAAAAACCATACTTAAGAAAAAGTCATATTCTTCAGTAATTATCCATTAACCCTTTAATATTCATGGAACACTTTCAATTATCAGAAGAACTGCTGTTATCCCCTCGGGGGTTTTTTGTACCCTAATTTCCAAAATATTAATTTGGGGCTGGTAGATATGATGATAAAGTCCTTTTTCCTGCTTTTGTGTGATAAAAATACCTGAATGGGAAAGGACATTGTGGCTTTTAATCAATGTGGCTGATATATGTGTTCTATTTATTATAGACTGTTTATATTGGTGACTTTGTCACTCATGAAATGTATTTAATAGTCTCTAAGTCAGTCATTTCTTTGAAAATATATTAGCATATTTTAACTGGGAAGACAAAGGTTTGTTCAAGGAATTATTGAAACATACTCCTTTTTACACATTTAAAAGTTTCTAGCTGAAAACACATACCCATTAATAGAGGAATACCATTAAATGATGAATGATTTTAAATGGTTAACAATATGGAGGGAAATGGTGATCATTAAAATGCTGTTATTAAAGTATTATTTTAATATATGACTATATTTGTGAGCGACAGTGGTTTAATCTAAAAAGGGTCATTTATATGTGAACTGATGTTGAACCTACACAAATAAATTAAAATTATTCTCTGAGCATTTGATATACTTGTGATTCACAGAGTAGATTTTATTTAATTATTTTTTTAAGATGCCAGGAACTGAAAATATTGGCATGGAGCAGTTCTAATTGCTAGTTTGAGACTGGTTATGTCAGAAACGGGAAAGTTAATTGCTATGTAGGCACTCTCAATTAGAACTTTCTTACCATATTCCAAGCACAGGTTGGCATCTGTTATTACATTTGCACAAGCAAAAAGAATTATTCAGAAGCTAGGCTATTACTTGACAGAAGCTTGTCTCTAAAACTAGAAAAATCTGTAATTTATTTTCAAATAACTCATTTGTTTTTGCTGTTAACAAGAAAACTTGAGATTTCTAGTTGCATATTTATTCAAGCTTGTTCAATTATAGTATATATAGATTCTCAACTATTTTATGTTGATTTATTCCTGAATCAGGATTTTTTTTTTCATGAAGACACTAGAGAGAGGTCTCATTTGGTAAAAGAATAAAATGTTTTTGTGATGGAGTAAAAGTATTCACAATCAAATCCTCATAGATAATCATTGGCTTATAATAACTAATACCTACTAAATGCTTAATGTGAGCCAGGCTGAATTTTATATTTCTTCTGTATTATTTTATGTAATGTTAACAAAATCCAAAAGGTAGTTATTATTACAGTCGTGCACCATGTAATGATGTTTCAGTCAATGACAGACTGCATATATGATAGTGGTCCCAAGAGATTAGTCCCATATGGCCTAGGTGTATAGTAGGCTGTACCATCTAAGTTTGTGTAAGTACACTCTATGATGTTTGCATAATGAGAAAATCACCTACTGACACATTTCTCAGACTGTATCTGATGCGTGCATTTTACAGATGAGAAAATCAAACTGAAGATTAGAGCAGTTAAGTAATTTGTCCAAAGTTGTGCAGTTATAAGTATCTGACCTACAGTTTGTGCTACTGTTCAGAAAAATAAAGAAACATTTAATTCTTGGACCATTTATTTAAATTATCTTCAATGTATAAAGAATAGATAGAGCCCAGTCCTGTGGCCAAGTGGTTAAAATTCCGCATGCTCTGCTTCAGTGGCCCAGGTTCATAGGTTTGGATCCCGGGCACAGACTTACTCCACTTACCAGCCACACTGTGGAGGTGTCCCACAAACAAAAAAATAGAGGAGGATTGGCACAGATATTAGCTCAGGGCTAATCTTCCTCACCAAAAAAAAGGAATAGATATAGTCTTTTTTTAGTAGCAGGGAGATAGGGATTTTGTCACAGCACAAGTAGAGATATGTAAAGGCATAACAGTGAGACCATCCTGACTACATTTAGTCAGGGATGCGTGGGAGAATAGTAAAAATTAAGGTTGGATGGGAAAGGGGCCATATGCTAAAAGGGCATAAGAAAATATATCTCTTTCCGTTGTAAGTGACAGAAATCCACTCAAATTAGCAGGGGTGGAGTGAGGGAGGAATTTATTGGCTCACATAATTGGGAAGTCTAAGGGCACAGCTAGCTTTCGGCACAGTTGATTACAGAGTTGGCTTTCTCTCTCTCCGTCCCCAGGACAGTCTTTTACTAAAAGCCAGGTAAGATGACAGTCTGCAGCCCAAACCTCACATTCTTTCAGTTTAGTAACTCCAGCAGAAAGTCTTTTCTGTTAACTGAGGCAAAAAAGTCTTGGAGGAAGATAGAGAATCACGTACCCACTTGGGAGCCAATCACCATGGCTGGGAGGCGGTCTGCCCTGACTGGTCGAGGTGGTATCCTCACCCTTGTGAGTAGACAGTGAGATGCTAAGCAGGGGATCGGCCCTACTCAATCCGTCGAGATGCGTTTCCCCAACAGAAAGAAGGGTTTTTATCAAAGGAAGGGAGGGAAAGCGTTTCTACACAAAAACAATGGGTGCCCACTGAGGGTGTATATATAGTTCAATGCAAGTTAAAATGTTTGACGAGAAGTCCCGGTACCCCAGTTTGAGGGCCACAGCAGAGACCCTGCGAACCCATCATAGGGAACTGAAAAGATAAACCAAATGAGGAAGAAACTGAAGCAGGAAGAACAGTTCAGAGACCTACTGTAGTCAGCTTTGTGGTAGTAGCAGTTAGGAATCAAGAAAAAAAGATAATCTTTGGTCATCTTGCCAAAGACCTCCCATCTTCTATTGTATCTCTACTGTTTGTCTGGCCTTCTCCTGATTTGATCCTAAAAGGCCCTAGAGACCATTAGAAATTTTAAAAAACAATATAGGCTTGTAAAGATAAGATTCTTTTTTATCTTTTTCATTATCTTTTGGTTTATAGGTCACTGGGTAAACACTATAGTGCTTGCTGTGGGATCAGTCTTTAGGTGAAGGAGGAAATATGACAGAAAGAACTTAGTTCAAAATGGGCATGAATAGCCACATACTGCAGTCTTTTTTTTCAAAGATTGGCACCTGAGCTAACATCTGTTGCCAATCTTTTTTTTTTTCTCCTTCTTCTTCTCCCCAAAGCTCCCCAGTACATAGTTCTATATTCTAGTTGTAGGTCCTTCTGGTTGTGCTATGTGGGACACCACCTCAGCATGGCTTGATGGGCGGTGCCATGTCTGTGCCCAGGATTCAAACCAGGGAAACCTTGGGCTGCCAAAGCAGAGTGTGTAAACTTAACCACTCAGGCATGGGGCCGGCCCCCCAGCACTGCACTCTTAATTTTGGATAGGAAAAAGGTGTGTTGTTAGCATGTTGGTCCATGTGTACATACTTGATTTTCTCAGGCATTAAGGTTTCAAACCAATTTATTTTGCTACTTACTGAATCCTTTTGACCTGTTTGGTACCATTATTACTTCATTTCTTCTGTATGGTATTAGGCATGCAGTATTTTTCCTTTTTATTTACTGATTTGCTTTATTTAGTATTATTTATTTATTTTTTTTGCTGAGGAAGATTTGCCCTGTGCTAACATCTGTTGCCAATCTTCCTCTTTTTGCTGAGGATGATTCACCCTGAGCTAACATCTGTTGCCAAACTTCCTCTATTTTGTATCTGAGCCATCATCATAGAATGGCCACTGACAGACAAGTGGTATAGGTCTGCACCTGGGAACCGAACCCCAGGCCACTGAAGCAGAATGCACCAAACTTAACCACTAGGCCACCAGAGCTGGCCGTAGTATTATTTATTTTATCATCTATTGACTGAATGAGACACTTAAATGTAATGTAAGCTTGGCTTGCATATTTATGTCCCTGAACTGGAGAACACGTGTTTCTGTGTGGCATAGATAAGATTTCTCTTTCCCACCCTTTTAGGGGGTTCTGAATTTAAGAGAAGAAAATAGATTTTCCTTGGAATAATTTTCCCTTTGTTTGGACTTCTTATTAAAGTTGACTTGATATGAGCTATTGAAGAGATTTAAGTATTTGAACATTCTTGGTTGAAAGTATTTAATTCTTCAACAGATATTTACTAAGCACCTACTACGTGGAAGGCGCTGTTCTAGGCATTTGAGGAGCCCATCAATGAACAAAATACTCCAAAATTACTTGCTCATGAAGCTTCCAATCTAGTTAGGGAAAGGCAAACAGTAAACATATTAAGTAAATCATATAGACTGTTAAAAGGCAGGATGAGCTTTGGGAAAAGATATAGACTAGGGGAATTGCTAGTAGTAGGGCATGGGGCTTGGAATATATATAGGATGGTCAAGGTAGGCCCCATTGAGAAGGCGACATTGGAGCAAGAATGAGAAGGATGCCTGGGAATTAGCTATGTGGATATCTGGGGTAAAGCATTCTAGGGAGAAGGAACAGCCAGTGAAAATGCCCTAAGGCTGGAGTGGGAAGAAATTGTAGGAGAGGAGGTACTTATTCTCAGTTCTCATTTTTGGGTCAGAGGGAGGGGATAGTGGTGCTGCTGGTAGACATCATGGCCTGATAGAGTCCCAGGGTGCCCAGAGGCAGTTCACCTCCTACATCGTTCTTCTTCCACCATTTTAACTGTAAAAAACTAGAAGGAAGACTCTCCTAGTCAGCACAATGTCATCTTTGATTCTTTTTGGGGTGGAGCCTGGGTTACAGTTATCATAGGAACAAAATAACATGTGCCTCTCCTGTTTGCTTTCCTCTCTGCTCCATTCTGATTTTTGATACTTCATGAAGATTGTGGACTTGGGTTGGAAACTGTTGCTTTAATTCATCAGAGGTTTTTTAAAAGATAACTAACTAATAATACCTAGCAAAAAAATTAGGGATTTCGAATATCAGAAATATTGTATATATCAGTACAACTGGTACATCTTTAAAGATAGAAAACTGAGAGTCCTAACTTAGTAATAATGATTATTACTCAGATTTGGACATAATGTCACACCAAATATTATACACCCATTATCTGCAATGCCTAGTTACAAGTCATAAATTCTGTTCTTTTTCCTATAGTATCACTTCACAGATACTCACTTTAGCAGAAATAGAGTAGAACTTTGTCCAGCTGTTTTCTGAGGATTATCTAAGTCATTGGGGGTAGCATCAGGATGCTTACATTCCCAACAGGAGCACTCTTCTCATTGTCTGGTGTCCCTTCCACGTCTTATCTCATGTCTGAGACCCTGGTGTCACTTCCGTCTGCATCCTGCTCCATCACTAGCCTTTGGGGGAACCCCGGCATGTCACTTAGCTTTTGTGTGCCTCAGTTTCTCCTGTAACATAAGTTGTGGTTGGGGTTAAATGATGGTTGCCTGAAGGCTTAGCTCTTGTTAGCTGCCGTTATTATTGCCCCAGCACTCTACTACAGCCAAGAGAAGCAGCCAAGACCACTGGAAAAGGGCAAAGCTCTGGGTGAGGAATAGGGAGTGGGGTTGGGGCAGTACAGAGGAGAGTTCGGATATGTGTGTTTTGGGACTTGCTTTTCCCCAGAAGCTGTAAGTGCGAAGTTCTGCTATGTTTAACTGATTATTTTTTAAATACTCACAACATTGTGAGGTAGATGGTGGTATCTTCCTTTTAAAGGTGGGGAACAGGAGGCCCAGAGAGGGTAACTTAGACAAGGCCATGACTCAGGAGTGGCAGTGTCTTATTACATAGTCTCAAACAGGAAACCTGACTTTTCTTTTAAAAATAATTATGGAAACACATTCTGAAACAATCAGAAATACTTTTTCCTCCTAATTTCTTTCCTAAGGAGAGAAGAAATAATGCATTATTTATACCACATTTTCTTCAAGTTCAGAGTAATTTTATTCTTTGTGTATTAATACTCCTGTACATTGTAAGTACAAAAAAAGCAGGTGGTGTTATTCTTATTTTGCACATGGTTAATCTGAGATGTTGAGAAGCTAAAAATAAATGGTTTAGAAATGTTTCATATTAAGTATTCATTATTTTCATATAAAATAAGCTGGGTTTTATACAATGCATCTAAACTCAGTCCAAATACAGTCAGGCAAGTAGGCTCAGCGAAATGTAAAATATATTAGGGTTGAATTACTGTGAGTAGGAATGGTATAACACAGATTTGTAATTAATATGTGAATATATGTTTTACCTATCAAGATTTTCTTAAAATTGCAAATGTTGAATTAATACAGTTTAAAAAGGTACAGACTTCCAGTTATAAGATGAATAAGTTCCAGGAATCTAATGTATAACATGTTGACTATAGTTAACAATTTTGATTTATATACTTGAAAGTTCCTAAGAGTGTAGATATTAAATGCCCTCACTACAAAATAAAAGTGATCATACGAGGTGATAGAAGTGGTAACTAACCTTACTGTGGTAATAATTTTGCAATATATACATACATCAAATTAAAAGTAAATAAAAAGCATTTTATATTGAAATTTATTCATTAAATTATTTGACAAATATATATTGAACATCAAAAAGTGCCAATGTTTTGTGAATAGAATTCTGCCTCATGGGTTCTAGTGGGAAGCCACAAACAAATGTAAAATTACAGTGTTGATAAGAACCGTAGAGGAAAGGTTTATGGTGCTATAAAATTGTCTGACAGGAACATTTGGCTTAATCAGGGAGGAAGAGAAGGCTTCCCTGAAGAGTTGGTGATCCTGCTGAGCCTGATATCTGAAGGAAGACAGAAGTAGGCAACGAAAGAGACCGGGCATGGGGTGAGGAGAGGAGGGCAGGCAGGGCAAGACCACTTGAGAAGTCCAGGCAAAATAAGAAGGTGTTTGGATTAAGGGATTTGCAGTTGAGATAAAAAGAGGGTTTAAGTAAAAAAAAAAAAGGAAGGAAGTAATATCTATGAGATTTAATGATGGATTGAATATGGAGGTTGAGGGAGAAGGAGATGTTGATACAGCTTAGAAGATGTGAATTAATATTGTGACTGAAGGTTTAACCACGGGCCTAAAAGGAGATTAGAATGAACAGTCTCAGTTCATCCCTCTGTAGGACTGTATCTGTTTTCGTTCACCACTGACTGAAATTTACAGAGTAGATTCTTGACTATCTGTGTCAGTAACTCTTCTGTATATATTTTATCTGAAGGTATCTGTAAGAAATCTTAATTTGAGAAGTTAGCTTAATGAAAATTTTATTCCTAAATGTTTTATTTTTATTTTAATTGGTAGAATCTTAAGAAGATTCAAGAAATGGAAAAGAGCGATGAATCTAACACAGACCTAGAGGACCTGAAAAACGCTGACTGGGTAAGATAGCTGGATATTCTCTCTGTTCTGTTTAGTGTTGAAGAAATAGTATAATGTTTTCTAAAATGCTAGTTATTAAGGACTGCGTACGAATTTATGTTATTTGAATTTGAATGCCTAGTCTTAAATTTGAGGAAATAACTATTCCCCATTTTTAAAAACTGTGATTTTATTAGAACCACTCCAGCGTCTCTGAGAATTTTGGTGTCTTCACTATTGACCTTTCTAATTATATTAATACCTTAGTATACTCTTGTATGTAAGTCAAAGTTTAAGCTCTGTTTCAGAGTAAGGTGTGAATATATGATGTAATACGTTCATTTATCCAATGAATGGTTAGTGGATTAGGGCCCTGGGGATGCAGAATGAATAATATGAGGTCTTTGCCCTCATAAAACAGAAGACGGATTTCTAGAACAGATGATTGCAGTGTATTCCAACGACACACTTTGAGTATCTCCTGTTTTTCCAGCATGGTACTAGATCCTAGTGACACAAAGTGTCCCTACCCTCGTATATGAGTTAGAGTCAGGCAGGCATGATGGCCTTGGGGACAAGACAGTGAATGTCATGAAGTTAGACTGAGGTATGTCCAATTGTCAGTGGGAAGACACATTTTAGGACTCTTACTTTTCAGGTTAAGGATACTGGATAAATAACGACATCATTAAATGAGGGAATAGGAAAAGATGCAGATTTGGGGATATGAATGAGTTGCTTTTGACCATATTAGATTTTCATTGTTTGCCGTATTCTTTTCTAACAGCTTTATTAAGGTGTAATGAACATACAATAAGCTGCACATATTTAAAAAGTATAATTCAGTGAGTTTTGACATGTACACACGCACACATACATACCATGAAACCATCACCAAAATAAAAAAAAATGAGCCTATCGTCACCCCCCAAAGTTGTCTCATACACCTTTGTAATCCCACTTCCTGCCTCCCTCCTCCCTAGTTTCCAGGCAACTAGTGATCTGCTTTCTGTCACTATGGATTAGTTGGCATTTTCTGGAATTTTGTATAAATGTAATCAAATATCATGTGCTGTTTTTTGCTTGGCTTCTTTCATTCAGCATAATTCTTTTGAGATTTCATCATGTTGTTGCCCATATCAATAGTTTATATTCTTTTTATTGCTGAGTAGTATTCCATTTTATGGACTTGACACAATTTGTTTATCCTTTCTTCTGTTGATGATCATTTGGGTGTTTCCTCTTTGCATTATTCTTAACTTATTGATGATATTTTTACTGAGATATTTGGAATCATATTAATCTGGAACATTTAAGAGTAAGGTTAAAAAACAAGTAGCCTATATTGTCTTATAAGCTAGTAGTGTTTGTCATTTTAGAATAATGCTGATTATCAAGTTTCCTTTGTATAGGAGAATACTGTGGTAGTGTTGCCCTAGGTGTATTTTATCTTACCTAATAAATTTCTAAATTTGTTTTCCTAGACATTGAAGCCAAATAAATAATTTCAGATGTTCAGAAGTTAGCAAACAGCTAGTATAAACTTGAACTAAAAATTTAATTTATTGCCTTAAGGCAGCCTCATTTAAAAACCGGTATGATGCACTAACTCCAAAGGGAATTGCCTTTGCCTTGATCATCAGCTTTTCTCATAAGATCACCAAAACAAATTACCCAGAAAGACTAGAATGAAATGAAAGAATAAGAAATAGAATGAGGGAGAATTAGAATATCTCTAATGGCAGAATCTAAACATCTCAGAATCTCCCTAGTGGAATAAGGGGTAAATGATAAAATCTCTAGGAATACATATAGTGACAGTTGTGTATTATTTTATATAATAACTATGACTTTAATTTCTGAAAAGTTGTAGGTAAAATTTTTGCCAAACAATAATACATGAAGAACTGGATACATAAAAATATCTGGAGCCAGCCCTGATAGCCTCGTGGTTAAAGTTCAGCGCTCTCTGTTTTGGTGGTCCGTGTTCAGTTCCTGGGTGGGGAACCACACTACTCGTCTGTTGGTAGCCATGCTATGGTGGCGGCTCACATGAGAAGAGCTGGAATGTGTGACTGTGTGCTGGGGCTTTGGGGAGGAAAAAAAGGGAGAGGAAGATTGGCAACAGATGTTGGCTCAGAGTGAATCTTTCCCAGAAAAAAAAATCTGTTTGAATCCTTTCATAAATTATAGCAAAAGCTTCTAATGGGAGTAATCATTCCCTAATTTATCTGTTTTGAGAATTCAGAGTTTCATGTGTCAAGTTTTCTTAAAGCCTGAGGAGGTTAAGAGAAGAGACAGTATTTTAAAAGATGAGATGATATTTGAACTGGATCTTATAGGAATGTGTAATAGAAGTTGGGACAAGAGCATTCCCAAGAAAGAAATCTAAATATTTTAGGGATATTGTGTTAGAGTATCTTTAACGGCAGAATCTAAGAATCTGTTTAAAATATGAATATTTTAGAAGATTTCTAATGGATATACCACAGTATTAAGTACCTCAGATCCTTTTTGGAATAAGAAATGGTGTACATTTTTTAAAAATCAAATCGTTTTTGAGGACGTTTTTGAGAAATTTAATTAGAGTTATTTTATGTAGACAATTCTTATGAAATACATTACTTAATTTTTGATAAATTTAGCTATTTGAAGCCACTTACTAATTTTCACAAACTACAATATTTCAGTTAAATATCATATTGATTTTCTTTTCACTGAAGTAGAGATTATGACACCTTAGTTTATAGGCAGGAAAACAAAGGCTTAAAGTATAATAATATACATATTTAATATGTTTTGTGTTATTATAAGTACTTCATGTATATATCATTCTCTTGAAGGGCAGACAAGGCAACTTGCTGTTATTTGTAGATAAGAAAACTGATATTAAATAATTTCTGCAAAGATAACAATAACATAAAAATTGGTAGTTTTGAGCACTTTTTGTGTACAGACCAGTGTATGTCAGCTCTGGTCTTCTCAACAAGTTATGAAATATGACATTCTTTTATTGATGAGGACGCCAGAGTTCAGAAAGGTGACACAACTTGCTGGATGTCAAGGGGCTAGTAGGTGGTTGTGTCACTTAGCTGTGGTCACAATAATGCTGTGTAACTGAACACTATAAAATCACAGTGTCATAAAGCAATAACATTTACTTAGCTCATGAGCCTGCAAATCAGTTGTGGTAGGTCCACTCTGTGTGTTCCTCTTCCTTCCTCTGCGTAATTGTGCCTTTGGGCATCATGCCAACACAGGCATAATGTTCTCAAGGTGATAATAGAAGCATGAGTGACAAACCTATTGTGCATTTGCTTTTGAAGCCTTTGGTCACATCATATCTACCACTATTCCAGGTAGCCAAACCCAAAGGCAAGGTGTGGGAGATACACTCTTCCCCTTTAGTGAGCAGAGCCGCATAACAGGGTGCAGACACAAGGAGGCGTGAAGAACTGAGACCATTAATGCAGCCTACCACGATGGCCGAGTTAGGGTTTATGCCCGGGTGTCTCAGCAGATCTAGTTTGTGGATTCTCAACTGACTTTCTACCCACTTTTTAGTATCCTAAAATCTCATTATTTATTTATATTTCTTTTTGGTGAGGAAGATTCGCCCTGAGCTAACATTTGTTGCCAATCTTCCTCTTTTTGCTTGAGGAAGATTCACCCTGAGCTAACATCTGTGCCAGTCTTCCTCTATTTTGTATGTGGGATGCCACCACAACATGGCTGATGAGTGGAGTAGGTCTGTGCCTGGGATCCAAACCTGCAAACCTGGGCCACTGAAGAGGAGCCTGCAGAATTTTAACCGCTCAGCCGCAGGGCCGACCCCTCTAAAATCTAATTTTTAAAATCATTTTTGTTTAGTTTACTCAGTGTTTTGTAATCCAGGCTCTTCATTTTTTCTGCATGACTGTAGCTGCTCAGAGGAAACTATTTATTCGTTGATGTCTCTCCACCCTTGGTTCTTTCAGGCTCGATTCTGGGTACAGGTGATGAGGGATTTGCGGAATGGAGTAAAACTTAAGAAGGTCCAAGAGCGGCAGTACAACCCTTTGCCCATCGAATATCAGCTCACTCCTTATGAGATGCTGATGGATGACATTCGATCCAGAAGATACACTTTGCGAAAAGTGATGGTATGTAACAAAGAAAACTTTATTAGTGGGCTCAGATGGTTATTTTCAGTAATTTTCTATGTTGAAATTATTCTTCTCAGTATTATATTTTGAAAATTATTTCTTCTCATAAAAGTAACATATGGTCATTGTAGAAAATTTGGAAAATACAGTAAGCTCAAAGAAGAAAAGTTACAAATGTGTAATTTTACAACCCAGAGAAAAATTTTGCAAACCTGATGGTGTATAACCTTCAATCTTTTTTCTATACATTTTATTTGGACAAAATGGGTTAATATAGAATACTTTGTTTTGTAACTAGTTATTTTCACTTAACATTTTCCAATGCCATTATATATCAACATCATCGTTTCTAAGTGACTACGTCTTTTCCAGCTTATGGCTGTACCAAAATTTATTAAATTAATTAACTTGTATCTGGTTATAAGCAGCCTATTTTGTGTATCCTTGTATATGAATCTTTTTAAATAGCTACAATGAAATCCTTGAGTTACGTTCTTAGAAGTGGAATCTTGATAGCTCTACCTTTGAAATATGTCCTGAGTCTGACTACTCACCACCCCTACTTCACATACCCTCTATTCCAAGCCACCATTATCTCTCATTCAGACTATTGCAGGGGCCTCTAAGTGGTCTTCCTGCTTTTACTCTTGCCCCTTTTCAGTCTGTTTTCCCAAAAACAGCCAGAGTGAACCTCTTAAAGCAAAAATGTAATGATGTCATTGCCCTGCTCAGGACCTTCCACTGCTCTCCACCACCCTCAGAATTGACTCCATGTCCTTACTTTGGCCCGCAAAACCCCACAAAGTTGGGTCCAGTTTTCCTCTCAGACCTCGTCTTCTGCCACTCTTCCTGGTTGCTTTCCCCGCTCAGCCACCCTGGTCTCTGCCACTGTCTTCAAAGTGCCTGGCCTGCCCCTGGGGCTCAACATTTGCTCTTCCCTCCCTGTGGTTCTCTTTTCCCACCCGTCTGCATAACTTGCCTCTTCATTTTTTAGATCTCTGCTCAAATGTCCCCTCATTAGAAAAATCTTTACCCATGTGTTTCAGTGGCTCACATTGCCATATATTTTCAGATTTACTGTCTGTCTCCCTTACAAATATAGGGACTTAGTTCTTTTGCTGTTTCATCCCCCATGACTAGAACATATGCCTAACACACAGCCAACTGCTGAATACTGTGCTCAATAAGTAGTTGTGGGATGAATTAATGAATTATATCCAGATTTTTTATGAAACACAACACTTGGTTTTATAATAAATAGATTTAAGTAGCTATTTGAGCTGTTTGTTAATTAATTTTAATAAGCTACAATATTTCAGCTAAGTATTGTGTTGATTTACTTCACAGTAAATCTGATTTACTTACCAGACGAGGAAACCGAAGTTTGGAGATGCTCAGTAACTTCCCAGTTCTTACCACCATTATAAGGCAAAGCCCGATTTTCAGTCTTATTCTGTCTGATCCCAGAACCTGTGCTGTGTGCCACCCACATATTACCAAATTGCCTTCCAGATATATTGTGATGATTACTGTTTACAACAGAATAATTTTGCCCATTTTGTCACATCCTTGACCAACGTGGATATCTTTTGGGGTTGACCAATCTGAGTGGGAGAAAATACTCTTTCATTTTTAAATTCTGTATTTCTTTGGTTACAAGTGCATTTAAACATTTTAAAATATATGCCAGTTGTTTGTATTTCTTAATTTTACTTTAATTTAACAAGTATTTATTAAGCACTTTGTATGTGCCAGGTACTATTCTAGACTCTGGGAAAAGAACATAGTACAGTTCTTGTTCTCACAAAGCTTACAGCATGGTGGGAGCCACTGATAATTAGACAAGCATATACAATGTGATAAGATAAGTGGAAGGAGTTATATGCCAAAAAGCATGTTCAAAGGCCGAGAAATAATGAGATTTGACACAAGAAAACAGTAACAAAAATTTGCCATAATTCAAGTATAGAATGGAGTGTAGGAAATTGTGAGGAGTGGAGTTGGCAAGGTGAGTAGGGACCAGCTCATGTGCTAGATGTCTCAGGGGCGGTGCAGAGGATGAGACAAGAGGACAGTTCAGGACAGACCATGAGGAGCCTCAGTGTTTGCAAGATGAGAGCAGAGGAAGGTGGTAAAATAAAGACTGAAAAGGTGTAACTAGAGAGAAAACAAGGAAGGTGGAAGTAGGGTCACAGCTGCAAAGGGGAGGCCACAGTATTTCAGGAAGGTAGAATGCTGCTGGAAGGTCAAGTAAGGTCAGCACTGCAAAGCGTTTAACGGATTTAGTGACATGGAAATGATTTGTTACTTTATTACGTAAAGGAATAGAAACCAGATTGTAGGGTGGGAGGTGAAGAAATGGAGACAGCCTGAGTCTATGTGCCTCTTTTAAGAAATTGAAAGGAGATCAAAGAGTAGCATCTAGAGGAGACATAGGGTTGAAAAAAGCTGGCTTTTTCTTTCTTTCTTTTTTTTTTTTTTTGGTATTATGACTTAATTTGAGCAAGACTGTAGGGAAGGAAAAAGTAGAGAACTAGAAGCTGGGAGTGGAGTTTGGCGGGTTGCAGGCCTGAAAGAAGGCAAGGAGGAAGGGGAGAAGAATCTGCTTCACCACCTTCCTTGTCTCTGAGGACAACCACTGCCCACTCTTCTTTGCCTTCTTTCATGCCCTCGACGTAAGAATTACTCAAGATTTGGCTCTTCTTCTAGAGTTCTTTCATGCTCTACATTTTCTCCCTTACAAACTTATGAATTTGGTTATCACCTCTACTTCAAAACTGATGTGACTTCAGTTCCAAACTGTCTCTAATATATTAAGTACTTTGTATTTTCCAAACTTTGTCCTGGGCATCTTTGCCAGGATTTCTCAAACCAAATATATCCAAGACTGGTCTCACTGTTCTGGATCCCAGATTGCTTCTCTTTCTGTGTTCATGTAAGGTCATCATTCTTCTACTCACCAGGCTAAAATTTTTTAGTTTCAGTTTGAGACCTTTTCTTTCTTGCTGTCTTTTTAAATGACTTTTAGTCAATCAAATGCTTTAGAGTAAATAAAATTGTTTACTTCACATTTTTGGGGAAAATAGATTTTTCCTGATTATAAAAATAATTGTCACAATTTTTTAAAAACTTCACTGATACAAATACAAAAAAAGTGCACAGTAGAAATCTTCTGTAATCACAAAATAGAAATGACTGCTGTTAACACCTTTTTCTACAAATATGTGCACTCATTTTTTTCTCTTGCCTCATATCTGGTTCGTCAGTAGGTATTCTTAATGCTTTCTCTATTTTCTCTATATTTTCTTTTGCATCCTTCCTGCCTCTATTCCATTCTCCTTCCAAACCTCCCGATACTTTATACTGCTACTGGATTTATCCTTCTGAGGCCCAGCCTTGATAGTATTATTCTGTTACTTGGAAACCTTGTATCTTTCCACTGTCAGATAGTAGCACTAAACGTGTGTGTGCGTAATTCTATGAAATTTTGTCACATTTGTAGATTCGTGTAACTACCATTACAAGATACAGAACTGTTCCTCCACCTCACGTCTCCTGTGTGTAATCCTTCATAACTGCTTCCATCCCCCTCCTTCTCCCCATCCCTAACCACTGAGCTGTTATCCATCTCCTTAATTTTATTTCAATAACATGTAATTTTAATGAAGTGTATATTTCAATATAAATGGAATACTATAGAATATAACCTTTTGAGATTGGTTTTTTCCACTCAGCACTTATTCCTTGAGATCCATCCAGGTTGTTATGTGTATCAATCATTTACTCTTTTTTGTTGCTGAGTAGTATTCCATGGGATGGATATACCATAGTTTGTTTAACCATTCACCTATAAAAGGGTGTATAGGTCGTTTCCAGTTTGGTGATATTATGAATAAAGCTGCTATGAACGTTTGTGTACAAGTTTTTGTATAGATGTAAACTTTAATTTTTCTGAGGTAAACATCCATGGTGTAAGTATTGGGTTATGTTGTAAGTGCCTGTTTATAAAAAACTGCCAAACAATTTTCCAGAGTGGCTATATCTCCATTCATTTTACAAAAATTTATTTTAATTTTATTTGCAAAGACTTCTCTGAGGTTTTGTGCCAAGTACTGGTGATATTAACATGAATGTAAGATCCTATTACAGTCTAGTTAGGAAGACCAATACATGATGAGTGAAAGAGTGGGTGTAAGATATAGAAGAAGCAGCCAGATCTTTAAGTACATGTTAAGGGAGGCTCCAATGAAAGGTTATTCTGGGGTTGGAATTTGAAGAATGAATAAGATTTGACCAAGTGGAATTGGATGTCACCCACAAGGGACATCAATTATTGAAAAGGTCATGCAATGACACAAGTATAAATGGTAGGAGATTGGAAAATATGTTTAGGTTCAGGTGATGAGCAAAAGGCAGCTGTGTTGTTCCTGAAGAGAGGGCTGGGCCCTTTTCACCAAACCTCTAGAAACTGAGTAAGGTGCATCTGCCCGTGTCTGGCAATGTTCTGCACATTCTCTGTGGAAGGTGATGTTGGCTGCTGGCTCCACTCCCTTCTCGGCCATCCATACCCTGCAGGAGTCTGACTCATCACAGCCGAGCGCTTGCACTGCTGTGGAAACAGTGGAGCTTACAGCTTAGCAGAAAAATCCAGTGCTATCAAAACATGCTGAGAAAAGCATCTCAGGGACATCACCACCTTGTGAAGGTACATCTCCAATTTATGGCCAGTAACCAGGAGCATTCTGTGATCTTGTATGCAGGAGGTAAAATGGTTGGAACAGTAAGGGTACGCTTTAGAATGATAAGAGGCCATCAGTAAGTGTATGTGCTTCAACCAAGTCTTCAGTGACTAACGGATGATAATTATACCCAGATGTAATACACCATGCTTTTGCATACATTTTCCACAAAACCTGTGTCCTTTTTCTATGTACATGCTCATTGTAGAAAAAGTTTAAAAGACACAATTAAAGGCAAGTTTCCTAAACATCTTCCACCTAGACCATTTGACATCTTGATGAAATTCTTCCAGTCTCCTCCTTATTGATTAATTGATTGATAAGATTGATAGATAATTATTATACACAAAGTGAATCATATTATATGTACTGTTTTGTAGCCCTTTTCACTCTAATTTCCTCTGAAGAATGAATGGCTGCACAGTATTTCCTTGTGTACATGCACTGTAACTTATTTACCCAGGTGTCTATTAATGGACATTTAGATTGTTTCCAGTTTTCATTGTTTTAATCAGTATTACGATAAATATCTTCATACAAACATCTCGCACTATTTTTTCCTTGGTTTAAATTTCTGTTGGTGAGATGCATAGATCAAAGACTACTATGCACATTTTAAAATTTAATATATGTTGCCAAATTTCTCTCCAGAAGGATTGTACCAATTTACACTTTTACCAACAGTGAGAGGTGATTCCTGATGCCAATACTGGGCAATGTTATCTTTTCCAAAAATGTCTACATATTAGAAGTTTATTTTCTCTGGTTGAGCACTCAACCGTAATCTCAGGTGATTTTCCTCCATATCCAGAAGAAATTATTCAAAATTTCCTATCATTGATTACCATAAGCAAGTGTTGCTGCTGCTTTATAGATCATTATTATTTCTATTGGATCTATCACCGGTGTCTTTTACCTGTTACCCTTGATATAGCTAAATCACTTTATTAAATAATTGTACTAAACAGTAGTCAAACTTACCTGATACTCAGAATTACTTAAGGTAGATTCCTCTTGTAGATTACTTAAGGTAGATTCCCTTGTAGATGCTGATTTAACAGGTCTCAGCTGGGGTCTAGGAATCTGTATGTTATCAGAGCACCTGGGTGAGGCTTAAGATCGTGTATTTGGGAAATAATGGTATGTGGTAGAATGACAAAGAACTGTGCATCCAAGTTGGAAAGTATTTACAAGCATAAAGAATTATTTTTCTTCTGTGGTAAATGAAAGGCTTTTAAAGTACGAGTCTGATCGTCTTATTTTTTCTTATTTTCTTTCTTTTTTTATTAAGGTAAAATTCACATAAAATTGTCCACTTTAAAGTGTACAGTTCAACAGCATTTAGTATATTCAAAGGGTTGACAAGGTTGTGCAACCTCCATCTCTAGTTCCAAAATAATTTCATCACCACAAAAGGAAACTCTGTACCCATGAAGCAGTCATTCTCATTCTCCCCTCCCCTAGCCCCCGGCAACCGCTTATCCACTTTCCATCTCTGTGGATTTGCCCATTCTGGATATTTCATATAAATCGAATAATATAATATTTTGTGTCTGACTTCTTTCATTTAGCATAATGTTTTCGAGGTTCATGCACATTGTAGCTTATAGGAGTACTTCATTCCTTGTAAGGTGGAATAATAGTTCATCATTTGGATATACCATATTTGCTTACTCCTTCATCGCTTGATGGACATTTGAGTTCTTTCTACCTTTTCACTATTTATTGTGAATAGTGTGGCTACGAATAATCATGTACAAGTTTTTGTTTGAATACCTGTTTCCAGTTCTTCAGGGTATACACCTGGGACTGGAAAAGTAGGATCACATGATAATTCTATGTTTAACTTATTGAAGAACCACCAAACTGCTTTCCCCAGTGGTTATGTCCTTTTATATTCTCATTAGCAGTATATGAGAGTTTCAGTTTCTCTATATCTTTGTCAACACTTGTTACTATCCATTTTTGTTTTTAATTATAGCTACCATAGTGCGTGTGAGGTGGAATCTCATTGTGGTCTTGATTTGTATTTCCATAATGACTAATAATGTTATGTATGTTTTCATGTGCTTGTGAGCCATTTGTATATCTTCTTTGGAGAATGTCTATTCAGATCCTGTACCCATTTTTACATTGTGGTGTTTGTATTTTTATTGTTGAATTATAAGAGTTCTTTATATATTCTGGATACTAGACCCTTGACAGAATATGACTTGCAAATATTTTCTCCCATTCTGTAGGTTGTCTTTCACTCTTGATAGTATCCTTTGATGCACAGAATGTTTAATTTTGCTGAAGTCCAATTAATCTATTTTTCTTCTGTTGCTTATGTTTTTGGTGTCATATCTAAAAAAAATCAATTGCCAAGTCCAAGGTTATAAAGATTTACCCCTAGATTTTCTTCTAAGACTTTTATACTCTTAGCTCTTGTATTTAGGTCTTTTATCTCTTTTGAGTTAATTTTTGTAAATGGTGTAAGGTAAATGTCAAACACATTCTTTTGTATGTTGATACCAAATTGTCCTAGCACCGTTTGTTGAAGAAATTATTCTTTCCCTATTTAATGATCTTGGCATCCTTGCCATAAATCAAGAATGTATGGGTTTATTTCTGAACTCTGAATTCTGTTTTATTGATCTATAATGTCTATTATGCCCATTCCACACTGTTTTGATTACTATAGCTTTGTGATAACTTTTGAAACCAGGAAGTAGGAGTCCTCCAACTTTGTTCTTCTTTTTCAGAATTGTTTTGGCTATTTGAGGTTCCTTGAGATTCCCTGTGAATTTCAGGATGGGATTTTCTATCTCTGGAAAAAATACCATTGGGATTGGAGATTGTATTGAATCTGTAGATCACTTTATGTTGTAGTATCATCTTAATAGTATTAAATCTTCCAATCCATAAATATGGGATGTCTTCCCATTTATTTAGGTCGTCTTCTTTTTTTTTTAGTGAGGAAGATTCGCTCTGAGCTAACTTCTCTTACCAATATTCCTCTTTTTTTGCTTGAGGAAGATTAGCCCCGATCTAACCTTTGTGCCAGTCTTCCTCTATTTTGTATGTGGGTTGCTGCCACAGCATGGCTTGACAAGGAGCGTATGCCAGCACCCAGGATCCGAACCTACAAACATGGGCTACCAAAGCGGAGCATGCCAGACTTAACCACTACGCCACAGGGTCGGCCCCCTAGGTCTTCTTTTATTTCTTTCAGCAGTGTTTTGTAGTTTTCAGTGTACAAGCCTTGCACCTTGTTGATTAAATTTATTCCTTAGTATTTTGTCATTTTTGATGTTATTGTGAATGGGATTTTTCTCTTAATTTTTTTCCCAGATTGTTCATTGCTCATGTATAGAAATACAACTAATTTTTGTGTGTTGCTCTTGTACATTGCTGAGTTTATTAGCTCTAATAGTTTTCTTGATGGGGTATTTATGATATTTCATATTTATGTTTGTATTGTCTGTGAAGAGAGATACTTGTACTTCTTCCTTTCTAATCTGGAAGCCTTTTAATTACTCTGGCTGGAACCCTCAGTTCATTGTCAAATAGAAGTGGCAAAAGCAGGCATCCATGTTGCTGGATTCCTGATTTAGGGGGAAAGCATTCAGTCTTTTACCATTGAATATGATGTTAGCTATGGTTTTTCATAAGTGACTTTTATCACGTTGAGGAAATTTCCTTCCATTCCAAGTTTTTCAAGTGTTTTTATCATGAAAGGGTGTTGGATTTCATCAAATCCCTTTTCTCTGTCACTTAAGACAATCATGTGGGGGTTTTACTTCATTCTATTAATGTGGCATATTACCTTGAGTGATTTTCATATGTTGAACCACCCTTGCATTTATGGGATAAATCCCACTTAGTCATAATGTATAATCTTTTCAATATGCTGCTAGTCAGTTTACTAATATTTTGTTGAGGATTTTTACATCCATATTCAGAAAAGATTTGGCCTACAGTTTTCTTTCTATGTCTTTGTCTGGCTTGATATCAGGGTAGTGCTGGCCTCATAAAATAAATTAGGAAGTGTTAACGTTCTTTTCTAATTTTTGGAACAGTTTTTGTAGGACTGGGGTTAATTCTTCTTTAAATGTTTGAGTAGCATTCACCTGTGATGTCTTCTGGTCCTGGGCTTTTCTTCATGGGGAGATTTTTGATTGCTGATTCAATCTCTTTACCTTTTATGGATATGTTCATATTTATTTCCTCCCTTCCTTCCTTTTTAGTTTGTTTTGGTAGTTTGTCTCTTTCTGGGAATTTACCTTATTTGTTATTGTACAATTATCATAGTATTCTCTTAGAGTACTTTGTGTTTCTGTAAGGTCTGTAGTAATGTCTCCACTTTGATTTCATTTCTGATACTTGTATTTTGAACCTCTTTTTTCTTGGTCAGTCTAGCTAAAGATTTGTCAATTTTGTTGATTTTTTTCAGTGAAGTAACTTTTGGGTTTGATAATTTTGTCTATTGTTTTTCAGTTCTGTTTCATTTATCTCTTCTCTAATCTTTATCATTTCCTTTCTTGTGCAAGCCATGGGTTTAGGTTTTTGTGTTTTTTTTTAATACTAAAGGTATAGAGTCAGGTTATTGAGTTGAGATCTTTCATATTTTTAACGTAGGTATTTACGACTGTGAACTTCCCTCTGAGCAGTGTTCTCACTGCATTCCATGAAGTCTTTTCTTTATATTTTCTTTTCATTTTATTCATCTCAAAGTATTTTATTATTCCACTCATAATTTCTCCATTGACCTGCTTGTTAGGAGTATTTTTTTAGATTCTATGTGTTTGTGGACTTTTTCATTCTCCTTCTGCTATTGATTTCTTTCATTTCTTTGTGATTAAAAAAGATACTTTGTATGATTTCAGTCTTTTTAATTTATTGAGACTTGTTTTGAGGCCTAACATAATGGAGAACGTTCTATGCACATTTAAGAAAATGTGTATCCTGCTGTTGTTGAGTGGAGTGTTCTATATTAGTTGATTTGTTTAGCTGGTTTATAGTGTTGTTCAGGTCGTCTCATTCCTTATTGATCTTCTGTCTAGTTCTATCTTTTATTGAAAGTGGATTATTGAAGTCTTCAACTGTTATTGAAGAACTGTATTTCTACTTTGAATTCTTTTTATGTTTGCTTCATATATTTTAGGGCTCTGTAGTTTGGTGCATATATATTTATAATTGTTATATCTTCTTGATGTATTGATCCGTTTTATCAATGTATAATGTTTTCCTTTGTCTCTGGTAACAGTTTTTGTCTGAATGTCTATTTTGTCTGGTATTAATATAGCCCCACCCATCTCCTTTGGTTACTGATTTGCATGGAATATCTTTTTCCATCTTTTCACTTTCAGCTTATTCATGTCTTCGAATCTAAAGTGAGTCTCTTGTAGACAGCATATAATTGGATCATGTTTTCTTTTTCCCATCTGTCAGTTTCTTCCCTTTACTTGGAGAGTTTATACTCTTTACACTTAAATTAATTACTGATAAGGAAGAACTTATTTCTGTCTTTTGATATATATTTTCTATGTTTTATATCTCTTTTGTTCTACAGTTTCTTCATTGCCAGCTTCTTTTGTGATTTTTTTTTCCTATTGTACCATTTTGATTCTCTTCTCATTTCTTTTTCTGTATAGTTTTTAGTTTTTTTCTTAGTGATTACCTGGAGATTACAATTGATAACTTCATAGCAATCAAGTTTGAATTAATACCAGCTTAGTTTTAATAGTGTACAAAAACTCTTCTCATTTACAGTTCATTCCCCCTACTTATGTTATTATTGTCATAAATTATGTCTAATTTATACATTGTATGCCCATTAACATAGATTTATCATTGTTGTTTTATACATTTGACTTTAAATTGTGTTGGAAGAAAAGAGTAGTTACAAACCAGAAGTGTGACAACATTGGCTTTTATATTTACTTATGTTGCTAACTTTAGTATTATCCTTTGGGTGTTTATATGGCTTCAGGTTAGCATCTAGTGTTCTTTTCTTTAAGCCTGAGCAACTCCCTTTAGCATTTCTCATCAGTTAGGGCTATTAGTGATGAACTCCCTCAGTGTTTGTTTACCTGGGAATGTCTTGATTTTGCCTTCATTTTTGAAGCCTAGTTTTGCTAGGTACAGAATCCTTGCTTTACAGGGTTTTTTTTCTTTCACTACTTTAAATGTTATTCTAATACCTTTTACCTTCATGGTTTCTAATGAGACTGCCAGAATGTTTGAGTGAGTTGCTCAGCAAATCTTCTCCCTAAAATGCTACAATGAAAGTGGTAAAGTTTCAAAAACAACCATTTAAAGACTCTGTAAACTAGCCAAAGGGCATACAACATACTGAAAAGCATCTATTCAAAAAAATATACTGAATCTCAGGAAGAAGTCGGAGTCTGTTCCATTTTAGGCAGCAGCGACTCTCATCCCACCCTACTTCCCACCAGCTCCATATCTTAGAAGGTCTTCCCAGCAGACCACGGTGGGCCATTACTTTTGGGGCAATTGATGTTAAAATCCACACCCAGGAGCATTTTCAAAAGCAACAGAGAGCTTAGTAGCAAATAATCAGGGAGAGCTAAGGAGGCTAGACTGCAGCATAAGTACTGGTTGAGACAACAAAGCTGCAGACTACCCAGAAATTTAACAGGGAAATCCAGGGAGCAAGACAGCCAAACTTGGCTAAGACTCCACTTATCCCTGATGGTCTCGAAGATTATGCTCATGCTGGGCCTGCTCAGGAGAGGTTTAAGAGGCCTCTAATGAGCTACTTGTCCCTGGCTGAATAGTGAGGCCTTGCAGAAAGTAAAAACTGGGCAGACATTTCACTCCTTGAATTTTGAAGCCACATGGAGATCCAGTAGCAAAAGGAGGAAGCCTTCCTGGCTAAATGTGTTTAAGCACTACTTAAGACCTATCATTGGCTGACCATTAAGTGCTATGCTGACCCAGGGGCAGCTCCTAGGAAGCCATGCTTAAAAATATAAACCAGAATTTAAAAGAGAAAAAAAAATGAGCAGAAACATCAGAAGCCACACATGGCAGGGGAAATAGACCCAGTAGAATTAGTGTAAACAAGTCCCTAAACAAATAAACAGCAACAACCACCCATTTTGAGGGAGAAAGGATCAAAATATAGAGTTCCTGCAATATATTCTTTAAGATGTCCAGTCTACAACAGGCCATTATTGAAAGCAAAGAAACAGGAAGATGTGGCCTATAGATGGAGTATGGAGAGGGGAGAAGTTGGTAGAAACTATTTCTTAGGAGGCCTAGATATAGGACTGAGAACTCAAAGACTTTAAAGCAGCTCTTATAAATGTGTTCAAAGAAAGCATGTCTAATTAAAATAAAGTATAGTGGCAGTGATTTATCAACTAGAGGATATCTAATAAAGAGAGAGAAATTATAAAAAAGAACCAAATGGAAATTCTGGAGCTGAAAAGTACTGAAATGAAAAGCAACAGATTTGAGCTGACAGAAGAAAGAATCAGGAAACTTCCCAGATCAAAAGAGATTCCCCAGCTTGAAAAACAATGGGAAAAAATTAAAACTTCAAAGACCTTTGGGACACCATCAAGGCTACCAAAATATGCATCATGGAAGTCCTAAAGGGGAAGGGAGAGAGAAACTGGCTGCAAAAACATTTGAAGAAGTAATGGCCAAAGACATCCCAAGTTTGATTTTTGAAAAGAAAAAAAATACCCCCTAATCTACACATCCAAGAAGTTCAACAAACCCAAATAGGATAAATACAGGGAAATCCACACCTAGACACATCATGGTTAAACTGATGAAAGACATAGAAAATCTTGAAAGCAGCAAGAGAAAAACTATTCATCATGTGTGTGCAATAAAACTGTCAGTAAGATTAACATTTGACTTCTCACCAGAAACAGTGAAAGCCTAAAGATAGTGTGGTGACGTGTTCAAAGTACTGAAAGAAAAAAAACTGTCAACCAAAAATTCTACATCCAGCGAAACTGTCCTTCAGAAATGAAGGCAAAATAAAGTCATTCTAAGATAAACAAAGACAGAGATTTTATTGCTAGCAGACCTGACCTGGCCTACAATAAATATTAAAGGAAGTTGTTCAGTCTGAAAAGAAGTAACACCAGGTGGTAACTTGAATCCATGCAAAGAAAAAAAGAGTACTAGTGAAGGTAATCATGTAAGTCAGTATAAAAAGCCGTATGTTTTCCTCTTTTCTTCTCTTAACTGATTTAAAAGAGATTCCATAAAACAATGATAAACTTGTGTGGTTGAGCTTATAACATATAAAGATGTAATATATATGACAATAGAGTACAGAGGAAGGAGAGGAAATGGAGCTTCACTGGAGCAAGGAAATGACACCAGATGGTAACTCAAATCCACAGAAGAACATGAAGAGAACCAGAAATGACAAATATGTAGGATCTATGAAAGACTATCTAGACATATTTTTCCTTTCTTCTCTTAACTTCTATTGAAAACATAAGCTTGTATAAGCAATAATTACAGCATTATTGTTTGGTTTATAACATGCATAACATTAATAGCACAAAACGAGGAGACCGAGTAGAGTTAATTGGAACAAAATTTTTCCATTTTACTGGAATTAAATTAGTATTAATCTGAATTAAATTTTGATAAATTAAGATGCATATCGTAATCCCTAGAGGAATCACTAAGAAAGCAAACTAAAAATATATAGCTAAAAAATCAACAAAATAATTTAAATCGTACCTTGGAAAACATCTACTTAATACAAAAAAAGTAAAAGGCGAACAGAGGAACAAAAAAGATCTGTGACTTCTGGGAAACAATTAGCAAGAATGGCAGATGTAAATCTAACCATCTCACTATTGGCATTAAATCTGAATGGATTAAACAGTCCAATCAAAAGGCAGAGATTGTCAGACTGGATTTTTTTAAATCTATATACTATCTGCAAGAGGTTGAATGTAAAAGGATGGAAAATGATATTCCATGAAAACAGAAACCAGAACAAAGGACTACAAATTATACGATTCCATATATGTGAAATGTCTAAAAAAGGCCAATCTATAGAGACAGATTATGGTTGTCTAGTGCTCAAAGTGGAAAGGGAGAGTAACTGCAAGTGGGCACAAGGGATCTTTCTGGGGGATGATGGAAATGTTCGATTGTGGTGATAATTGCAAAACTGTAAGTTTGTTACAAATCATTGAAATTCACTACAAATCAGTGAATTCTCTCACTTAGAATGAGAGAATTTTACAGTATGTTAATTTTACCTAAGTAAAGCTGTAAAAAAAGAAAAACACCCACAATTTCCTTAATCTGATAATGAATAGCTATAAAAAGCCTATGTAAATCCTCATACTTAATGGTGAAATGTTGAAAGTTTCTGCTAACGTTAGGATATTAGCTAACACCATTCATATTCAACATTATAATAGAGATCCTAGCCACTGCCATAGGCAAGAAAAGGAAAAAATAAAAGATATGCAAGGAGAAAATGAAACTGTCATTATTTGCACGTAAGTTGACTGTGCTGTGATGATGTTCTTGATGTTTCACGTTGGAAGACCCCAGTTATTCAGTTAAATGTTACCCTAGGTGTGACTGTGAAACATTGTGAAAGCATTTTCTAGATGCGATTAAAGTTCCTAATCAGTTGACTTTAATAAGGGAGATTATCCCAGAAATTTCTTATCTCCTACTGGTTTTGCTTTTCTGGTTGAACTCTGACTGACACAGATTTTGGTACCAGAACTGGTTCTATAGGAACAAATTCTTAGGGTGAGTTTGCTGAATCAAGAGGTAAACTATTAGCAGTTATAAGTTAATTTATCAAGGTCACTAGATACAAGGAAAGTAGACAAAAATCAGCTGTATTTGTATCACCATAACAATTAGAAAATCTGTTTTCTAACATTTTATTATGAAAATTTTCAAACATACAGCAAAATTGAAAATATTTTGTAGTGAACATGCACATACCTACCACCTGGATTCCATCATTATTATCACATATCTATACATCTATTGTTTTTTTATGTATTTCACAGTAAATTGCAGACATCAGTATATGGTAGTCCCCCCTTATCTGTGGTTTTGCTTTGAGCAGTTTCAGTTATCTGTGATCAACTGCATTCTGAGAATATTAAATGGAAAATTCCAGAAATAAAGAATTCATAAATTTTAAATTGCATGCCATTCTGAGTAGCATGATGAAATCTTGCACCATCCTGCTCCGTGCCACCCAGGATGTGAATCATCCCTTTGTCCAGTGTATCCATGCTGTATATACTACCCACCCTTTAGTCACTTATAGCCATCTGGGTTATCAGATTGACTATTGTGGTATCACAGTGCTTGTGTTCAAGTAACCCTTATTTTACTTAATCGTAGCCCCAAAGACAACTTTATTATTAGCTATTGCTGTTAATCTCTTACTGTGCCTAGTTTATAATTAAACTATCGAAGGTATGTATGTATGTATAGTAAAAATCGTAGTATATGTAGGGTTTGGTACTGTCTGCGGTTTTATGCATCCACTGGGAGTCTTGGAACATATCCCTTGCAGATAAGGGGGCCTACCATACTTCCCTCTAAATATCTGAGCATGCGTATCATTAACTAGAGTTTACTATTTGTTTACAGTTTTTTCTTTTGAGATAAAATTTACATAAAATGGAATGCACAAATCTTAAGCATGCGTTTGCTGAGTTTTTATGTATGCACCTTTGTAACTCAAACCTCTATCAAGATATAGAACATTATTGTAATTCAAGAAAGTTTCCTCATGTGCCTTTTAAGTCAGTCACCACCCTCACTCTGTTAGAGGCAACCACCATTCACATTTTTTGCCATCATAGGTTAGTTTCATCCTTTCTCAAATTTTGTATAAATACATTCATACAGTATGTGCTCTTTTATGTAAGACTTTTTCACACATCATAATGCTTTTGCCATTCATCTATGTTGTTTTGTGTACCAATATTTCATTCCTTTTTATTGCTGAATCATATCCCATTGTATAAATATATTCCAGTTTACCTATTCTCCTATTGCTGGATACCTGAGCTCTTCCCAGTTTTTTACAATTATAAATAAATCTGTTATGAACTTTCTTGTACGAGATTTTCTCTGAACATGTATTTTCGTTTCTCTTGGGTAAATATAACTAGGCGTAGAATTGCTAGGTAACAGGATAGGTGCGTGTTGAAAGAATCTATCAGATCTTTTTCCAAACTGGTTGTAACGTTTCTCATTCCCATCAGCAATGTCTGAAAGTTTCAGTTGTTCCATAACTTCACCAGCATTTGGTGTTGGCAGGGCTTTCAGTTTTAGCCATTCTGGTGGGTCCACTGTCGTATCTTTTTGTGGTTTTAATTTTTATTTCCCTGATGTCTAATGATGGTAAGCACTATTCTGTTGAGACAGATCTGTTGAAATCTTCCCATTTTTAATTGAGTGGTTTATATTTTTTTAATGAGTTATAGGAGTTATTTAAATATCCTGGATGCTAGTCCTCTGTCAGATAGCTCTTTTGTGAATGCTTTCTCCCAGTCTTTGGCCTGCCTATTTATTTTCTTAATGCTGTCTTTTGACTAGAAAATGAAAAACTATTTAAATTTTTATATAGTGAAAAATGAAAAGCCATTACATTAACATAAAAAATATCAATTATCTAGATATAAATCTAGTGAAAGATGTACACAACCTCTACAAAGAAACTACAAATTATTTGTGAGAGAAATTAAGGAAGACCTAAATAAATGGAGAGATCTTCTATGTTCATAGTTTAAAAGACTCATTATTGTAAAGATACCAGTTCTCCCCAGATCTACTTATAAATTTAATGCAAGCCCAATAAAATACGTTGCGTGTGTGTCTGTAAAGTGAGAGGCTGATTCTAAAACATATATGGAACGCAAAGGGTAAGAATGGGCAGGGCAATTTTAAGAGAACAAAGTTGAAACAATTACATCCCCAGTTATCCAGGTTTATTACACAGCTATACTAATCATAATAGTTTAGTATATGTCTAAGAACAGTCAGATGGACAACGGAATGGCATAAAGACACGCATCTTTTTTTTTTCTACTTTTTCTCCCCAAAGCCCCCCAGTATGTAGTTGCATATTTTAGTTGTGAGTCCTTCTAGTTGTGGTATGTGGGGTGCCACCTCAGTATGGCCTGATAAGTGGTGCCATGTCAGCGCCCAGAATTCAAACCGGTGAAACCCAGGCCACTGAAGCAGAGCACACGAACCCAACCACTCAGCCACGGGACCAACCCCAAGACCCACATCTTTATCTTCACTTGGTTAGTTACAAAGGTGACACTGTAAAGCAGTGGAGAAAGGATGGGCTTTTAAATAAATGCTTTTCCAAGGATCAAGTTATTTAATCTTTTTGTTTAGGGCTCTGAGAGCTTTGGAATGATGGGGTTTTATAAATGAGTCCTTTATGATACTTATCAGTGATGCATCTGCTTGCCACTTCAACCTAGTTATATTTAGGTATAGAAAATTTTTTTCACTTGGAGGTTGTAGGTAGGAAATGAAGAAAAATGGATAGATGTTTCTGCTTCATGGTAGCCATTGTTTTCTTTTTTCTGCCTTCCTCCTGCTGGCTAATCCCATGCAGTTCACTTGGGTGAGTGTATACTGAGGCCCTGTGCAAGGGACTGTCAGGTGGAGGTTCTAGTGTGGTCAGTTTCACGTGGCGGAAGTTTTCAAGTTTTAGCCTAACAGGCTAAGATTTTATTAGTTCCTTATTATATATGTATGTACCTGATAAATGAAAGTGGAAATTCAGCTACTTGTATTTAATCATTCAAAAGTTGGGTATTTTTAAAAATTTTTTTACTCTTATCAGTATAATGCCACTTTCTAATTTCTTTAAAAACAAGCATTTTTCTACCGAGTAGACACAAAGGACTTTCACATATGGTCCATCTGTGAAGCACTGTGCTGAGATGTTTTTAATTTGCTCCTCAGGTTTAAAACTACATAACTCTACCATAGTAATCCGCTTTTTTCTGTACATTTGTGATGCTGTTGGTGGGAGTTGAATGGCTCAGCCAAATTGGGTATTATTCGGAATATTAACTTAGAGAAGTGTAAAACATTTCAGTTGACTTTTTTCAAAACGTTCAAGTAAAATGCTTTAATTCTAACAACTTTGAATAACTCACCTTTAAAAATAAAGCTGTAGAAACTTAACATCTTGTATTTAGAAGTTATTTGTTTAAAGCATTGTAGCTGAAAAGTAAGACCAAGTTCTACAACTGATCCTATTTACTTATGGGTCTGCTGTTTGTGTTCATCTAGAAGTGGTTTATCATCGCAGCTCAAAGAGCTTGTTTCTGGATGTGTTCTGTACTTATATGGAAGTAATGTCACTGACCTGGCAGAAGAATGGGATTTGCACAAAGTTACTTTTCCTTCTACTAGTGAGGATTTTCACAGACTCACATCCATACTGTCCTCCCATCTCCCTTGTGAGCACTGATGCACGTTTTGTAATTGGGAACTAGGATACAGTTTCTAACTAATGAGGAAATTGGAGTTAAGGTGCTTGTTTGGGGAATGGAACTTACAACCTCAGTCTTATCCATTCTCTCAATCCTGCTGTTGTGATGGAAAGAACATTAAAGTAAAAGCATGTGAAAAATAGCTAGAGATATTTATGATCCTGTTCAAGAGTAGATTAGGAAAGTCTGATTAATTTGTTTCATACAATAAAGATTAAAAAAAAAAAAAACCTTATATAACTTGAAATACACAGCTAGGGAGTCAGGCCACATTAGGCCTTGGCTCTACTGCTAGGCTGCATGCGCTCCTTAAGCCAGGTATGGTACTAGCAATCACAAGCTTGGCTTGGCTCCAGCAGCTTTTACTCCTAAATCTTGCCATAGGCCACACTGTCCTTATTCAGGGCTAGCAGATGGGGCACGGGGAAGAAGATGGGAGAGGATGTTGCATTGGCCCCAGCAAGCTTGTCAGACACCCTGAACTTGGAGTGAGAGCATTTGGTGGGGAGGGGACTCAGCCTGAAAGCAGCGGTTCAGCTTCTTCTTCTTCTTCTTCTTTAATATATTTAACTTTATTTCTCAGTTGACACAAAATGGTGACATTGACAAAAAATCAAAACTCATAATATACAATAAAGAATTAATGATCAACTGATTAATGACTGTGAGCAATTAAAATAGTATTTAAGATTGGCGAGTACACAAGAAAACTGCCTGGGTCTTGAAATCTTATAATTCAGATAAGAAAATACTTGAGAAAAGTGTTACCAAATTTTATAATTCTAAAATTTTACATGACATTTCCAATAACAGGTTGTGAAGCATAAAGAAACATTTCTAACCTCTCAAAATAAAAAAATCAACCATTGATGCTGGATGAATAACAAAATTATCTTTTTCTTCTCTCCAGTAAAATTCATACTATAAAATTATTAGAATATGATGAGGTAATCAAAAAGTAAGTCACCAAAGTAGGGGGAAAAAACTATTATAGAAGTTTTCCATATAAGACTAGGAAATAAGTATGACAAAATGGTCATAACTATGCCTTCTGAGTGATCAAAATGTGAGTTTAGGTTGTTATTTTTGTGGGTTTCTGGGATTGTCTTAATTTCTTAAAAAAAATTTTTTTGTAGCACATTGCTTTGAAAAGAGAGGACATTAGAGCAGGAGTCAGAGATAGACTTGGGCTCTACAAAAACTCGCCTACTTTCTAGTTCTGTGAGTGGAGCAGATGCCCTCTTTGCTCTCAGGCTGACTTTTATCTACAGAATGTGAATCATGTCACCAGTCTGTCCTGTTACCTAAGTTTTGTACAGGGACAAAAATAAGAGGTATAAGGCTTTTTAAATTATAAAATAATTAATAGGTATAGTAGTATTTATTCCATTCACATTCATAATTTTAGAAACTTTTTGTTGGAAGGAATGTATCTCATATATAAGTTCTCAGAACGATAGACCTAAAGTGAACTTGGATTTCCTTCAATTCTACGTAGTTATTTTTGCTTTAAATCACACAGCCATTTACTCTCCATTTTAATGGTTTGAAATGCATCCTTGGTAGAACCAGATTACAGTACTACAGTACAGATTACTTCAGTAATTTTGTGACAAATGTTGAAATAACAGCTGTACCCAGAAACTTATCATGATAAACCTATAGTCACATGAATCTTCTATTTTTTGTCTCCTTTCAGGTGAATGGTGATATTCCTCCTCGGTTAAAAAAAAGCGCTCATGAAATCATCCTGGACTTCATCAGATCAAGACCTCCCTTAAATCCTGTATGTAATTTGACATATTCTTCTTGATTAGAGATTGAAAAGTGAATTATTCTCCTCTAGGGTGTGATCTCTAGAACTCAGCTGTTAAAGCGCTTAGTTTTTACACTGAGCTTTCATTCTCAGAATGATGAAGCCCAACTGTAAATTACATTGTAAGTCACTACAAGTCACAAACTGTAAGTCACAGAAAATTACTTAAAATTATTCAATACAAGGTTTTTAGGGTATTTTAACTCAAAACAACCTGTGCCAATACCTCCTAGAATATCAGCTAAATATAATACCAGACAGTTCCTGGTATGGATTGCCCTTCCAGTTTATAGTGCTAATACCCTCCTTGATTAAATTATCATTTTGATGCTATTTTACAGTAAATCCACCCTGCTGTACATCTACTTTCGTATTAACTGTTTACCTCTGTTAACAGGGTTCTTTCCCGTGACCGTAGAATCAGAACATTCTAATTTGGATGAATGTTGGTTTGTGTTTCCTCTGTTCCTTACTTCTTTATCCCTTGGCTCCATAGCCAGTGCTCACCAAAGCCTCTCAAATCTTTCTTAGTTTGTGTACATCTAAAGCATAATTAATGATCCCTTATATAAATCTTTTTGAAAGAAGGGAAAGAGGCCATCTAGGAAATGATTGTAAGAAGGCAGGTCACAGTAGAGCAGAAAGAGCATGGAGTCACATGGACCTGGATTTGCACACTAGCTCCAAAATTTAGCAGCCATGTCTCTGAGCAAGATAATCAGCCTCCCAGAGCCTTTATTTCCTCAACTATGGAATGAAAATAACAATAATAATCTAAGAAGGCTGTGATGGCTTACTCAAGAATGATAGTTTCAAAAACAATAATAGTCATAAAGTATAGCTCACATTTCAATTGATTGCCTATCATGCTAGCATATAGGGAACATAATTATAACTTTAACAAAACCATCTCCTTAAAAGTACTTGGGCACATATCATCAAATCACTGAAATCCAATAATCTCCCTATTGCTTTAGGAATCTTGATAATGACTTGAAAATGGTCTTTTATCAAGCAGTGTTGCAATCAGTAAAATATAATTTTATAATACTGTACTATATGAATGGACTTCAGTAAAAATTATTTAAGGACAACTCCTCAAAGTCTCTAGCCATTACATTTTTTTTTCAAGGTCTCAGCCAGAAAACTGAAACCCACTCCACCACGGCCACGGAGCCTCCATGAAAGAATATTAGAAGAAATCAAAGCAGAAAGGAAGCTGCGGCCCGTCTCACCAGAAGAGATTAGACGTAGCAGATTAGGTGAGACCACTGCTTACCACACTCCTGGTCTAGAGCCATCCTCTTGAAAAAGTGTCTTTATACAACCAGCCTAGTGAAAAATAATGGTATAACGGTGAAAGTAAAGAGAGTTCATGGAGTTCTCATTCCTTGTTCATTTCTTTCTCTCTTGTCTCTCTCTCTCACACACACACACACACCCCCTCACGCTTTCTTGACGTTTATACTTGAAATTCATAGAACAGGAAATTCTTTCCCTATATGATACTGAACTCTGCGAGAGCATCATGGTGTGGTGGAAAGAGCTCTGCCAGTCTCTAGACCGTGGTCTCAGGAGAGTCTTTACCTCTCTGAGCATCAACTTCTTCATCAGCAGAAGGGGTATAAAAATTCCTCTAAACCTTCATTATGGCTTTTATGTAAGAATTAAATCGGATCGTGGTTGAAATACTTTATAAATTGTAATACGTATACAAAGATATGTTACTATGTTTTAGAAATATAGATGATATATAGTTTTATTTTAAGTTTCTATTGTCTTAATTGTGGGTTTAAAGATAAGACATTATGTAATGAAAGCGTCAATTATTATCTGATATCACTTAAGTTATTCCCAAACTTCCTTTATATTTAATGTTTTTTAATGTGTACTATAAGCACTCATTGATTTTGATTTATAGCAAGACCATATTATAAAATGTTTGTAAATATTTTTGTCTGTACAGCTCTCCTCTAATTTGTAAGATTAAAGATGCCCAAAGAATTCAGAGAAACTTCCTTTAGGAAAATAGTTTATAGTGGCACATGAACAGAAATGGAACCAGTCTGCACCCCCACACTCTCCTAGTTTTCTCCTCTGATCTGGTTTTTTTTTTTTGGCCTCTTTCAGACTCTTCTTGGTCCTTCAGGTTCCTCTCCTGGGCTCACTTCTCCCTGAGCAACCACACCCTTTTCCTTGGTTTTTTTTCTGGCTATCTTCCAGCTCCCAATCTGCAGGACAGATTTCTCTAAAATTGCAGCTTTCTGCTAGATAGGACCTCCTCCTTTTCTGCAAGTAAGACAAGCCCAGCACGTCTACAGGTGAACTCATCTGCTTTCCCCACGCACCCGTCTTCTCCTATTTCTCCATCTCAGTGTGCCTAAGACGGAAACCTCAGCATCAAATTTGACTCTTAACAGCCAAGCCCTGTTGATTTTACTTCTTTTGGGTCATTCTAGTCTTCTACTCTTTTAGCCCAACAGCCACAATCCTAACCCAGGCTGTCATCTCCTCTTGTCTAGTTTATCACATCGGGTCTCACTGCTCCTCCTGCTTCCAGCCCTGAACTCTTCAGTCATTACATATTGCATATTGATTTTCTTTGTTTGACTCTCAGCCCTTTTGTTAAATTGTGACCTTCAAGATGGCAGGATCCATGTCTGCCTTGTTCATTGTTGTGTTCCTAGTTCCTAAGAGAGGGACTGGGCTGTAAAAAGTACTCCCATAGGTGTTGAAATATTTGAAAGTACCTTATAGTTACAAAGCTACAGAGTAAAAGTTATATCAACTTATCCCTGTCTAATTTTTTGGCAGCATATGTTTTCTCTTAAAAATGATGTTTAAAACATACTAAGTGATAAATCCATATGAGCATTTATATAATAATAAGCCAAACATATAAACCATGTGACCCAAGAGTTCTTATCCTGGGATTCCTTGAATGTGCTTGAATCCCTTGGGGAAAAAAAAAAGTGTATATTTCACAAAGTGTATGTGCATTTTTTTGGAGAGAGGAGAGTAAGAACCACTATGGAAAAATAAGGAAATGGTATTGTAGAATGGTAGTTTAAGACTAGATTTTTAAAAAATTACTCTACCTTGACAAGGAATAATAGGGATAATATCAAAGATTTCAATGACACTATAAAGTAAAACAGATTACCATGAGAAAAGTAGCCTCATGATTTACAGGAGTAAAGAGTAATTTGGCTTAGGGACTATAAACTTCAGTGGAAGTACCAATAGAATAGAGAAAGGAACAAAACAGGCATACTGTGCTTACATGATTTGGATAATATCTGACATCTAATTCCTTCGTTTTCCCATAGTTTTTTGAACTTTTATTTTGTCTTAAACACGTGGCAGCTACTGGGGTACAGAGATGAACAAGGTATTGCCTCTGCCCATAAATGCTTACGTGAGAGAGTGACTCTGGAGTGTTGCGCAGTTCATGGTGCAGAAGATATACATGAGCATTAACAGAAACCACTCAGAAGGCGTTAAGTGAGGCTATTTGAATGCGTTTGAGAGAGAGACTAGCAATCCTTGAAAGCGTCAAGGCACCACCCTCACATTACATGGAAGCTTCATCACAAACCCTTATCACATACATATTCTTCTGTTTAATTTTAGACAAATTAGATGCTAACCAACTGGAACCCTACTTTAAAATAAGTAAATATCATTTTTATGTTGAGTATATCTTACTATTTTATTTTAACTTTACAAGTTGGTGTTTCACAATAACCATAATTGAGCTATTATAGAAAGTGATTATTCTATGAGAGTCTTAATTCTAGAATTCTGCATTCAAACTGATCTTGAATCTTAATTGGAAAGTGTTGGATTTGGGCCCATTATTTCTGCAGATCTATATTGGTTCTTGCTATACAATTTTGCTTTGGGGAGTTTGGTTAGGATAAGGTTGGCAGAATTAGCTTGAAGAAAAGTTTCCCTAAGTATTTTTATTTTTCCCCTCCATGTAATTGCAAGTAGAAACCCACTGTGGAAATGGGAAAATGTGTAAATGTTTAAAGAAGAAATGTTACCCATAATTTCAACAGCCAGAGGCAT
Organism: Equus caballus; assembly: GCF_041296265.1. Lineage (NCBI taxonomy): Eukaryota > Metazoa > Chordata > Mammalia > Perissodactyla > Equidae > Equus > Equus caballus. Next base: position 46,108,011 of record NC_091691.1, read on the forward strand.
CCTCTATGAATCTACTTGTGCATTACAAAATGGAGACAAAAACTGTATGTACAGTATTTTGCTCTTTCATTTAACATTGTATGTGGCATGAACATCTTCCCATGCCATTAAATATGACTCAAAATGTTATTTATAAGGACATATCCTAAATACAGCTATTTAGCCATAAGGACATATGGCTAATTTGTGTTTTATTTACCTATTTCCCTATTGTTTCACAGGCTATTTCCATTTTTTGGTATTGTCTGAAATTACTATTCTTGTGCATCAGGTTTTGTTCACATCCGATCATTTTCTTTTTCCTAACATCTCATACTGTATTGAGATTTGGGGTTTTAAATATAAATTGTTCCTTTAAAAGCATCTTTATCCTAAACATCTTAATTGCTATGATGCTTGATTGTTGTCCTCTTTGTGGTATATAGACCTTGGAAAAGATGTCAACCTCATTCTCCAAGAAATAAGAGCATCCCTTTCTTAGGCAATAGTTAAGTCTTGTTTCAAAAGATATATTCATGTGCCAGAAAAGTGCAGGATAAGAAGATATTAGAGAAGAGTGATGAGTGCCTTGAGAATCTGTGGTATTTTACTTGCTATACATAATCAGGGAAATCTGGACTAGATAGTTTTGTTTAAGTTGTGTTTAGGATGTAACTCAATGCTTTCCCTTCACTTCACTTTTTAAAAATACTGTATTGAGATTTTTAGGTTGTAAATATAAATTATTCCTATAAAAACATTTGCCAAAAAACCTGTTGAGAGATACTTAGATTCTATTAAATTTGGGTGTTGGAACTCTAGAGGCAGTCTACCTGGAAAGCACTAGCTAGGGAGACACTCTGCCTGAGATGCCTGTCCTTCCATCGCCGCCGTAGACTTGAAGCTCTGTCTGCTGACCACAACGGTGCCTGCCCTCCCTGGGCCCAGGTCATAGAATAGATGGTACTGGTAAAAATTTGGGGCTGTAGTGAAAATGCATAATTGCCACTGCCATGAATATCCAAATTCATCAAATCTTTGTAATAACTTTTGTTTAACAGCTTTATTGAAATATAATTTACCTTCCCAAAAAAATCACCCATTTAAAGCATACAATTCAATGGATTTTAGTACATGTAATACAATTTTTTTTTAAAATGATTTCAACAGGAAAGAAATAATTTTATTCTTAAGTGGTATTTATTGAGCTTTTACTGTGTGCTAAGCACTCTTCTAAGCACGTTTTTTTGTATGAAGTCATGTAATCTTCATAGCAATTCTGTGACATAGGTACCATTATTCCCGTTTTGTAGATGAAGTAACTGAAGCACAGAGAGGTTAAGTAACTTGCCCAGAATCACACTACTAGTAAGTGGCAGAGCGGCTCAGGCATTCTGGCTCCCGAGGCCTCCCTCGAGTGCTAGGGTACTCTGCCTTCAGTGGACAGTTTATCAACGTGATGCTGCTAGCCCCTGAAGGAGGTTTTTGATAAAATGCTTCACCTTTGTTTCCGAGAGCCAAACTTTCCTCCTGATATAAATTATTGAAGAACATATTTATTCTAAAATTTGAGTCAAAAATCCTATACTATGATTCTTTAAAATATTTGTATCTTTGTCATGCTTTCATTTTTAACATGTTCTTTAAAATGTTTGTTTTCTTTTATTATTACTCCATTTCAAGTCTTAGCAATATGATTGAAACTAGGACTCATGGTTTTATTGTATTTCAGATTTTTATTCACTGCCTTCTGCCTTTGCATCTGAAATGTGCCACTATAGGTTTTCTTTAATCCTTCCCCCTTTTTCATCCTCCCTGTATATTCCTAACAGCTGAATTATTTTCTTTTTGTTGTTTGTTTTCTTTTTTCAGCAATGCGGCCACTTAGCATGTCTTACAGTTTTGACTTGTCAGGTAAAAAAAAAAAAAAAAGCACTTTCACACCTGACGTGGGTTTTGTGGTTTCTGTGAAATACATTTCATTCATCTGCTTGTTCAAACATGTCAAAAAAGAAAATTGAAAGGCTTCTTCTAAATTATGGTCAGTAAAATAAAACATTCTGCTTATTTGAAAACAGTATAGTTAAAAAAATTAAAACTACAATAAACCTGTTGCCTACCAAGGGATCGTGGGAGACCCATCACGCCCTGCCTGTGGTTGTGGAATGTGCTGCCCATCCTTATGGCTGCCATCACTCACCCACACTTTTCTAAAGCACTGACATCCAAGTCTAAAACAGAACTTTGCCTTAAGGGAATAGAAAAAACTTCCAAGAAACAAAGTTTTGACGCTTCTTATTCTCTAAAACATTCAATTATTTAAGTAGCTAAACTCAAATCTGTCAGCTGCTTCAGAGGACTGTGGCACCTCCGTTGATGGGCAACGGCTGTCCCATGTATCCCTGCGCTCCCTGAAGATGGATCCTAGTCATGAATGAGGATGAGTGCTGGTTAAGAGTATAAACACACCAGAGCCTTGTAATGGCTTTGGTTGTAAAATATAATGTCGTGTCCCGGGCTTGTAGTAAAAGTTTAGACCCCTTCTGTTAAATAGGGATTAATAGTGAAACAAGTAACTGTTAATGACTAAATTTGATCTGTAAAATCAGCCCCCTTTGTAAATTGAGTTTTTAAATGATATATGAGTGAATTTTTAAAGCCAACTTAAACCCAATAAAATATTTTGCAAGTTAGAATTTTTAATTTTGGAAGCTGCTGTTTTGAACATAAAATGAGATAAGGTGTTGGCACTAGTATTTTCTTCAGAATTTTCTTTTATATGCCATGGAATGCCTCTTAAGATACAAAGAATTGTTGGCGTACCTTAAATACAAATTCATATTTAAAGAGCCAGAGAGTTCTAGTATCATGTTCTGTCTATGAATATTTACTGAGTATCTTCCAATTGCTAAACTGGTTCCTGACTGGTTTTTAAATTTCTATTTATTTTTGTATATCTCAGGCATGACTGATATTTGTGCTTTGAAGAAACTCAGATAAATATTTTACAGTCTTCACTTCCTATTTTTCACTGACCACTGAAGAGCTTTTTCTCTTTTCTTTATCCATTTGATGATTTTTATTTTATCAACCATTTGCAGAATAACCTTGTAAAAAATTTGTTCTGGAAAAATAAACTCAGAAATATTTTGGAATATGTGCGTTACTGCTAATTTCCAAAAGTTGGCAGTATGTATTACAGACACTTTCTCTTCTAAATATCTGCTAAAGAGGAGCGGATGGCTACCTAAACACGTTGACTGTTGGCTAACGTAAATTAGACACAGGTGGCTGACCTGCACAGTATGCATGCCCATACACTCATTATACGTTACGTATGTTTTGTGTTCTTATAGGTTGCTGTATGGTGGGTTCTGTGTTGGAAAGAAAGCTCTTGGTACTTAACCTTGGTACTGTACTTAACTTGTAAGAGTAGCAAGGAATTTTCATTTGCTTTCACTGCTTATCATTTGCTACAAGTTATTTCATACCTTAGTGTACTTTATGATTTTCACATGCTTCATTCTCATGCTACTTGTATGTTTTTTCATTGTTGCATTTTGACTAATCAATTAAAATGTCCCAAATTATGAATGGAAAGATTGATTCATTCTTCTGACCTAAATGCAAAGATTGGAATGCATTTCCTGTCTAGGTTGGAAAATTAGCAAAGTAAGGCATAAATATTTAAACGTGTAGTGTAGATAATGGCTCTGAACTTAAGTGTAGAATAAGACATAATGAAGTATGTTCTGCTGCTTACGCATGGCTTAGGAATATTAATTCTTAGTGGAAGATCTTAACAATGTATTCAACATTAATTAAGGTAACTATAATTTATTTTGCCAATGCAAATATTAAGTATATAATCTATATCCCAGTCATATTTTCTCCAACTAAATAAGACAGCAATGAGGTGTATCCGACACATAAAGTTATTACATGAAGTATTTAACATCATGGTTATGCGTTTTAGATTCTGAACGTGAGGTCTGTGACTTCCAAAGCCGTATCTAGCGTTGGAAATGTTTTTCTTACTTATGTATCACTGGTTTTTTCTCAAGAAATACTGTCTTATGTAGAAATACAAAGTTGTATCCAAGTATTTGGTTTTCTCACTTGAGACATTGAAGTAATAATGAAGTAATAATGTTCATTTGAACAAAAAAATATAATTAATCAAACTACTTGAAAATATCTCTTAAAAATATGTTGAACTGGGGGCACGCCTGGTGGCATAGCAGTTAAGTTTGCATGCTCTGCTTTGGTGGCCTGAGGTTCACCAGTTCGGATCCCGGGCATGGATTTATGTATGGCTTATCAAGCCATGCTGTCCAAGGCATCCCACGTATAAAATAGAGGAAGATGGGCAGAGATGTTGACTTAGGGCCAATCTTCCTCCGCAAAAGAGGAGGATTGGCAGTGGATGTTAGCTCAGGGGTAATCTTCCTCAAAACAAACAAACAAATGCTCAGTTGGATCTTTACAAATATGTATATGAGATAAAATCACACACAGTATTTAGTCTTTTATGTGGAGAACATCCTGAAAACTGTTACATATTTTTTTAGTTCTATTTATCTCAAAGCTTTGAATTTAGAACAAGGTGTTTATTTCAGCAGTTTCAGTGAGTGAGTTATCAATCTCATAGCACAGTGTTCAGGCAATAAGAGAGCTATTGGGCAGTTTCTCAAAGGCAGCCACTATCATTTAACAGTGTTTCCTAAACTTCAGTTCAGATCCCATCCTCGTGATTTTTACCAGACTCAAGTGCCGCCAGTACTATTTACATTTTTTTTGATGTACTATAAATGCCTTTTTAAAATTTCTTAAGCAAAAAATCCATAAAATCATGTATCTAATATAGTAGTTATATATTTTTTCTGAAACATTAAGATAAATATCTAACTATTAAAACTGTTTCAGTGTTCCTCCATGCACTGCTAGTGGTTCCACCCTTAGGGAAACCCTGACTTGATAGATCGGAAATGTGAGCCCCGCCTCGGGGAGCTGACTGTGGTGGTGTTCTCGCTCCACCTCCAATGTGGGAGTGGGCTGCTAGTGGGAAAATGGTAGGAGCCTTGACTGGCATATGGATAGCTAAGAGGAGTTAAAGATGTGTGCTTTTTAATTTTGTGCTTTCTCTTGAAAGACTAACTACTGCAACAATGTGAACAATTCTCTAGGAAGTGTATGCAGTAAGATATACTTTGGATAAGATTTTTTAAATATACTTCTTTAAGACCATATTTAAACACTTACTACCTGTTTTCTTGAATAAGAATTGATCAGTTAGCCCAATCATTTCCTCCTTTGCTTTCTGGAAACTTTTAAATGACTCTCCTGGGTGTGGCAGCCTACTGCTCTCTACCTCTCCTTATGAAAGATTTATTTAAAGATTTTAACTGTTATTATTTGTGTAAAAACTTGCTGCTTTTTGCCCTTTTGTCCCCTTCAGCACACCCCCTCCCCGACTTATGTATTTGTTCTAACTACTTAATACCTGGAAAGATAGTAACAAAATAAATGCATGTGTTGTCAAATTTTCTATTAAAAATTTTCAATGATAAACAATTGATGGACAGGTCTGTCTTCTTCCTTCTTTCCTCCCTCTCTTCCTCTCTTTCTTTCCCTTTCCTTTTCCTTTCTTCATTCCTTTCTAGCTTACTCAGTTCCTTTCTTCTAGTTCACAAGGGCGTGTTCTCTGGCCCTCTTAATCTCTAAACATAAGCAGAAATTCTAAATATTAAATTAGATATATATCCTTTATAATAAATAACATATCATTCTTTTAAATAATGTCATGGAAGGTTATACTAGAACACACTTATATACTGAATATTTCCTGGAACTCCACCTCTTACACTTCAAGCATATAAATGTTATATGTTGGGAGAAAAACTACTATGACAGAACATTCTTGTATTTTATAATAACTTCAATAACAATGCTTTCCCCTCCTAAAGGAACATTAATCATGTCTTTTTCACTTTTGTGCTTAGCGTACCCTTTACCCCCAACTACAGCAGCTTCACAGACTGTCCATGTGCAGAGATCACTTCATTGTGCTGGGCCATAACTTAAATTGTGCAGTAACTCCTTTTTCTTTTAAATGCTCTAATTTAGTAGTTAATTATTAAACTTAGTCTGTTTTAACACTTCATTTGGAATACTGAAGAAAATTAGTTCCACTTGCATTGGAAGATTACAGTCTACAGTACAAAAAGAGGAGCTTTTAGAATCAGCATTAACAAGAATTCAGGTATGAGCTCTGCCACACACTAGCTGTGTGCATCTGGCTAAGTCATCTGAGCCTTAGTGCCCTTACTACAAATGGAGATAAAAATCAGTGTTAGTAATTGCTAACATTTATTGTCTGCTGCTTTCATTATGCACCGTGTTAAGCCTTTTACACACAATTATTAACTTATTTAATCTTCACAACATGTCTATTGTTAGCCCCATTTTATAGATGAGGAAACGAGAGGTTAAGTAACTAATTCAGTATCAACCAACTAGCAGCAGAGCTAGTTTTGACTCCAAACCATCTGCTTCTTACTAAACTGTATACTCTGTACTCTATACACTGTTCTGTACTCTGCTCTGTGCTCTCTACTCTGTACTATATATTCTGTACTCTGTGCTCTGTAATATGGACTCTGTACTCTACTATATGCCGTATATACTATGCACTCTGTACTCCATATTTTATACTCTGCACTCTATACTATATACTCTATATTCTATAGTCTGTACTCTATATACTCCATGCTCTGAACTCTGTACTCTGTGCTCTGCTCTGTACTGCCGCATTCCTTTGATTTGTTGTATTGACTTTCCATCCAAATTTGAGCTCTGAATAATCTAAGTTAGTTTTATCAGAGGGAATGTATCTCAGAGTCTTTGTGTTCATGTTAAATATGTTTTTATGAATATAGATTATTAGCTTTTTGATTTTCTAAATCAAACCTTTTTCAGATCTTACAGCCGTACGCCTAATAGGCTTTGTGCATGCCATCGCTTTGCTCCATCTATCGCTAGCTCTGTAGAGCCTATAAAGTAAAACTAGCCTCTGTAGGCCTCTGGAAAATGAAGAAGTTGGAGTCAGTTATCTGTAGGATCTCTTTCAGCCCTAAATTCTAATCTTACAAATGTGAATATATAATTCTTCATTTAAAGGCTTTCTTTAATTGAATCTGACAGTTCATGTCTAATAAAAATGTTTTATATACATAGGCATTATTGTATCAAGCCTCTGTGTTCTATTTGCGTGACATTGAAATGCCATGTCACCTGGAGTGTCTTCCAAGTGCAGGTACTTAGAAAAGGGCATTTGGTCCACTGATTTCGCCTTTCTTTTGCCAGATGTAACTACCCCTGAATCTCCAAAGAACGTCGTGGAATCATCTATGGTGAATGGAGGTTTAACATCACAAACAAAAGAAAATGGCTTAAGTGCCACACAGCAGGTGCCTGTGCAGCGGAAGAAGCTCCTCAAAGCTCCAACTCTGGCTGAACTAGACAGCTCTGACTCCGAGGTGAGGTCCTGTTTCGCAAATCTTGACTCCAAGTTCAGGATGCTAATGGCCTTTGACCCAGTTTATTAATCATATTGTTTCAGTTGTTGCTTAATCTCTTCCTATTTTTTAGTGAACAAAGTTAGGCTTAAAATTCATTTGTTTAGCAGGAAATGGAACAGTGCCTTACTTACTGTTGTTTAGTAAAGACCACTATAGTGGCCATAGTTTGGAGAATAGGTTTTAAAATATTGATATAGTCTTAGATTATAGTGTGGTTAAAATAAATTAACAATTTTCAAACTTATATTATCCTAAATATTTTTCCCTTTGTTTTGGGGAAGGAAAAAGAAAAACGTATTTCCATAGATTCTTCTCTCTCTAAAATACACACACACCCCCATACTGAAGCTTGTTCTTTCTGTAATACTAATACCAATAGACAAGCCTCCCCAAAAAAACTCTCTTAATGTTCTCCAGATTCCATCTTTCACCTGCTGCCCTTCAGGGGAATATCTCACATCCTTCATGCTGATGCTGATGCTCCCAAATCTCTCTCGAGCCTCTGTCTGCAGCATCAGTACTGTATATATCTCCACTGCTCATTCCTCAAAATCAACATACGTAAAATGAAATTATATTCTTCCCTCCCTTCTCCCTCGTCTCCCGCCAAACCAAGCAGCACACACACACACACAGCTAGCTGCTCGTCTTCTGTTTGCTATCTTGGTTTCTGGCTCCATCTCTCCACATTCATCCAAGTTAGAATCTGAGGAATTATTCTTTAATTCCCTTCTCATCAGTCTCTACCCGTAATCCAGGCAATACCAATAATAACAATTTTGCTACTAAATATT